>NC_084487.1:86657485-86971651 GCF_030035675.1 Rhineura floridana
TTTCATGAGGCTGCTGCTGTGGGCCTATAGAAGTTCCAATGAAAGCTATCAAACATACAATTACTTAAGCAATGTGGGAGTGCTGATAGCCTTGTAGCTACTTACCTGGCATAGTTCTTTGCTTTGTTTTAATTTTGGTTCATTGTCATTTAGACAGCCTTAAAACCCATCAAAGCAATGTAAAATCACAGTAGTCCGGAAGTAGGTTCTCTTCCTTCCACATATGACTGCTATGTGGTGTGTTCAGAACGTAATATGAAGTTAACAGTAAAAAGCATGGAATTTGTACCAATTCAAATCAATTTGTGCAAGTGAGCAGACAAACTTGTCTGTCAAAGACGTGGTCATATTTAATAACTTCCATAGAATTCAGATTTAACTCAGTAACTTTGCTGCTGCTTATTTTCCAATGAAGTTTTTAACCCTTTGTAAATACTTTAGTTGCTCAAGATAATGAGCAATGGGAATATAGCTACAAAAGTAGCTAAGTTTTTTTAAACAGTAAACTTACAAATTTTAAAAATCAAGTCAGTTATATTTTTAAGTTCTAAGAGCTACCACTTCTTCTCTTCTTTGGTTCTTAATTAAGATCTGACAAGCTTGAAGCCTTGTCCTGTGTCCAAAACTGTGGGAAGAAACCAACTCATTTTTAATCTTTTCAAACACCTAAAACAAGCTTTGCAGACCCAGAAGAGATTAAGACCACAGAACCAGTTTGCCAGATGAATCAGAGGATAGGTGATGTGGGGGAAATATATCATCCAGTGTTTGGCAACATCACTTTCAGTTGGCAAGTGTAAAGTATAGTCACTCCACCGTTTTGACACTCCATACATGGCTTTCACAGTACGCCCCTTTTCAAACCAGTTGATGTCATTGTCAGGATTACAGTTGTATTCAACCCATTCTCTAGTAAAATCGCCAAGGTACGGAGGGTCTGACTCTTCTACGTCTACCACTTTGGCCAGATCTGCTCCTTGAACTGCAACATACTGGTCACTGACTTTTCTTACTTCTTTAACCCAAGGCTGAGAGTTCTCACAGTCTAACAGTATAATAAGCCGTGAACAAAAGGAGCCATTCTTCTCTCGCCACCATTCTAAAAGTGTGTCAAGCCGTAATGCATCACCACCTGTGGAGAAGCCAGAAATATAACTGTTACAGAAAATTAAACATTCATAGGAGAGCTTAGCTTCTAACACAGCAGGTTAAGATGTTAGATCCTTGTGGAGCACAAATCATTTTCTGGATTCTTCTCATATTGACCATTATCTAGAGAGGGATTCTGCACATGAAAAAGGTGCTATGCTTGCTGGATTGAAGCTGTGAATGCAAACAATAGAGGACACAAGCTATCAACTCAGATATATATATATTATTAAAAATAACCACTTGTTTGGAAGCAGAAACTGGAAATCTCCACCAGCCCCGCCACCTAGGTAATTTGGTTATTATTATTATTAGAATTTATTACCTATTCTTCACCCAGAGGTCCCAGGACAGGTTACAACAATTTTAAAACACATAATTAAAACAGTTAAAACAACATCACAGAAAATAGGGTGGGTCCTAAAAATATACATCTCAGGTGTTGAAGGCCAGGGTAAAGAGGTGTGTCTTCAGCATTCGCCAAAAGTTGTACAATGAAGTTGCCAGAAGCACCTCAGTAAGGAGGGAGTTCTACAGCTTAGGGGCTGCCACAGAGAATGCCCTCTCCTGGGCCACCACCCCTGGGGCTTCCAAGGGTGGAAGAACTACCAAAAGGGCCCTCTTTGCTAATCTCAGCACCCGAGGGTCTGTAGGGAGGTGGTCTTTCAGATTTTGGGACCTAAGTTGTTTAGGGCTTTAAAGACTAATGTGAGCACCTTGACCTGGGACCTGAAACAAACTGGCAACCAATGCAGCTGTTTTAAAACAGGTTATATGAGTACTAAAAGGAACCCCTGCCAGTAAACTGGCTGCTGAACTTTGGACCAGTTGAAGTTTCCAAGTGGTCTTCAAGGACAGCTCCACATAGAGCGCATTGCAATAATCCAGTCTGGAAGTTACCAGATCATGGACCACTGTGGACAAGTCTTTTCTGTCCAAAAGGGGCCACAGCTGGCAAACCAGCCAGAGTTGGAAAAAGACACTCCTAGCCACTGAGGCCACCTGAACCCCAGTGAGGGTTGGATCAAGGAGTATCCCAAGCTGTGGACCTGCTCCTTCAAGGAATGAGCAACTCCATCCAGAACAGGTCATCTTCCCACCTCCTGGCCATGAGAACTCCAGACATATAACACTTCTGTCTTTTCAGGATTCAGCCTCAATTTACTGCCCCACATCCAGTCCATCACTGCCTCTAAGCACCGGTTTAACACCTCAACTGCCTCCCCTGATTTAGATGGAATAGAGAGGTAGAGCTGGGTATCATCTGCATATTGATGGCACCTCATTCCAAATCTCCTGATGACAGATTCCAGTGGCTTCATATATAAGTTAGATAGCATGGGGGACAAGATGGAACCCCAGAGAACCCCACAGGATAATTCCCATGGTGCTGAACAGTACTTTCCCAGAACTACTTTTTGGAAGCGGCTCTAGAGGTATGAGCGAAACCACTGATGCACAGTGCCCCCAAACTCACACCTCCTTGAGACATTCCAGAAGGATATTGTGGTCAACAGTATCAAAAGTGGCTGAGAGATCAAGGAGAAACGAGCAGGGTCACATTCCCTCTATCTCTCTCCTGACAGATGTCATCAACCAGGCAACCAAGGCAGTTTCAGTGCCACGGCTAAGCCTGAAACCAGACTGGAAAGGATCCAAGTAATCAGTTTCCTCCAAGCATGCTTGAAGCTGAACTGCCACCATCTTCTCAAGAACCTTGCCCAAAAGGAGGATATTTGCCACTGGGATATAGTTTTTTAACACTTCTGGGTCCAGGGAGGTCTTCTTAAGGAGGGGGTGCACCACCACCTCCTTCAAGGCAGATGGTACCTCCTCCTTTTCCAGCAAAGTATTAATCACTCCCTGGACCCACTCAATCAGTCCCCTACTGTTAGTTCTCAGCAGCCAGGATGGGCAAGGGTCCAGAGGGCAGGTGGTGGGCCACACTTATTCAAGCAGCTTGTCCACATCCTCAGGCTGCTATAATTAAAACTCATCCAATACAGGTGGAACAGACAGCGCTCTGGACGCCTCTGTTGGACTTGCTCTAACTGTGGCATCAAACTCTGTCCAAATCTGATTGATTTTGTCCCTAAAGTGCCTTGCAACGTTACAGCAGCATCTGAGGGTGTCAGAGAAGCGCTCTCTTGGCCATATGACAAAAGCCCATTCACCACTTGGAAAAGCTCTGCCTCCTGGCTACTTGGGGACACAATGGTGACAGAGAAGTAAGCTTTCTTCACCACCACCACTGCCTCATGGTAGGCATGATAGTGCAGCCTTACCCATGTTTGGTCAGGTCGAACCAAGATTTGTGCCATCTGACCCTCCTGTTTAATTGCATACAGATCACTGGAATACCAAGATGACCTCCATGCTCCACAACGATGGCGGGGGCACTCAGGACCAAGCATGTCAATGGCTCTACGCATCTCACCATTCCACAGTGAGACAAGATCCTTGACAGGAGCACCAGCCATGCCAGCCGGAAAATCCCCCAGAGTATTCAGGAATCCATCAGATTCCATAAATCTCTGAGGGTGGATCATCTCAATGGATTCCCCACCTTTCCAGACTGGAGTAGCTACATTCAACCCAAACCTTACCAGGGAATGGTCTGTCCATGTGAATGGACTCACAATTAATTTCTCAATCGAGTAATTCCAACCCGCTTTGTGGTAAATATCAGGTCAAGGCTATGTCCAGCCAAATGTGGTTGTCATGGAGGCCATGAAGTCCTGAGCTGGCTCATTTGAGGCTGTCTCAGAGTGGATATTGAAGTCCCCTAACACTACCATGAAAGGGTTCTCCAACACCACTTTCGAGATTACCTACGCCAGTTCGGTTAGGGAGGTTGCAGGGCAGCAGGGTGGATGGTACACTAACAACATCCCTGTTCTGTCTCTCTGGCCCAACACCACAAACAGTCCCTCAAACCCAGACACAATGTGGATTGGTCTCCTGGTGAGGGAGATAGAATTTTTATGGATGATTGCAACTCCCCCTCCCTGTCCCTCTGACCTAGAGTAGTGCTGCACCAAGTACCCAGGCGGGAACGTCTGGGT
Source organism: Rhineura floridana (assembly GCF_030035675.1). NCBI lineage: Eukaryota > Metazoa > Chordata > Lepidosauria > Squamata > Rhineuridae > Rhineura > Rhineura floridana. Next base: position 86,661,700 of record NC_084487.1, read on the forward strand.
TAGCACTGGGCCACTGAGCTCACCTGCCCAGGTCTCAGTTATACATGCCAAGTCTGCGCTCTCATTCACAATCAAATTATGGATGATAGATGTTTTGTTGTCAGCAGACCTGGCATTTATCAACACTACCACAAGGCCAGGGGATCGGCTGATTGGCATTCCCAAATTCTGAAACACAGCAGGCAAAGCACAGGAAGCAAGGGCTTTGATGTAACTAGCTCTCCTCCTCCCTTCCTCTACACCTTCATCCACCACCACATTGCCCCCTACCTACCATGTCAGGGATGGCAGTCCCACTCCCAACCCTTCCCTGTTCCTGGCCAAGACACATACTTCCCTGACCCACCACTAGTAAACAAAGGTAAGCAGCAGAGGTTGGTGGCAGGGAACATCAAAACTAGGAGACAGTTAAACAAAGAAAACTATTGGACATGACTTACACCCCAGCTCTCACATGGGATACAAAACCACTCCCTTTTGACTCTCACCCAGGAAGAGAGCAGTTACATGCTGGATTGGACTCTCACTCCAGGGGCATGAAACCACTTTCCATCAACATACACCACTCCAGATCACCTCCAAATTCTCACCCTGGGGGTGGCCCAGAGAAAAACAAGATGCTAATGCTAACCACAGCCGAGAAATTCATGTATGCAGTTCCCTACCAGCACACTATGATTTTAACACAAACTTGATTGCTTGCATATGTCTAAAAACTGTGGTCCTTAATCAAAGATCCATCTATCTAAAATGGGCAAGATGCTGATAGCACTACAAAGCTTCCATGCTCTTGTTAGGAATTTCCATTTTGGCCCTAAAAGGGGCAGCATGATACGTAACCAGAAGTAACTGCAGCAGTCATCCAAACTACTAAGTAGCAGAAGTGCCACTCATGGGAACAGCTGACTTTTAATTAGAAGAGATGTTTGCTCTAGAGCTTTCACCAGTTCTTTTAGGAGCTGTGATAAAGAAGAAAAGCTAAATAAAACTGAATTCCTCTGCTGCTCTAGAAAAATGGTAAGCCTCCAGTGGAATTTTCTTATTTTAATAATGCACAAAGTGCTACTACAAATAAACATTTGAAAACTAGTATCAACAATGTTAAGGATTTTGGTAATTGCAATTTGATAATTGCAAATCTCTCCCTTTGTGTGTCTCAGGAGTTGATTGAATATTATGAAATAATGTTTAAAAAATGGAGAGGATATGGGACTAGACCGAATATCAGTACTATCAAATCTCTTCTGAATCCTGAAAAAATGTAGCTAATTATGTTCAGTAATAATACTCGAAAAGCACATGCATTCCCCCCTAAAATAATTTATTGTGAGCAAAATCTTTAGATGAGAGAAATATGTGGGCAGGTTAATTTAACAGAGTACCACCACTTCCTGTTTCTGCTATTTGATCCATCAAAGTGCTGTAATTCTAAGGAGAATACATTATACATGAACATTCTCAGAGGTGGCAGTTAAACAGGCAGTTCCAATAATACAGAAAAAGCTTTATTGCCCAAACCTTGCCTCTGCATTCAGTCAGTGAACTCAACTTCCCAAGCTGTTTTGCTATTCATGGTTTATTTATGACTACTTAGCAGTTTATTTTACATACTATTGTTAAACTACCAAGCCTCCAACAATGAAACAACATCATTAGACATCTCAAATATAGTAAACCTTCCTTAAAGATGTAACTACAACACACAGTCTAAGCTGCTCTGCTACACATAATAATTCCTCAGAGGATTCTTTTCATATTTGAATCCTAACAGGATGTTTATATTTTCATTCTTGCCATCTCTTTTTAATTTTCTCCAGAGGTTGGAGGATGACACAGATTAAATACATTGGTTTGAATCCAAAGAGCTGTGCAAAAACCAAAGCTCTTACCTCGTCCTTCCTACAGCTGTTTGTATAGCCGTTACTCTGCCCCCCCAAGAAATGGGGGACCTTCCAGAATGGTGTGTGATGTGGGGACTATAGCTGAAGAGCAGAGGCAACCACTCACACATGCAGCACTTTGGATCCATACTATTAATGATTGCATATTCCATCTAGAATGGCATCACTGACTGATAAAAGTGCCACACTTAGGATATCAGATGTTCTTTAATGCTGTATTCCAGCTGTATTCAAAAAGCAGGGACAAATCATATACCATGGTTTTCACCATGAGATCTAAGCAAACTGATCAAAATCAATCTGTCACTAATATCCCTTTCCTTCTTGTGATTGTACTGTAAGTTCTTTAATGCAAATATTGTGAAGAGCCTAAATGCAAGTTCCATCAAGGAACTTCTTCCTGTTTCTTAGTCATCACTCTCAGTTTGACATTTTGAATATAACTACTTTGAATTTTGTGCTAAGCCTTTTCATTTAGCAACAGCAGCATGCAGTGCTTTTAGTCACCTACGATTAACTAAAATTGTGGCAATAAACTTGCACTCCTTTGCAAATTCCAGTTTCGACTAGCTTAGATTCTTCAATTATACAATTGCAGTGTTATCTGCTTTAATGTTCCTAAAAAGGTGAAAGAGTATAAAATTGGGGAAAAAACCAGAAATGATACATGAAAGTAGAGCAAAGAACATCTCATTTTGCGTTGTGTGGGCTGGTTATGTAGGCCAGAAAGTTCTTCCTACCCACCAATAAGAGAAAATTAAAAAATACTCTTCTTGTGTGTTTCGAATGAATATGCAGCTTGCACAGCAAATTTTCAAAGGGCAATAATTATTTTAGATAGTTAAAATTACCAGTTTAAAATGGTATATGAAAAATGCTTACAGGTCTAAGAACTTTTTTCTACTCCCTCTCTCTTCTACCCACTCACAGTAATGAGGATTCAAACACTGATTCCTATTTATTCAAAAATATCAAGTATCTAATTTTGAATACTTAAAACTAATTCTTAAAAATAAAGAAATCAGTAAGTTGTAAAGATACATAAAAGCAAAAAAGCATTATGAAAAGCTTCAAATGCATTACCTGCAAGTGCCCATTCCCCAGTACTGTGAGAATGGCCACTGTAATATAACACATAGGTATCATGTCTGGGTCCATCAGGTGTCCGAAGTTCAAGAAAAGATTTCAGCTTAGAATGAAGGGTATCAAAAGAAAGTCCACTTGCAGAATAATCACAGCCATAAGTCTCTATCATATGATATGCAAAGAACCTTTGGATGGCATTAAGCATTCCGGTTGATCTCAAATTTAGCTCTTGTACATGGTCAGGTGGAAGCAATGTTGGTTGACCATCAGGACTGGGGGAAGACAAGGGGGGAGACAGATAGAGAAAAAAAGGAGAAATTATCATTATTGGTTTTTCATTAATGGAGATTGTTCTTGTGTTATGTTGTTCACTACCCAGAGATGAAACTTGAACTATTTTACCTCTGTGATGACATATTTTAATGTAGAATATTCAGCTGCAAGTGTCTTAAATCAGGACTCTAAACCACTGAACAGATCTCTACTGCATACAGTATCTCTGCCCTCAAAATGTTAAATGTACTCTCAATTAACAAACATAGATTAGGGGAGGCAGGCAAGTTACCATGAACAGAAACAATTTTCCCAAGGAAAATGAATACTGTTAATAGTGAGAGAATACCTACTCTGAGTGTCCTGACACACATTTCTGGAGCACAGACCAAATGCACGATAGAATAAAATGGGCTAATAAAAACTTTCTAAAGCAAAAAAAATATCATTACTATCATTGTTATCTTCTTCCAGTTACCATTTGACTTCCACTAGCTTGAAGTAGGATTCCATCACTGAACAAGTAGTAGTAAAAATGTCAACATGTTCTCTTCAGTCCTACTAGGAAGGCTTTACTCCTTAAAGAGGGGCTTCAGTGTCAAAATAGAGCACATGTGTTACCAGGTCAGTTTACATCAACACACTCACTGGTTTGGCTAGTTAGCTCACAGGATACGCCTGCTTGGGTGTGTGTGTGTCTGATTCTTCTTTCCCCATGTAGCCTCCTATGCCCTCTGAAAATCTGCTCCAGAGGGCTGAGGGGACCTCCAGAAGAGCTTGAGAAGGGGTCCTCTGCAAAAAATCTCTTTCCCCTTTTCCCAGTGGGACTCCCCATTTGATTGGAGTCCCATCTATTCACAGAGGGGCAACTGAAGATCTATTTAGCTTTTCACTGTACTATTAGGACAAAGGGGCAGGGGAGATCATACAAATCTAGGCAACAAATTAGTATTTAGTTGGTGAGACATAGGCTGAGGCTGGTACACCTAATACCCTGACATACACCTAATAACTTGAAACATTAGCTGTTAACTTGTAAGGCACTTAATCATGATACCTGCAGAAATTGGTGGGAATCACAACTGCATAGCCAACGCATGTTCCTCCCAAACAGGTTCCCAGTTCATGAAATAGCCCATGAGCCATGGATTCAAGGGGCAAGACAATCAGAAACACACTCATGAAGATTCCATTGGATTTCTAAAACAAAAATGGATTATATAAATAAATTATAGCAATTTCCACACATAAATGAAAAATCCCTAATTCAGAAATTTTCCTTAGTCACTAAACAGATGTGATCAACAGGGCTTGCGCCAGAGGGCGGCCAGGTCAGGCCCTGTCTGAGGGCCCCCTAAAGGGCCCCTCCTTAGAGAGGGAGGGTAGCACTCTTGTTCCATGATCCGCAGCAGCATTAGCTCCTGACCCTGCCACAGATCACAGAGAGGGAGCTCCTAGGCACCCCCCCCAATACAGTCAGTGCAGGCTTCAATAAGCCGGCATACACAACCCACCTACCTCTGCCATCCCTGTGAATGACATGTGCACTGTGTGTGCAAGCTTGCCATCAACCAAGTTTGCGGCAGGGGCTGGCACAGTGTGCACATCATTTACAGAAATGGGAGAGGTAGCTGGGATGCTCGGCAGGCTTATTAGCCCTGTGTTGTCTGTATGGGGGTGTTGGGCTACAGTGCTGTGGGCCTGGGGCAGGCTGATGCCCAAGGGCCTAGTTATGCCTGGCACCGGCCCTGGTGATCAAATCTAGTTTTGTACAGAAAAACAGGGCACACTTTGCAATATGAAAACTGATTACCATTCATAACTTCATGAAGATAGAAAAATAGCTGAACTTATTCTTCTTTACGCATAATCTAAAATGCAACAGTTTCCACTAGGACTGGCATTGAATTTGATCCTACACGCCTCATCCTGTAGCTCAGAATGGGAAAACCTTTTTCAGCCAGAGGGCAGCGTTCATCTTTGGCCAACACTCTAAGAGCTGCATGCCAATAGTTGGCATGGCCAAAAAGTGGTGGTAGCCAAAAGAGACACAACCTCCACTTCACTCTCTCTTCTGTGATACAGAGCCCCTCATTCCTCACCTTGCTCTTTTGTCAGGAGTGGACAAGTCAAAAGCTCTCAGAGGAACAGTCAAGAAGGAAATGAGAGAATTTCTTCTCCAGTCCTTTCCAATTGTATCTGAGTGGTAAGGAAGCACTTTGATGAGGATTTCTGAGCAGACTGGGCCACTCTGGAAGGATTCTAATAATCCCAGTTCCATATACTGCGTCTGACATCAACCAGAACAGTGGGTCAAGGGCTGGGATATCACTCAGAAAGGCATCCCATGCCCCCTACCTGTACTCTGCTTTGTATTTCATGGTGGTGGTGCCGCCAATTCTGCCATCAGTGGATGGCAGGCCATTGGGCAAGGCTTGGTAGACTGAATTAGTCCTATGGACCAGCAATCCCCTGCTGTAAATAGCTCTCCAGCGATAACAAGATTATTTATGAGGAGTATATAAAGGACTGCAAAAGGAAAAATTAAAACAGACTTGAAAATAGCAAATAATAATAATAATAATAATAATAATAAGATCTATATTCTACCTTTCCAATTCCAAAAGAAAATGTTCACAGTGGCTTAAATGTCAAACAAATGTCACATAGCATTGCAAATTTATTGTGGGATAGTAATTTTTTGAGCTTATGTGCAAGGCCACATTAAAAGCATTGTTGGAAAATATGATAATTAGATGCTGCATTATCTTAAAAACAACTCAAAATTGAACTATTTATATGACTGCCATCTCTCACATTGATGTAATAATGAAAACTTTACTTGTTACACTGCTGGATTTCCAGTAAGTATATGGGGAAAAATATCAATTGTTTATGTAGATTAATAAAAAAAACTCATGTCTTCAGAAAACCAGCAGAGCAAAACACAGGAGTGAATTTGGAGATGACATGTTAGAGCTTTACAGCCCTCTACAGCTTGGGACCCAAGTACCTCAAGGACCACCCTCTCCCATATCAACATGCATGGCAGTTAAGATCTTCCACTGAGACCCTTCTCTGAGTGCCATCACCATCAGATTCTCAATAAGTTCCATGGAGCATAGTTAAAAAAGGGCAAGGAGATTTAGCCCCCACCCAAAGGTTGCCATTAATTTCCACAGGGAAAAATAAAGGGTTGCACTTGAGGACAAAGCTGTAGTAAAGGCAAATGAGTTTGATTTGAACAGTAGGCCATCCAGTGTCTATTGATAGGGATCCCATGGACTCATTCTGCACTTACATAAAAATGTATCTTCCCTTCAGAGTTCCAAGGGTTCCCTGTCAATGGTGGATAGGGTTATGCAGTGTACTCAACTGAGGGGCTCTGCAGTTTAAATATGTCAGTGTACCCCACACACAGAGACACACACACATCCCTAGTCTCATGACACAGGCACTTTGAAATCTATTCCTGTATTTTATAGTTGACGTAACACCTTACAACAATATGTTTGCATTCTAGAAATACAGCTAGCTTCCAAACTATCATACCAGTTGCAATTTCTTTTAATGTTGCAGTATAAATATGTGCAATATAAAGAAACATCATCTGATGTCTTCACTGCACTACAGTAAAGTGGCAATGTTTTGCAGTTCATGTAAGCCACTGTGGAAAACAAACACAAAAAGAGTAATCTATATTTGGCGCATTCCGCTCCACTATACACTTTGATGTAGTAATTTGATACATGCCTTGAATTTTGATAACAATCTCCCCATGTAAGACCAAGAGAGGAGGATGTAAAATCATGATAACATACCTGCCAACATACAGCACCCAAAACTGCTGTTGCAAGAAGGCTAAAAAATACAAGTTGCTCTGAAATTAAACAAAAATGACGCATTCCTTTAGATGCCATAACTCTGTCAAGGCTATTGTTCTCTGCCCTGTGTGTATAATAAATTTTGTGACAGTCATTTAATTTTGTATGAAATCCCCAAAGCGTTATAAGAAAAATGATGTGGCAGACCATCCAGAAAAGTCCAAAAATGGAAAAGCCTGGTATCACAAAATACCACATATTCAAATCACCTAGTTTAAGGGCTGAAAGGATGAAATAAATAAGTTCAATAAGACCAACAAAAATGACTGAAAATCTTCTACATACTCTACCACGATACAAATAGGGTTTCCAGCGTTCTGTAACTGAAAGTCCACTGAAGTAAATGTCAAGAAGAGGATCGGTTATTAGACAGCTAAAAAAGCATCCCAAGGCAAAAGGATTTGTTGTTATGTTCAGGGATGGAAAAAATAACAAAGAGGAAAGGATTCCGAAGATCACCAAATTTGGAATTGCCAAAAAAGATTTCATCCGTAAGTCAATAATCAGCATTGCCAAAGCAACCACTAACAAGATAATACTCATTGATTTTCCTACCAGCATGGTTGTGCTGGCAATCGCAAATCCAACCAGCTCAAGAAATTCAACTGTTGTTAGCAAAGTGGGTCGGTGATGAATACAGCCACATATCCTCTGTACCAAAGCAAACAATATTCTTATAATTATTGAGGAAAGCAGCAAATATTTGGTTGCTTCTTCTTTCACATCATTTTTAAAAGAATCATTATCGAGAAAACAGAGAAGGCCAAGTAAAAATCCAAACCAAAGATTAGACAGACTTAAACTTGCTGCTTCCATTGAAAAATAGTAATAAAGTATACTGGCAATTCCAAGAACAAAAAGTCCCAGGATAAATATTACAAGTATTAATGCATCCGCATTCTTCTCCCACCTGACATAAAGGCCTATACATATTGCAACCAATAAATTAATTCTGGCTAAATAGCCCAGATACCGGACAGATGAGTGCATGTTCACTTCTCGGTTTGCTTCTTCCAGTCTTGTCATTACTGCATAGAGACAGTGGCTAACACAATAACGCAATGATCTACACATGTAAGCTGACTGCTAGAGATTGTTTCCAGTTCATAGTAAATAGTTATTTCAATTTCATCCAAGAAGTATGATGCAAAAGCAGCCTTCTGCAGTGTCACTTCATCGATAATTGCCAGGGATTACTGACAGCCTGCAAGAACAAACACCATATTAATTTCAAGTTACACACTTTAAACAAAATTACAAATACCGTAAAGATGCATACTTACTTATATAGTTGATTAATAACATACAAATAGTTTTGTTTACTGTATCTACAAAAATCCATATTTAAAACACTATAGCAATATGAAGTTGAACAGCCAAGTTGGTTTGAGTTACCAGCAATGTGCTAACTGCCATGTACAAAGCTGACTTGCAGACTTCCAATAAAAGCAAAAGTTTATTTTTATCCATTTTTACAATTGCTATCCAGTTCATTGCATTACTGTTGTTGTTATGTTCGTTCAAGTTGATTACGACTTATGGCAACTGTATCAGTCAGTGACCTCCAATAGCATCTGTCATGAACCACCCTGTTCAGGTCTGTGGCTTCCTTTATGGGATCAATTCATTTCTTGTTTGGTCTTCCTCTTTTTCTGTTCCCTTCTGTTTTTCCCAGCATTATTGTCTTTTCTAGTGAATCTTGTCTTCTCATTATGTGTCCAAAGTAGGATAACCTCAGTTTCATCATTTTAGCTTCTAGTGCTAGTTCTGGTTTAATTTGTTCTAACACCCAATTATTTGTCTTTTTTGCAGTCCATGGTATGCGTAAAGCTCTCATCCAACACCACATTTCAAATGAGTTGATTTTTCTCTTGTCCGCTTTTTTCACTGTCCAACTTTCACATCCATACATAGAGATCAGGAATACCATGGTCTGAATGATCCTGACTTTAGTCTTCAGTTCATACTAAACAGTTAAAGTAATTGAACAGTAGTAATAACTATTTTGGAACAATGCAAAACTCCACTTATTTTGGGGTAAGATGACACACATCTTCTGAATCTCTTCCTCATGCTATTGTTTCCATTTTGACACCAGAAATATGTACCTATGGGTTGCTTCTCCATGGTTTTCTGAATGAAACTGATGATTTGGATCTATTCCAGTCTGGTTTTAGGCCTATTCTGGAACAGAAACTACATTGTTTTCTCTGGTAGATGATCTATGCTGGGAGATGAATAAGGGGAATGCTACTCTATTGATTCTCCTGGATTTCTCAGTGGCTTTTGATATGAGAGGTTTGGTATGAGATGTCAGCAGTATGTAAATGCCATAAACCTCTGCCTCTCATTTTCACCACCTAATCCTAAGAAGCAACTGGACGAGATGAACCAGTGTCTGGAATCAGTTCAGGAGATAAGGGTTAACACGCTGAAATGTAAATCCAGACACAACAGAGGTACAATCAGTCAACACTGGTGATCTGATAGTTCACCTTGTTCTGATAGTCCACCTTGTTCTGAATAGGTTGCACTATGCTTGAAGGACCATATATGTTGCTTGACATTACTCCTTGATCCATCACTTTCCTTGGATTTTTATATGGCTGTGGTTCGGTTATCCACATCTCCAAACTGGGCTACTGTAATATACTCTACATGGGGCTGTCTCTGAAGATAATCTAGAAATGTCACAATTCAGTTGTGGTCCAAAATTTGATGGCTTTTTTCTGGTGCTTGCATGTCAGACCATACTCCCATATTATGTCAACTCCACTGGATTTCTATTTGCTTCAGGAGTCAATAAAAAAGTGCTGGTCCTATTCTTTAAAGACCTAAATGGACTAGATTGCCTTGCTTCCTTTTAAGCCTGCCCAGGAATTAAAATCAATGTCAGAAGGCTTGCTCTCAGTGCCATCTTGGGAAATCTGGAGGGTGAGCAAGAGACGGAGCCTTTTCTGTGCCAGTGTCACAACTCTGGAATGCTCCCAATTGAAGTTAATCAGGCTCCTTCTTCATATGTCTTTTCCAGAAATGGAAGTCACTTTTAATGTTTACACTTAGTTTTATTGCTATACATTTTAGAATGTAACATCTTTTACTGTTACTGCTGTTAAGTTTGTGTTTGTTTTGTTATGTTTTGTTTGTTTATTAGATTTCACCATAAGGTCCTAGGGTGAGTGACAACAATATAAAAAAAAGTTATACAAACAAATATAACCATTGCAATAATAAAAACTGAAACCATTCCAAATGGAACACACCAGTATGAATTCAGCAAAAGAGGTGAGCCCCACCACATAAGATACCGTAGCTGTCAAAGGGCAGGGTAAAGAGGTATGTCTTCAGCATGCAGTGAAAGCTATGTAATGAAGACGCTAGATACGCATCTTTGGGGACAGAACTCCATAACATAGGGGTTGCCATAGAGAAAACATTTTCCTGGGCTGCCATTCCCCACACTTCTGAGAGTGGTGGAACTACCAAGCAGGGTTGATTTGATTTAAATCATGATTTAAATCAATTCTCCGAATGACTCAGTTTTAATGATTTAAATCAGAGTTTAAATCACTAGTGAGGAAGATTCTATCTAATTGTCATTTTTTAGTTGAAGTACATTATTGTTTAACAGAATCTTAATGCATATTCAGAGATGTAGGTTTCACTGGAAGGTAGGTACACACTAAGCAATTATTATGAATTGTTTTCAGATTGATTTTCATCAAAAAATGGGATGATAAATTGGTCATTTTGGTACTAAAGTGGAATGAGCTTGTGAAGTCATTCAGGAGATGTATCAGCTTGAACTGTTCAATTAATAATTATTTTTTTATCATGATGTGCCAGAATCATCACCACCAAACAGGCTTTTAAATTGTACTAAGAAGATTGTTTATTTTTCTGGTTAGTTTTCTTCTTCAACAAACAACAACATTAACAAAACATGCACATGGATTTTTGAATGGTTAACTATTTCAGTTTTTAGATAAATATAAAGTTATTTAAAAATAAAATTTAGGCACTTTTAACCAAGACAAAATGAGAAACTTAAAATATTAGCTGTACAGTTAACACAGTCTTCTTCACCTTTGTATTCCTTGTTTATTGTCTGGAAAAGAAATACAAGTTTTCCTGATTTTTAAGTTCCCAACTTATTTCTGAATTTAGAATGAATCAGTCTAAAGGAAGAAAAAAATTCTCTACACCTGCAGAAGAGGCTACTGATGTTAAGAGCTGGGATTACAACTTTAGTGGTCTCCTTCTTGTTCAGATCTACCCCATCTCCCCAAATTCTCTATTCACTGACTTTCTCTATCTCTGCACTTAGAGAGGCAAGGCTTTGAGAGCGAGCAAGCAAAAAAGAGCAAGAGTACACTTCATGTACACCACCTGCAGAACACATTATCTCCCATTTCCATAAACTGCTGTTTACATATTCATAGAATATAATTAAAAGTTGTATAATTAGCACTCATGATGATATCTTTGACCTAGAGTCTTTTTTTACTAATTGTTTTAAGAAAATTTTGAAATCTGATTTAAATAAAAAAAATCCGATTTAAAATTTAAAAATCCAATTTAAATTTAAGAAGTCCAATTTGTTTTATAAATCATTGATTTTTATCAGTCCTGCTACCAAAAGAACCCCCTCTGCAGATCTTAACACCTGAGAAGGTTGGTATGGATGGAGTCTAAGTAGTTTAGGGCTTTAAAATATCAATGTGAGCAAACAAAATGGCAACCAGTGTGGCTTTTTAAAGACAGGCCTTATATGAGCTCTAAATGGAACCCCAGCCAATAATCTGGCTGCTACATTGAAGACCAGTTGAAGTTTCCAAATTATCTTCAAGGACAATAACCAAGTCATCTGTGTCCAAGAGAGGTTTGTAGCTGGTGAACCAGCTGCAGTGAAAATAGGCACTTCTAACCACCAAGGCTACCCAAGCCTCCAGTGATGGTGTTGGATTCAAGAGAAACCTTAAGCAACAGAAACGTTCATTCCAAGAGTGTGCAATCCTGCCCAGAACAGACCGTCTCCATCTCCTGGACTCGAAAATTCCAAACACCTCTGTATTTCCAGAATTCAGCTTTAATTTAATTTTGTTTTGATATATTTTTAAATTTTATTATTCTACCCAGTCAGCTAAGTTATGTGTAAATATTTTAAGCTTCATTCTACCATACTTTTTCTTTTACTGTACCTTATCTATGGAGCTCTTTATTAGCTGACACTTGATTTATTCTTTTCCCCTTTTTTCAAAAAACCACTGCAATCCTATGGTCCCTGGGAGGACATCACAGTGGCCACAAGATGTGTCTTCTCCGAGGGTCCACACCGATCAGACTGGACACAAAAGAGAGGAAATGTTGCTTCTTTCTCTCTTCCACCATGCATCTAGCATGTTTTGGATATCTTGGATCCTTGCCAACATCATAGCGCACCCAACCCACTGATAGGATTCCTCCCTAAGGTTTTTTCTTTAATCTAACCTAATTGTTTTATGCCCTCTTCTATACCTTTTAGCTTTAGTTTTGTATGTTTTTTGAGGGGGCTGGGGGAAGGATGGTCTAAGACTGTATTTTTAGTAGAATGTCTCTTGAATAGTTCCTAGGTTTTTTTAAAGGCATTTCACAATTAATAAGTATCATTATAAAACAATAAACAAAAATTATTACAACTTACTACCTCTTCCAGTGCCACAACAAAACCTAGTCCCTTAATGCAAGTAAGTATGAAAGAAAAAAATGTTTCTATGCCTCCAATAAGAAACATTTAATAAAAACATTCACTTCTGTCAACTGCCAAAAAAGTTTAGCTTACACACAACCTTTGTTAAAGCATAACAAAGCTAGTAACTTTTTATGTCAGGTTGGCTCAGGATAATTAGGAGTAAGTTTAATTCATGTTCTGTTTTAACTGTTTTAAACGTTAAACAAAAGGTACACCAATAGCTTAAGGAATGAGAGCTGAGACACTGAATTAGGATACCACTTGTGAAACTATATGGGAAACTGACTCATAGCAACACAAAAAGCATAGGTTGCCATGTAGCTCCATTAGAAAAAAAATCCCCAAAAGTTCTTGCCTTTGATACAATGTGAAACCTGATTACCACCTATGAGAAGGTCATATGTGTGCATAGGTTTTTCTGTACTGATTTTTAGCCTTGTTTTTATTTGGACTTTATTGATTTTAAATTTGTGAATCACCCAGAAGACGTGGTTTATTGGGTACTAGATAAATATAAAAGAATAGTAAACAACCTAATTATGTCAGTATAACTTCTCTTTGATTGTTACAAACTGCAGCCTTTAGGGCTTTAACATCATGACCAACTTTGTTTCCCCCTCTCCCCCTTTGTTTAACATAGATGGAGCCTAACGAATTGTTCTGAAGAACTCGAAAGGTCGATTTTAGACGTTTCCTTTTTCACTGCTGCAGTCAAGATCTTGACACCGCTGCTTCAGCTTGGGGGGGGGAGGAGAAATTCATTGCCTTAAATACTACAAGAGTTATTTCCTTGTGACATAAGAGGTGTCGGGGGCGGGGGAAGCAGGACAACCTGGGTGTATCTCCCTGCCCGCTGCTGGGGAGGATACGCTTGTCTGATTGGTTCACTGGCTGCCCCGAAGCGCCGACTAACTACATTTTCTTCTTAACGGCAAGCCTCTTTGCAGTCTGAGCTAGTTTAGGAACACTCCCTTGTGGAAGGGGTGGGTGTGCCAACGCGACCTGAGACTAGAAGGGGCCAAGCTGGACAGACGGACAGTGTTTATTTCAATAAACAGCAGGAAGGAGAGAACAACCCGCCACTTGTAGCTTAGGCTAGGCGAACGCGTTGTACCTCTGAGGAAAACTCGAAAGTGAGGGAGGCCGAAACCTCTCTATTGACTAAAAACCAACCAATTCTGCCTCGCCTCGTGTCCCTTTTGCAAATGAACTGTCACGGCCAGTATCTGTTTTCCTCCCTCCCGCCTCTCCACTTTACTCACCGGCCACCGCTTATTCTAAAAAGTTCCTCTCGCGACGCCATTTTGACACTTCCTCCCTCAAGTGTTCCGGGTACGGGGAGCGCGAGGGCTCAAAAACTGCGCAGGCATCTGCTCCGGACGTAGAAGCCTGGGCGCGAGAGCAGCTGTTTAAGGCTCTAACGCGCCCATGCCCTAGAGCGCTTGCTTTACTGAAGGAGACTAGCGCGGACGGCGGCCACCGCAATCCGCACGGCAACCTGTAATCGATCCCGCGGAGGAGACGCCTTAAAATGCCCTTTCTGTCGCTCTTAGAACAGGCGTTCACAAGCCCCACAGCAAACTGGCTCAAGAAGAATGCCTGGAGGATACTCACTAGGCTGAAGTTGGTTCTTAGTTCCCAGTTTCTTACTTGCTTGAAAGTTTCCCTAAAAAAGAAAAGTTGACAGCTACTGCAACGTCAAGGCAAAGTTAACATGTCTCTGAACCCCAAAATACATGTTGGGGTACCCCATTTGATATATTGTTCTAATTGGGGAACTCTCCCCAACAAGAATAACAACAAATATATTCAATCAAAATCATCAGACTTCTGAAATGGTCATAAATGCATAATGAGGTCATAAAATCATAAAAAATAAGTTAACTGAAGGTACCCACCCCAAAAACTGCTCTGGGCCAGGACAAATAATACACCCCAGGAAAGTGGAGGGTATCCTCTACGAGATCCCACTGCTTCCCACCTGGCCAGAGGTTCTGCTGGGTGCAGGGCATGGATAAGGGCATGTATGCACAACCAAACTGGCTCAGGTTGGCAAGCTGTATAGTACCAAGGAGCCCAGTTGCCCCCCCCAGCTGGCAGTTGCAGACAAAGAAGGGGCTGGCTTGTGCAGCTGTGGCAAGCTGACCAGGCTCTAGCCAGCTGGGAAGGACTAGCCTCAGAGGGAGGCAATGGTAGAGATGCCAAGACTTCCTTGTACAACTGCCACAGGTTTCTTAACAGATCTGTATCTTTTGTCACATATTTTACTGCTACTGCCAATAAATAGAATGTGCATGCGTGTAAAGGCAAACTAAAGCAAAATAGGCATTGCATTTTTTTTTAAAGGAAACTGATAGCTCACAGCTGGTATAGCACAATGGGGAGGAGAGCCTGGCTGGGAGTCCAGAGTCTGTGAGTTCAAACCCCCACTCGTGTCTCCTGGGTGTCAAGGGCCAGCTAAAGATCACCCCCACAGTGAGTGGCTCAGGGGTTACGTGCCCTGCCACCTGTGCCGCCATCAGCCAACTGCATAGTCCCAGGGAGCCCACATATTCCCCAGCTGGCAGTTGCAGACAAGGAAGGGGCTGGCTCGTGCAGCTGTGGCAAGCTGAGCAGGCCCTAGCCAGGTGGGGAGGACTAGCCTCAGAGGGAGGCAATAGTAACCCCCCCCTGAATACCGCTTACCATGAACACCTTATTCATAAGGTAGCCATAAGTCGGGATCAACTTGAAGGCAGTCCATTTCCATTCCTTCAAGCTTATCTGTACCATACATACAAAAGAAGCTCTGAACTGGATAGGAACTCTTTCCCACATGCATGGATGTATGACTTGTAGTTCCCAAAGCACGTTTTGGTGTGGGAACCCACCATTCCTTATATATGTTCTACATTGCATGTTGTGCATAGATGCACATATCCATTTTGTGTTTCCGCAAGAAAATCTATGACAGGCAGCATGCAGTGGCATCTCGTTGAGGACACTCTCCCTTTTTCTCAGGTGAATGATGTTTCATGACCCACAGATTTTGGAGTGGTCAACCCCAATTTTTCTCTACTTTTCATTATTTTAGTTATGCATAGATAAAATAATAATAATAATAATTTAATTTATGTGTCGCCTATCTGGCCAATGGCCACTCTAGGCGACGTACTTATGTACTTATGATGTGCTTATGAGTGCCCTGCACCGAGCAGAAACTATGGGCCAGATGGGAAGTACTGGCATCTTGTAGAGGATACCCTTCTGCTTCCTGGGATGTATGACTTGTGCTGGTGCAGAGCAGAGTTTGGGGTGGGCACCCCCAGTTACTCATTTTTTATGACATCATTATTCATTTATGACCATTTCAAAAACCTGATGATTTTGATTGAATAAATCTATTGTTATTCTTGACAGGGAGAGTCCCCCGATCACAGCAATATATCATATGAGGTACCCCAACATATATTTTGGGGTTCAGAGACATGCTAACTTTGTCTTGACATTGCTGTAGCTGTCAACTTTTCTTCCTTTTTAGTGTTTTGAACTTTCAAGCAAATAAGGAACTGGGAACTAGGAACCAACTTCAGCGTCATAGGCTACTCCCTGTTGTAGAAGGCATTATTGCTTTTCATTTACCCTCCAGTGCCTGCAGGGGGAAGAGGACCATCACCGCCCAGGGAGGGAGAGCCATCTGCCTGCTTGTGCTGCTGCAGCTTGGATACTGTCCATCACCGCCCTCTCCTTCTTGGGCTTCTGCCCTGCAGGTTGGCACCTTGCAGGCCCAGGCCCCAGGTACTCAGCCAGCTGTGGCTGATACTGTTCCACCTGTCCCTTCTTGGGAGGGGATACATAAGCTGGCTGGCTGAGGTGGCTTGGGAAAAGCTTCTTTGACATTTTGAAGCTTCTTTGACATTTTGAATTTATATTTTAAAAAAATTGTCAATCAAAATTTATTTTGAAGTCGGAGTTGGTACATTCCTACCGACTCCGACTCCACCCAAAATTGCTTCCGACTCCACGACTCCGACTCCACAGCCCTGTTTACACGTGCAAATTATGTACAGCTCCCCAAAAGACTGAGATCAGCCTTTGCACTACAATTAAAGCATACAGTAGGGCTCCGCTTTACAGCGCTTCACTTTATGGTGCTTCACTAATGCAGCAGTCTCAATTAGACACAATTAGACTAAAGCCCTACATAACCCGCCATATGAGTGGGGCCTTACTGTACTCTTGTTGGCAACTGTATGTCAACAACTAGCAAGTTGGGAAGTTACAAATGTTAACAAAACACACATTTTCTTATTACATGATGATAGTCTCCCATCAAAATAGGACAGCTCAATAGGTTGTCCTCTTACTTAATCATTCATGCTTGGAGCAGACGTGTAACATCTCAATGGGTCTTGGTCATGACTAACTTTAAATCCATCAGATTCAATGGAATTTTTCTAAGCATGACCCAGACTAAGTCTGGTTACAACCTATTATCATTCATAGATTGAGGAAAACCTGTATGACTTAGAAAGGAGCAGTTTGCTGCTATATCATAACAAAGGGCAATTTTGAGCATAGGAAGTGCAAATGCCCAAGAGCAAACAATTTTTGGAAAAGAGCAGATATAATTTACTTAATCTTGTTTAATTTACTTTGTCAATAATCTTTTTAAAAATCTATGTGAAATACCTGAAGAACACATCTATTTAATTTTATATCTTTGCAAAAGGGTAGCTGCCTTAATCTGGCACAAAGACAAACTGGGTTTAGTAAATAAATCAGTGCCATAAATCACTCTGTTTTAACCAGCTTTTACTCACTGTACCTATTAGATTAGTATATATCTTTGATTCATATGTTCTACCATTGTTTTTCTGAAATAAAAATAGGCATAGTGTCAAAGACACTCCACACACACACACACACACACACTCCCCCTCCTCTCCCTTTCCCTCCCCCCCAATTAAAACTAAGAAGGCATTTTAAATGGAGAACGCTTTTAAATTGAGCATTTTAAATGGAGAACTATTGTTAAAGGTAATATCCATATGTGAACAGTTCAGTTACTTTATGAACTCTTACTATACATAGCAAATGTTTTCCTACATTCTGTTTAAATAACCTCTAAAGCAGGTATATTTAAAATTACCAGGGAGAGGGGGGGAAGTAGAACCAGAGCAAGACATTACAAGTTGATATAGGAAATATCCCCCCATATTTGTTATAGTTTATCTGTACCTCTGTGAACATTTCTCAAGATTATGTATAAAATCTGGAATAAATAATAGCCATTATCATCATTATGAGAACGTATATTGCACCCTCCATCCTGAAGGAGTCCAGGGCACCAAACATAAACATAGCCGCAGAGGTATTATGGTTTGTGTGATTAAATGCTGTGCTTCACGCTGTGATCTCACAGATAGCCAAGAACAAACTGGACAAAATAGTACACCAAGCAATACTCAAAAGCTCTTTGTGTACTTTCATTTAATGTGGTCTCACAAAAAACTTAATGAAAACACAAATGCAAATTTTTGTGGTACCCCTTCTTTCTTGCATTGACCTGGATTTTTTCCATGTCATGAACTCTTGCAATCTTCCAGACCCACAGTTGCCTTCAAAGCTGCACTTTCTAGTGAGATCCCAGTAATAACTGTAACAAGCGTTGTAAGAAGCCTCTTTTAAAAAGTACCCACAATTAGTTCTGGGGGAGGGGTGGAAATTGCTGAAAAAGGTGCTTACATTAGTGCTATTGGGGGGAAAAGGTTATTCCTCTAGTAAAGGATTCACAACACTGTGGTAAAATATATTTACCAACATGTACCACTCTGAGCCCACATTTAGACATGCAAATACAAATGCCTTTATTCTGAAACTTGCACATGGAAGCTAACTAGGGGAGTTCAAAAATTCTGGTGCAGTTAAAAAATGTTGGTGCAGTTATTAAAACAAATTTTGTTTAAAAAGGGACTGTTCCACCACAGATTAAACATGTGAAGACAAATTATAGTTTGTTTTTCTGTCTACCAAAGAAACCAGTTTCTTAGCTTGCAAACTTCAAACTTTTTTTAAAAAAAGTAACGCAGATAAGCTATCTGGTTCTCCAAAATATTAGAGTGCCTTGTATTTGTTTTCATTCATAGTTGAGGGGCCAACTTACAAACAAAAATGTTAATAAATATATGCAGTATTATTATAAGACCCAATTCAATACTTTGTTGACTTCATGCAATTAAAAACTTCTGGAAGTGACTGTTATATAGCTTTGTACTGAAGTACTTTAATGCAAAATACTTTGTGACATAATATACTGTGAAAGACTGTAGTGTGGGTAATGATGCTAGTGTAATCATAAAAATGCCAATATTCTAGCTCTGAGGTTAACAAAAAAACTATTATAAGTCTATTGTTGTATATGTGTGTGTTACATATCATTCCAATAGCAGCAGGGGCAAGAGGATCTAATATTTTGCCAAAACACTCTAACTGCAGTATTAAAAACAAGTAAAACCAAGTTGCAAATATTTTCATTTCACCATATCAGGACTGACTCAACCAAAACTTTCTATGTATGTTTTTGTTCAAATCAAATGCTAACCAAGCTTCTGAAACATCTTTCTTAGACATTTAATGGATAGTGCATACTATATTGTTCTGTGCAAACCTCTAAGAAATGCTAATGTGACCCTCCAAAATCATATCTAGAGATTAAAAATATCAAACCAAGACACATCAGCATATTTTGCAAAATTACAGTTCACAGCACTGGAGGGTGGAGGGGAATTGTACCTTTCTGGAGTGTTTTACCAATACAAATATTAAAGTAAACCCTGTTTATGCTATGGACGTGAGCCATTCTGCGTAAAACATGCACTTCAATTTTTCAATATAAGAATTTTAAAATTCACAAGTAGAAAAAAATAGTGATGGCTCTCAAAAATTTTTGCATTTCCTTTTGGTAAATGCTTTATGTGCAGAGCAGATGTCAGTATAGCAAAATTAGTTTTACAGTAAAGGTAGTTTGAACGTGAAGCAGATTTTGTTACATTAACTTAGAAGCAATAAAGGATCTTCTAGCTCATAAAAAGGAATAGAGATGGTCTGGCTTTCCCCAGAGACCAAGTCATAAGGAGCATCTGGAAGCTCCATGAAGTTGTTTATCTTCAGCATCTGATCGGATATAGCAGGAATTATTAGAAAAATCCTCCTCTTCTATACTATTGAAATCCTGGGGGACGTACAACATCCCTGGGTAGTTCCTACTCACCAAGTCACTTGTTGTTTTAAGTGAGATCTTCCTAAATGCTGTCAGATGCATATGAGAAAACTTCAAATACTTGAAAAGTTTAAAGTCCAAGGATTCTATAGCAATTTTCCAGCTTTTCATCATCACAGCATGAAGATTCTGATGGGAAGAGTCAGGAGTGATAATAAGCAGCAATCCATTTTATACAAGAGGTTCATGAGTCTTTTTGCAACATATCCATTGTTGATAGGGTGAAGAGAAGTAAGAAAGGAGAAGGGAGAAGACCACAACATGGAACAATTATCCAGGCAGGAAATCAATAGGATTTTTTAGCTGTTTCAAAAAAGCATCTATGGCATCTTGTGCAAGCTGAAGAGGTTGCCGAATCTGAAGATTTAAGAAGTCACATTTGTAGATGCTCTGGAAAAAGAAACACAGATGCAACTGTATACTCTCATGGCACAAGTTTGGTACATTAAAACCATGCATTTGAAGCAGGGTTGTACCCTGATCAGATAAATATTTTGATCACAAGGATTTTATTTTTAATTTTTTGTCACTTTTCATCACAAAAAAGATAAAGCAGTTTCCAAAAACAAATGTAACATTTAAATTGAAACAACTGAAATAGAAACAGTAAAATGGAATAAAAAATTCTATAGTTTCAAAACAAACTCTACTGAATTGGATACCATTAACATTTAAAAATCCATAGATCAGAGCTGACCAGAGCCACCATAAGCTTGGGCAAATAAAAATGTCTTGCGGGTGTTGACAAAAGCTCAAAGATGTAATTGTCTGTGCCACTAGGGGAACTGTCTGTGCTCCATAACCAGGATGTTATTACTAAGAAGACCCTATTTGGGCAGGATGAGGACAGAAGGGACAGACAACAATCAGGGCCTCCTTTGCTGATCTCAGGGTCTGGGCAGCTTGGTATGAGCAGAAGTGCTGTCTCAAATACCTTACTCCCAAGTCTTCTGGGGCTTTTTTCTTCCACACATGCACCTTAAATTGGGCTCAATAATATATAGGCAGCCATTGCAGATCCCCCCAAACAGGTGTTTTAAGACTATGCACTCGAGTGCCAGTCAGCACTCTATAGCAGCAGCATTCTACCCCAGGTGCAATTTCTGGATTATCTTCAAGAAGAGTTCTCTGTAGGGTGCATTACAGTAGTTGAGTAATCTATCAATTAAACAGGCATATGTGTAAAATAATTCAGCAAACAGCATATTTTGTTCTTAAATAATACACATGTGCCATAGACATCTTAGAAGGGACATTCCCTCCTATGCAAGAGAAAAAGGGAAGCAACTTAAAATGGTGCTTGTCATATGCTGTTTTTCTAAGCACGTGCACCAATATTAAATATTATTACTAATTCTAAACAAGATGACTGCTGCCTGATGGGAAGTGCTAACTTCTAAAAAAATTAATTAGTCTAACCAGTGAAAAACTGCAGCCCCAATTTTGAAGCATAAATTAATGAAATTATATTTTTATTATAATACCGACCTATGAAACGTAAAGGATATTGCAAAATGCATAACAAAAAATAATAAAGTAGGTCACACATTAACAAATAGTGTATCTTAAATTAACCGATATATACATGAAAAAAATAAAGAATACCCTAGCAGCTATCTTTCATACAAAACATTGTTTTAAAAACATTTCAGGAAGTAAAATATGTTTTAACCTTTTATTCACAACACATTTTGGACACCGTTACACATTTCTTAGCCACATTAGCTTCACCTGGAATTTTTAACATCTGCTAATGTTTTTTTTCTATTTTAGTCAAGGGGCTCAGAAGAGCTCAGCTCTGGATGCTTCACATTCTTAGTGAAGAATCCACTGAAGCCAGTGGCAAAATTGTTGTCTCTAATGGACTGCACTGTTTTATTGCTAGTTTTACTTTTTATGATATTCTGTTTATCCAGCAGCAGTGTGTTTAAATAAACACAAACTCAACACCATGGGTTGTACCTGACTGAGGTTAATCTCAGCGTAGACCCACTGAAATAAATGGATTTTAGTCAATGGGTCTACTCCAAGTATGACATAGCTGGATGCAATCCTAGTGCACACTGCTAGTAACTAACTGAATACTGTTTGGCATGATAAGGATTTCATAATCTATTCCTGAGACAGATTGTAGTGACAAATATTTCATACCTCAACAGCTGGAACAACGTCAATGCCCACGGTCAAAAATTGTTCAAACTTCAAAAATGGATTAAAACAGCTGCCAACATCAAGTAATTCCTGAAGGATGTATTAATATAAATGGAGAGGAATTCAATTTGTAAATGAAATGTTTTAGGAATAACAGTGTGAATCTTTTAGAATTTGCAATTCTGTCTGAAGTAGGAAACATGTCGTAACAGTTATATGATTGGTGACTGCCCCCCTTCCCATCAGACTTGGATGGAAATAAGTCAAGACATTTCCCAAGAAGGCCAAAACTCACCCCCCCATTCCTGCTCCTCTCCCTAATTTCATTCAAAGGGTACTTCAAAGTGCTTCAGCTATTGAGAGGGAAGAAAGGAGGTGGTTGTTCTCAGCCCATTTTTGTAAGATTTTTTTTGGGGGGGAGAGGCTCCACAGGGCCCCAAAAGTAGCAAGACCATAATAACTTTCTCTACGATATAGGTCCTGATGCCTCTTGGGAAATGCATGTTTGCTGATTCCGGCAAACTTTGCTTATAATGCACAAGAAAGTTCAGTAACTGACAGTTAAATTTTGATTGTTGAGACATAAAGGTTTCCTCAGGTGTCATGTGGGCATACAGCAGTCATGTAATGCATCACATGACCAGCACACATTTAAAAAGCAAATATCCCAACAGTTTACATGCTGTCTTATTTCACCTGTCAAAATTTAGCATCTGCATATAGTTCTTTACTGTACCTTATCAGCTATATCTGTTCTTCAGTATTAATACTTGGCCCTTTAGGGAAAGTGCTATATAATGTTGATACTTACTCTTAGTGTAAGAACTTACAACACTTCATATATATTACTTCAAATGCTTTCAAGAATCCTGTAAGGGTAGTATTATTGCCATATTATTCCTGAAGCTGAGAGACACAGCATTCACTTAAGCCCAAGCAAGGTCATGGTTGAGCCAAGATTTTTTTTATTTAAAAAAAATGGTGTTGTAAAACAAGTTTTGAAGGAAATGGGGTATACATAAAATAAGTCAATGCTTTTAGCTACATATCACCAGATTTTAGCTATTACCTCTCCACAGGCCAACTCTGACATGTGGGTGGGTGTTGCCCACCTGTCAATCACACTTGTTATGATGTCTGGTGATAGCTTCAAAGGGCTTGCTCTCAGCACTGATCAACAATGAGAGTGAACTCCTTTGAAGGCACTGACAGAGCACCTTCAAAAGACCTCTTTGAAGTCCATTTGCAATTTGCAATTGGTAGTGCCTACAAACCCTGCTTTGCTGCATCTTTACCTACCCACATTTGATAAAATATAAGATGTCAGTTGCAGGGTAGATGGGCATGGCTTAATAAAAATGGTCTCCTGGACTAAATGGGAGGCCTGCTAGACCTAATTAGGCCGACAACCTGGAGGTTTCCCACTGCTATATTATAATCAGAGCGAGAATATCTGTACTGCATTTTCCAAGTTTGAATATAATTGATTATTTGTTAAATCCTATTATTCCTATGTTAACACAAACCAAAATGTGTTTGAGGAACATAAGAAGCTGCCTTATAGTGAGCCAGACTACAAGTCCATCTAGCTCAGTATTGTCTACACTGACTGACAGCGGCTCTCCAGGATTTCAGGCAGTGTGTCTTTCCCAGCCCCACCTGGAGATGATGGGATTGAACTTGGGATCTTCTCCATGCAAAGCAAATGCACTACAACTGACAGCCCTTCCAAGATGTTCTTTTGTGACTCAGTTTAAATCCTGTGCAAAATGTCACACTTGCATTGTATGAAGGACCACACTACTAATTTATACCAGTTTAAGCCATCATGGCTTTGTCCAAAGAACTATGGGCAAGACCACCACTTTAAGGATCTCATGGTGAGACAGAATGACAGCTCAACATGAGTCTTTAGTACATATGCCCTATCAATGGGCATGATCAGGCCAAAGTTAAGCATTTAAGTCCCAGTGACTTTAATGGAAACATTAGAGCACACAGTCACGCTTAACTCCTCCACTCAAGTCAATGGGATTTTAAAAGTCTGAACTGCTAAATTCATACAGCACACACAAATATGAACTCCCTCCCTGCAACCACACCTGATCTCTAAGAACACTTACTCATCCATTATAGAACTGTGGTTTGAATTTTCTTCTAATTTGGGAGCTGGGTGAACACTCATGGTTTGAATACCTGGAGTAGCAAGAACTGCTCTTTTCTCATCTTTTCCCAGTACTTTTTGTTTTCCCCCATTTTAAAAATATTCCCATGACACACTTTAAAAAAAAAAGGGCAAAGACAACTCAGAGAAGTTTTCACTCATTTTCCAAAGGTATCTTCTTATCAGTATATTTAAAAGAACAATTACTCCTCATTTAGGGAGAATTTTTTAAAGTAACCAACCTTTAACCAACACACATAAGATTAAACAAATAGCTTTTCACCAAATGTTAATCAAAGTAATGTGAAGTAGTACATTGGTACTATTTGTCTAGGACCACCCAGTTCATTTAATATCCCAAGCAATTCAGTTTCTTTCTCTCCTGCTTGTCCTACCTCTTCTGTCTTATTAGCAACGTTTTCCGCACCAAGTTGCTGTTTACATCCCCACAGGGCTCCCCTTCAACTGTATTCCCTGATTCATCTGTTAACTAGAATACGCAATTGAAATGGTTGATTCTGAAAACTAAGTGCTTTAATTTGATGGCATAGGTAGAGCCCAAGGAATTCATATTTCTACATTGCTTTATAGATGGATCTACAAGAGTCTGTAAATTCCAGTATTGCTAGGTTCATCTGCTCTAGAGATTGGAATGAGCCTTTTGTGTAACTGAAATAAACAACTAAGATCTCTTCCAATCTCCACATGTCTAGCAATGCAGTCTTAATCCACATTTCCACTTAGTACAAGGCATGTGGCTTGAAAACAAAGATTGGAAGCAAAAAAATCAACAAAATTGGGGGGATTTCCATTTATAGGTCTTTGACTGGTACACATTTTGCCTTCATTAATTGCTTAAATGCAATGACTGTTACAAATATCAAGAACACAATAATAGAACCCTGAAAGCAATTATAAACAGTCTAAGAAATGCACATTCCATGCAAGTTTAATTTTGTAATCTGTTCTCCAGTAGAGGTCTGGACTGCAAGTTTATGGCCAAAGCCCACATTCTCATTAGAACACGCTTTAGACCACTTACCTGCAGCACCATTCAGTGTGTCCCTCTCCTTTTATTATTATTATTATTATCCGCAATTTATTAGACGCCTATCTGGCAGGTAGAATCCTGTCACTCTAGGCGACGTACAATAAAAGAATAATACATAACCAAAAACAAATACAAAACAGTCAAATAAATTAAATAGAGGATCAAAATAAACCATAAACCGAATTCACAGCATTAACTACACAGCTAAACAAATTTCTCCTCTTGCCTACTCGAAAAGCCAGGTCTTCATCTGCTTCCGAAAGCACAAGAGTGAAGGTGCTAGGTTTTAGCCCAATGATTATCTGCCAGGTTCTTCATTGCCTCAACATATTCACAGAGAGTTTCTTCGTTTTCACAACGCTCACGCCAGATTATGTCGAAGTCTCCCACTAAACACATACACACAAAAAGAATGGGAGAGTGTTCATCAAAACCCAGAGTCCAGGTCATTGTAGAAGCACTGCAGTGAAGGAAGAGAGTTAAATAAATGCAGATACTTAATAAACAGAAATAATAGAAACCAACCAGAAGTTTGGTTTTCTATTTGGATAAAGAAATAGAGTTTGGATCTTCAGTTGTATAGAAAGGTATGAAATATTTCATTCCATTTGAGGAGCCCTCTTGCATTGGCTGCCTGTATGTTTCCGAGCTCAATTCAAGGTGCTGGTTTTAACCTATAAAGCCTTACATGGCTTAGGACCACAATACCTGATGGAACTCTCCCGACATGAACCCACCTGTACACAATGCTCAACATCCAAGGCCCTCTTCCGGGTGCCTACTTTGAGGGAAGCTGGGAGTCTGGCAACAAGGGAGAGGGCCTTCTCAGTGGTGGCCCCCAAATTATAGAATGATCTTTCTGATGAGGTATGCCTGGCACCAACACTGTTATCTTTTTGGCACCAGGTCAAGACTTTCTTCTTTCCCAGGCATTTTAGCATGTCTTTTTAAATTGTGTTTTTAAATTGTTTTTTGTGTTTTAAAATCTGTATATTTGTTTTTATTGTTTTTAATTGCTGTAAACTGCCCAGAGAGCTTTGGCTATGGGGCGGTATATAAATTTAATTAAGGTTTGTTGAAATGTGAAAGAAAAAAGCCCTAATATATGCATTTATGGAGTAAAAGAGATATTGTCCCTTCCCCCAGGCACACACAGAAAAGACTATTCATTGCTCAAGAGCAGATAATGGAGTTAAAGTTATTATACCTTTTGAAATACAAAAGATTCTTTCAAAAGTTGTTTGAAAGCCTTGTCCACAATATTTCTAAGCAGTTCTGTTGAAGATATATACCAGGCATATTAACTTTTGACTGCTTTAAGAAAGTTATTCACTACACTAGATTACAGCTACTTCAGGTTTTTCCCATTACTTACTCTACACAGTAACCTACCCACAGAATTCTACGCATTCACAGAATGTGTGTTGCCGGACTCACTTGAGGACTGGAGCATCCTTTAGTAGCACAGCTTAAATGAGAGGCCTGGTAAAGCACTTCCTTTGTTATACTACTTCCCTTTCAAGCTCATGCTAGAGAAGCCACACACATCTTGTGCATCAATTCCGCCGTGGTGAAGAAACCTAGAGCCAGAAGTCATCCTTTCTTTCCCTCTCTTCTACGTCTGATAAAGGGCCTTCACTACCCTAACAGAAAATTTTGCTTGTTTTTCTAGCTCAGCAGAAAAGCTATAATATCAGATTACTAATAAGACTAACTGTTTACTGTCCAAGATTGAGGTTTACTCTAACCACTATTTCCTGAACCTTCTAAACTATGCTGATGACACTGGAAAGCTGTACAATCTCTTCTGAATTATTGATTTATGTTCTTTGACCAGTTCATGTCTAGTAGTCATTTAGTGTTGCACCAAATGGAAAGCTACCAGTCTGCAAAATATTGGCAGGCACAGCCTATTTTTTTATGTAAAAACACATTTAACTCTAGAAGACACCTAGTATTAAGCACTCATTTTATATATTCTCCCCACTATCAGCCATTATCCAACATTTTTTTGCTTGTACTTCCTTAACCTCTTCCTCACTGTAAGTACAGCATTTTTTTTTTTACCCTTCAGGAATGTTCAGTGTAGGTTAACTGAAAAATGAATTTAATTGAACCAGACAGTGCCAGAAGACTTCCTCAAGGAAGTTTTACGCCCTGCACACACACATACAACCCAACTGGTAAAAAGGTGATCAGAATGAATAATCAAAAAGCTACTTCCAAAGTTTTTTAGAACTTGAAATGAAAGGTATTGGCAGGTTTAATTTATGCACCTCCTTACACCTCAACAAGCTTTTTTTCTGCAGAAAATCCCAAATAAGCAGCATACCATAAATAAAAAGGGGAGCTAATAGATTTTACACTCTGCTCCTTCAAAAGCAAAATTTGAAATCCAAAATATTTTATCAAGCAAGGGAAGCCTAAGAAACAGTATAACACGAATCCTTAACAATTATTTCAAATAGCTGTTATTCACCACTTTGATACTTCAAATTATAGCTTCCTTCATGCAAACAACTGGGGATTGGCACACTCATGTAATAATATCATGGTATTCGTGTGAACTGGAAGCAAACCTCTACCTAGCTATACGTGGCTGCCTCAAAACCTGTAGTTAAAAGGCTGCTACAAATAAGCCTTCCACAAGTGTGTGAATAGCATACAGACAAAATGCATATGCTCCCATTTGAAGGTACTCCCAAATGTGGGACCCTTAGAATGCCCATGTGAAGAAAGCTGCCACACATCCGAAACAGCCTTTACCTACAAAAGCATGGATACTTTATTAGGAAGCTAGAGGCACTATCAAGCAGGGATGGGGAGCTTGTGGGCTTGCAGATGTTTCTGGGCACCAACTTTCATCAGTACCAAACAGAATGGCCAATAGCCAGGGATGATGGGGGAGTTGGTGGTCCAGCAACATCTAGAATGCCACCTGATCCCCACCCTTGCTACCCAGGAATATTTTGAGCACATTTTGTAGAAGATTAAAATCTCCACAGTGTGTGCAGTGACTCTCCATTTAGAACCGTGCCCCCCTCAATATAGCAAATAAATTGTGTACACATAGAAATACTTGTTATCAGGATGACATACAGTACTGTTAAAAGGAGAGTTGGATTGATAGGTAGGCTAGATATCTTTGAATTATAATGATGTTCACATTTTCATGTGCAAATAATAAATTGTTACATGTCAATTAAGAAAAAAGGCACACTGAACTTTGCACAACACACTCCTTTCCCTCGCTCTGGCTTCGCATTCAATGCCTTCACTTTTTCCTTACAGTATAAATAATGTAAGGACACTGTATACCATTTAATTGTCATATCTCAAAATATTTATAAGATTCCAATCCCAGCTGTGGCACTCTCATGCTTTCTGGCAAACTCCTGACATGCTTTCAGATGGTACTTTCTGAGTAGCAGCTTCTTTCTTGCCACCCTCCCATACAGGCCAGTGTTATGCACAGCTCTTGATATTAACTCTGTAGCTCCTTCAAAGTGATTGCTGGCCTCTCAGCAGCTTCTCTCACAAGTCTTGTTCGAGTGCTAGGTTTTGAGGGACGGCCTTTTCTTGGCAGTGCCTGGGTGATGTGATGCAGCTTCCACTTCCTGATTATTGATCCAACTGTGCTCACTGGGATATCCAAACACTTGGATATTATTTTGTACCCTTTTCCAAATGTATGCATTTGTATTACATTAGCTCTCACTTCTGTAGAACGCTCTTTGGTCTTCATTTTCCTTCAGATCCACAGCCTGACCAATGATCCTTCAAGAGTGGGGGTTTTATTCTGACAATGTGACAGCAACTTGAATGGTTCACAGGTGGAGGCCAATGGTAAGGTAATTGTATCCTTGATAGGGCAATTTCTTTCATCTGTGTACACTGGGAGCTTCCACAACACAGGGGTTAAATACTTATGCAAGCAACATGCAGTTTTTTGTTTCTTACAAACATTTCCTAACATAAAACTACTGTTATCTTACAATAATTGATTTTCAGTCTCAGTGTTTCAAAATAAAATATCATATAGAACGAAATTACAACATACCATTTGTAATTCAGTAATAAGACAGCATTGGTCAGGGGTCTGATTACTTTTGGAAGGCACTGTAAATTTAATGAATAAAATAAAACAAATAAATAAACAGATGAAATAGAATTTAGGAAAGAAACTTGTGCAAAACTCAATTTTGTTAAGCGCTGCACATGACAACTCACTAATACGCAAGTTACAATCCAAAAGGTCCAAAAAGCCAATAACTAGGGGTGACCACTCCTCCCATCTGATAATCACATCTCCCTCACATGCTAGCACTGACATCCCCTTCCCCAAGTTCTCCATTCTATGCAGAAATCTTGGGAGGAGCCACTCGCACTTCACAGCAGTTTGAAGAAAGGACAAAGCAGTAAGAAATTGCTTTGGGCTGCAAACACTATGAACTTACAAAAATCCTTCTGACCCCCTAAGACCTCTGAATGTGCCAGAGTACTTGGGGAGGAAGAAGTTGGGTGGCAACTGAAACTAGCTGGTGACTAAACCATGCTAAAATGTGTGTACCCCAGCACAGCTATATTGCCTCTCATTCATTCTTGTGTCAGGGGAGGGGGAAGGGAACCTTTTACAACAAGAATGAAAGCTTAAAGATCTCGCAGCATGTTCAAGACTAAACATGTTTAATTCAAGATTCAATACTGCTGATGTTTTTACGAGGGAGAAATAGCTAATACCTTCATCACCAGTACAAATGCCTGGAATATGTCAAAACATAAAACTGCTGCAATGCCAATGTAATCACAGCAATGCCAGAAAATATGCCACATTTATTTAGGATTAGGGTGTAAGATTGGATCACCAATATTTCCTTCCACTACCACCTTTCAAAGTAACAAGATGAGGATATTCATTAAAATGGCTTCCTCACAGCACATTCTTTGGCTTATTAACATCAACACACATTTGACACTTTGGAAAACTGAAACTTAAGCCTCAGTGAAAGCTATATACTCACTCCATTTGCTTAACAAATAAGAGACAAGTGATGGGTTTTATAGGTACATAAAGTAAATTACTTGCTTTCTTAATGCACACATTTTTACTCCAAGGTGGTAGCAGTAGTAAATTTACTTTGTCTATTGCTTTCCTGTACCTATTATGCAAACCAGTAAATTAAAGGCAGAGAAGCAGCTCTGATCTGAAGTTCTACTCCTTAAATCTTTCCATTACAAAAAGGTTGTAGCTTCAACAACTATGGGCTAAAATTTTCCATTTCTTAGTTCTGCCCGAGGCTGGCAGAGTTGAAAGTCTTGTCACAGAATGTGATGAGGGAATCTTTTTGATATATTAAGTTTTCCCACCGGTTTTGCTATGAAGCCTATGGCAGCACATTAGCAATTGCTGTTTCTTGAGCTGCCATTAAGATTGTATATTCTTTTTTTTTTTTACAATAATTTTTATTCAAATTTTCATAAAACATAGAAAACAAAATCATAAAACATTCAAAGACAAAAAACAAAACAAAACAAAAATGATTAAACAAAAATAAAATAAAATGTTGACTTCCCATTTGTCACATATCAAATCAGTTATAGGTCTACAATATATAACAATCCTGTCTCTTAAATCATATTATAAAATCACTTTCCTCCAGTAGTTATCTTAATTAATCATCAAATCTCATAAACATTACTTTATTCTTTCCACAAAAAGTCAAAGAGAGGTTTCAATTCTTTAAGAAATATATCTATCAATTTTTCTCCAAATAAACATGTCAATTAATCCATCTCGTTAATAATTATAATAATCTTATTGTCATAACCATAGTCCAAATAAACATTTCGATTAATCCATCTCATCAGAATCTGTTAGGTCCAATAATTTCAATAGCCATTATTCCATTATCCCTATTAGTTCCATCTTCCATCTTCAATAGTCCTGTTAAGTCCAGTAATTTTAGTGTCCAATCTTCCATTATCAGTATTCCATAATAATCTTGCTGTTGTAGCCATAGTCATATAATAAGAGTCTGATGGGAATTTCCTCTATCCCAAATATTTTCTTGCCATCCATTCTGAATAAGTTGCTGAAATACTGTTGTAAAGTCATATCTGTGTTCTTCTTTTTTACAAAATGCACTGGCTCATCTCTTAAGAGTTTTTCCATTGTCACATGGCTGCAGTTAATTCCATAGATTTTCTCTATATCAAGCTCTATCACATCATTCCAGTCCAGAAGATTATCCAAGCCATTGATAACTTTATCTCTAATATCTTCATTAATTTCTTCAGAGATAACGTTAAATTCCAAACAGTAGATTTTATTTCTAAAATCCATAAACTCCAGATCTTTTTCCAATTCCACATTTGTTCCAATCTCCAGGGCTTGTATCTTCCCTTTATTTTTTCTTTTCTCATCTCTGATCTCATTCTCCTCTCTCACAGGATCCCCTATTTCTTTACACTCCTGCGTCATTTTGCTCAGTTCAATTTTCAGCTCCTTACTACCCTGTCGCAGGGTTTGTTTCGTTATCTCAATCTCATCCATTATTTTCTGAAACATAATTACTTCCAGATTCTCAGCCACTTTCTTGATTGCCATTTTTAAAACCACGAAAACAAAGCAAAACAAAAATAAAGAAGAACCACTTCTTATTTCAGCAACAATTGGGTTAATATTCCAGGCTTGATGACATCACAGTATAAACAGAGCAACCTGCCTTATCTCTCTATGTTCAAGAATGCAAAACAAATTTAGTTCCCAGCATCAAAACAGTTAGTGGCGTCGTGAAGAAGCAGATTCGTCAAAATAAAATAGACCAAAAAGAGAATAGTCCCAGACAATATAATATTCCTCGGAATAGAAATCAGGAATAGAAATCCCTCTTCTGTTTATTATCTTTAGAATGCACTTCCAGGACAGCTTTTTGCGACAGAAACAGAGATAAGCTGTTAATTTCGTGAATAACAGAGAAGAGCTATATCTCACCCAGAAGTTGTCCAAAGCCGATCAATCTGACAAATCTCCTTTTGCTGCAACAATTTAAACCAAGTAAAAAAAATAATAGAAAGAAGGGTGCTTGCCTGTTAGTCCGTTCTCTCTTTAAAGAAAAGATAAACGTATCGCTTAAGCAGATAGAGCTTGTTAGGAAGTCCGTCCGGCATTGTTGGCTGGACCTTATCTCATAAATTAATGAAATCCAGTCCTCCCAACAAAAACAGGCTTTGAGGTTGATCTCTACGTTTCTCCCTGCTCGGGAGAAATTTCATCAGTCAAAAAAAAAAAATGTTCTGACTGATTTATATCTGAATAAGCTTCTTTTGAGGCGGGAGCCCGTCCCAAAAGCAGGCACAAGCGAAGTCACCCTTCCCGGAAGTCAAGATTGTATATTCTTATAGTATACTATCAGCAACTGATTTATAGTACTTGCTTTCTTTGATTTGCTGCAAGAAAAATCTCAAATATAATGAGATTACATTTATTACATTCTAAATAAGCTGAATGGTTTTACAGGAAGCGCTACCACACACTCACTTTGGGACATGATTTGGGCTAGAAGGGATCACCTAAAATTCACAAAAAATGCTGGAGAAGCAAGGATGGCAAAAATAACATCTCAGAATGTTAAATGTAGAAACTACCATGGGGTACCCAAGCCCAGTCCACATCAGGATCTTGCCCAGCCTACGGGAAGATCTTGCAACCTTTGTGAGGAACTAACTGCCAACAAGGAAATGGTTCATACTTTATTTAAGTAGCTGATGCTGAAACAGAATCATAAAGTTATTTTTACATAGCATCAGTATACACGGTACATTATAGAGTAAATAAGATAGGTCTCTGTCTCAAAGATCTTGCAATCTAAATTTTAGATTGGTAATATGAAGATACAACAGAAGGAGGAGCAAGGGTAACAATGCATGATTGCAAGCAAATTCAGTTACACCTACATATGCTTCCTTCAGTTGAGGATGAGGACACACAAGAATCATACTTACCAGAAATGGATTATGAACATTTTAGTGAAACTGACCACTCTGTTTGAAGTTAACATTTCAGCCTCTTTGACATGTGAAGAGGACATTCATACCCGTCTCACATTCAAATAGCCTTTTATTTCAGGATTAGCAGTGAAATTCCAGGACTGAGGAACCATCTGCTACAGGGGCAATGAACTGCACCAGCATACTATTTCATTAGCATCATTAGATCCCACACACCGTGAGGATGATACTAGCTGAATGGTTCAAGCCCTCTTCAAGACCAAAGCTGTCCTATCATCATTTTTCTGTCAGCAGGATTTTTCCGCAATACATCTGGTTATAAATAAGAGATGCACACAATATCTTTTCAACAGATATACATTTTATTAAGATGTGGCTTACTAGTGCAAAAAACCCCTATGCTATAAATATAGCTACAGCACAGAGCACATACAGTATTGTATCCATGAATTACAGCTGACGAGTTAGGCTGAATAGAGACTTGTGCCTAAGGCATATTATGAATCACACTAAATACGCTAATTGTTCAAGTTCACTTACAGATTCTGTTACAGATTACTTCAAAATGCAAACAAGCAAACACCACACACACAACTGTTTTCCCGCAAATCCCCCAAAAAACAAGTCAAACAAACAGCTAACACAATACAGGATAATGAAAGAAGACAGCCCAAGGTGTATTATAAATACAACATTTTGAGTTGTAAAGACTTTGCCAGGAGCAAATGAATAAATCTCATCAAGGGGGTCAGCTAAAACAATCTTGCATGTTATCCAATATTCTACTAGATAGCTAAAACAAACTTGCAAAACAAGATATCTGATACAAGTACAAGTATTGGATAACATGGAAGTCTGTTTTAGCTGACCCCCTTGATGAGATTTACTCAATTGCCCTTGGAGAAGAGTCCCAAGACTTTAAATGTCTAGGGGGGCTATGTTGTCTCTAGCACACCTTGCGCTCTTCAGCAAATAGCTTACACTGGGCCCTATCTCTCTCTCTCTCTCTCTAGTCTAAACCCATACATTAGACACTGAATATATGACATGCAAAGTGATGACTACAGAAAAGAGACTTGAGGTGGTTTCTTGCCTGTACCAGCCATAGTTTTTACATCTGCTACGAAGAGATACAGGATACTAAGATTAATTATTTTATTCACAGGATTTGGCACAAGTCCACAACAAAATAAATATGGCTGTTGCCTGATTTGCCACTCTCAGCATACATTCACAGCTGAATGTCTTTCGACAGGATTGCTTCAATTGCTTCCTCCGGAGGGAGAGAGAGAGAAAAGAACCTCTGCCCGGACCCCTTCCCTAACCCTACTCCTGTGGGGGCGGGGAGGTAAAATGAGAAGAGGGTCGGCCACTATTACCTTCCCGGTATTTCTTGCGCAGGCACTGGTGAACGCTTTTCACCACTCCAGGGAGCTTCTCCTGCTGCAGCTTCCGCTCTTGTTCTCAGGGCTGAGGCAGACGCGGGGCAGAGACTAAGGCACTGGTGGGGGGTCCCAGTTGAGTCCCGGGCTCCTGCTTCACGGCGATAGCGCCTGCGCTCCATTCCCCTTCTCCCTCCGCCAGTCTCCACAGAAGGGGACGGCGGCCTCTGAATCGTCTCTGGGGTTAAAGGCAGGGTTAAAGATTATCGGAGCGCGGACTTGATCACGGACCCACCTCATCTACCGTGGCTTGCTGGGATATGTAGTCTTCTGTCTACGGTACACCCCCTCCCCGTAGCTTTGGCGTTTTCGGACGGACGCGTGTGATCGCGCGACCCGTGGCTTGCTGGGAAATTTGGTGTAAGCCCTTGGAACATTGCTTAATACTCCTGTTGAGGATAGCTCTTTGCGTTCTATAGTACTCGATTTTGCATTTAGTTCAGTCTCAAAAGGATACCCGGTGACAATGGCAACAAAGTACACAAGCGTCGCCTAAGCATAAAGGAAAAGCAGCTTTCCAAACTACATTTCCAAACTACATGCTGAGGGACAGATCCGCGAGGTTTGGAATTTCTTGTTTTGGTGTCTAATTCTCCTCAAGGTCGTATCTAATAGTCCATCGCTGTTTCTTCCTCATCAGGCAATATATGGCGAT
The DNA here is from genome assembly GCF_030035675.1 of Rhineura floridana. NCBI lineage: Eukaryota > Metazoa > Chordata > Lepidosauria > Squamata > Rhineuridae > Rhineura > Rhineura floridana. The sequence continues at coordinate 86,697,309 of NC_084487.1, forward strand.
GCAATGGGAGGGCTCTGATATTCCCTTCTCCGTTGCCAGTCGCTTGGCTCACTTGCTCTGGATTTTGTACGGGAGATTATTAGCCATTCAGAAACGTTGTATGGGAGATTATTAATCGCTGTTCAAATGATCGGACCATCATCATCATTATCAACATCCCACCTTTACAGTGATAGTTCCCAAGCAACTAACAACAAGCAAGATCAAGTACAAAATAAAAACAATCCTATGCAAAAAAGGAGGTAAAAAAAATCAGCCAATTAAAAACACTAACAACAGCAGATAAAACAGAAGATGGACTGACAGTGATTACTTTTTTATGCTGATTTCTGCCAGTTTACATTATTGTTACTAAAATTTGTGTGGGTTTTACTTTAAGACACTCAGGAAGTTTCAAAGCAGGCAGAAGAACAAGTAAAAATGCATTCATACTTATCCCTGCTGCCCTCTCCTACTGTATTGTTTAGTCTTATCATTCTGTTGAACTGAAAAAGTCTAGAAGGGACTGAAGTGGGCCTTCTTGTGCATGCAGTGCAGCCTACACTCCCAAGACACTTGGCTACCCTATACAGCAGTTCTCTCAAACAGGACACCTCTGCCAAATGACCCATTTTATCCAATTGGTGGGCTGGCCCTGAAATCTAGATGTTTAGATAGCATAGGGTGGGTGGTGGCGGCAAATGGACATGAAAATGATCTGCTAAAGACTGCAGAATTAATTTAACTGGCACTTTTAAAGGTTTCTCTTTTTCATTTTTCCTCCTTAATATCTGTTTTCATTTATATCTGACTTAAAGATAACCCGCAGAATAAACTGGATCATGGAAAGAAGAGGAAGATAACCTTATTACTATTACAATATCATCCATCCCATCCTCCCTGCACTCTGTCTCTGCTCTGTACCTTTGACAGTAGCTGAAAGTCCAGAAATGTAGAAAGTGAAGCCTTTCCTGACATGCAAATCATTAAGTAATGCGAAAAGCTTCTCATATCACAGTTGTGCACATGCCACTTTTCTGTATGAGCCTCTAAAGGCATAGGTTGGCCTTGCTCTGCTGGACTTACTGATTTGTTGTTGTTTTAAGGTTTTATATAATGTGGTTTTGTTACGTTTAACGCATTATATATTTTAGATAGTTTCCTGATCCAGGATTCAATTTAATGAAAAGTGGGCTAGAAGTGCCTCCAATAAAATAACTACATAATAAATCATATAGCGAGTGTTAAAACCCTCTGTAAAGACTGTGTAAAACATACATACTTCTGAGTCTTTACAGCTATATGACAAGCAGAAAATTAGCAGGTGAAACTTCCTGCAGTTCACCTGTTAAATTTCTGCCTTGTCTTGCGGCTTTTAAAAATCCCCAAGTCCTTCCAGGAGAAACAGCAACTGGTAACCCTGACTGTACACCTTTGTGAAAGGTAGTGTGCAGTGAAGTTTATTTAAGTGTTTTAAGTGTGCCTGGTTGGATGTTGCTTTAGAGCAGAGGCGGGGAAGAGGTGGTCCTCCAGATGTTGCTGGGCTACAGTTCTCATCTTCCCTGACTATTGTTCATGCTGGCTGGGACTGATGGGAGCTGGAGTCCAACATCAGGAGGGCCATAGGTTCCTTAGCTCTAGACACTCCACAGGATGGTTTTGTAAATCTGTTTATTTGACAACCATAGCTCAGTTTCTACGTACCACTGTATTCAATACATAGTGCACATGTGTACCACTAATTTTTCCTAGGACCAGAACTTTATGTTCCTATTGTGGTATTGTATAGTGTAGTGATCCACAAACTCCCCGCCCACAGACCACTTGAAAACTGCTGAAGGTCTTTATTTTATTTATTGTATTTATATTCCCACCTTTTCCTCCAAGGAGCTCAAGGGGGCATACATGGTTCTCCTCCCTCTCCATTTTATCCTCACAACAACCCTGTGAGGTAGCTAGGCTGAGAGAGTGTGACTGGCCCAAGGTCACCCAGCAGGCTTCATGGCCAAGTGAGAACTGACTGACCACTTAATTGTTTTTCTGCCTGTTGTTTAGCATTTATAATGTACTGTGCTAGATGTTAAAGTATTTTTAAAATTATATGGCCTTCTCATTTTAATACAATCCAATAAGATGTAAAAGAAGCAATACAGAGAATAAATAATACAAATAAGAGTTGCTGCTACTGTCTTCCTGAATGAAGCTCACGGACCACGCTTTGGGAACCCCTGGCATAGTGCCTAAAGATTAATGAGCTGTGAACTAGGACATTTCGAGTTTATGATATCTCACCTTTTCAGATAGGGTGCCCTTAGGCAAGGCATTACTCTCTTACAGCACAATGCCTTATGAGAAGTCTACTGACCTCTGAAGTTTACTTGTATGCAAATGGGTATGAGATTGCAGCTTCAGCCACTCAACTGCAATATGGTAATACTAATCAACCTACTTTACAAGGCCATTGTTAAATTGTTGAAGGAACCCTCAGTGGTAAAGTGAAACCAAACATTTCGCAGAGAACATCTTCTCCATCTGTCTTGACTTAGACTCTAGATTAATTACATGTTGTTCTAGATCAGGTATAGGGAACCTTTGGCCCTCCAGGTGTTGCTGAACTACAACTCCCATCAGCCCTAGCAAGCATGGCCAATGGCCAGGGATGATGGGAGTTGTAGTTCAGCAATATCTGGAGGGCCAAAGATTCCTCACACCTGTTCTAGATGTATCTGTGACAGAGATGAGGGACTTGTGACCCTCCAGATGTTGTTGGACTCCCAACTCCCATCAACCTAGTTCATCAACTAGTTTCTAATTCAAGGTTCTAGTTTTTGTGTACAAAGCTCTATACAGCTTGGGACCAGGATGCCTGAAAGACCGTCATCCCTTATTATACCCAGTCAATCACTGTGCTCTGCAGGTGAGGGCCTCCTGCAGATTCCATCTTATCAGGAGGTACGTTCTGCACAATATAGGAAACAGACATTTAGTGTGGTGGCACCTACCCTGTGGAACTCCCTACCCTTAAATATTAGACAGGCACCATCTCTGTTATCTTTTAGGTGCCTATTGAAGATCTTCCTCTTTCAACAACCCTTTTAAGTTCTTGTCCCAGTCTGATTCTGTATTGGAATTGCTTTTTAATATGTTTTTAAACCTTTTTTTTTTAAATGATGTTTTTTAAAACTTTTTAAAAAAATAGTCTTCAAAGCTTTTAAAAAATGTTTTAAAAGTTGTTTTGTTTTAATGTATTTTAATGTCTGTTTTTATGATGTTTTAAAGTGTTTTTAGTGCTTTTGTTTGCCACCCTGGGCTCCTGCTGGGAGGAAGGATGGGATATAAATCAAATAATTAATAAATAAATAAATCTCAACCAGCATGGCCAATGATAAGGGATGGTGGGAGTTATAGTCCAAAACCTCTGGACGGCAACTGGTTAGGGCAAGCTAGTTTAGGCTTGCACTACATCTGTTTTGATGGATATCTTTATGCTTAAGGATGTAGACAAGGTCTTTCAAGAGGTGAAGTTTACCATTGGACCCTTGCTCTTCCTTATATCAATTTTATTTGGAATTAGATGGAAGAGTTGAGGTAGCAGACACAAGGGCTTTGGTGGCTGAAAACAGTACAATCCTCTGCCTTCCTAATTTAACCTGCTAGAGCAAGTCTGGCCAGTTGAGTTGTGAAGGTAACTGAACGTCTCTTTTGGGGATGAGAGCGGCCCCTGCCTTGTCAAAGAAAGCTGTGGTGTGGCCATTTCTCAATACGTCCTTACTTGACCCAAAATATCTTAACTTTTGACTGGTCTCCAATCTATTTGAGCAAGTTATCATTGTAAGTGGTGCTACTTTACTCCAGGTTTTCTTGGATGACTTTGATTATCTGGGTACCTTTCAGTCAAGATTCCAGCCTGGTTTAAATACCAGCAGGCTGTCAATACACCACCAGGCTGTCAATATCAGAAAAACTATGCTGAATATGCAGGAAGCAGGCCTTTGTTTAAATAGTTTGTTTTAAAAAATCACCAGTGTCCTTCAAGCAATCTTACACCTTTCTTTATGCACACAAATGGGTCTTTAGCATTTTATATAAAATGTCCCACTCATATTGTATTTTCACTTATTTCAATAATCCTACCTGTTAACCGTATGGAACATTTTCACTGAGTCATTCACAGCGATAGCTGGTTTCTCTCTCCCATAGTGACTTGTCATCTATATATTTACACAGCTCCATTGTTGTCAGTATGAATACATCAGTGTAGTAGACTGCTGAATTGCACCCCATGGGATAATCCAAGTGTTTGCTAAATGTTTAGGAAGATTTATCCAGCCCCCAGTAATGCCCCCCAGGGTTCCATTCTCTCCCCATGTTTAAGTGTCTTGTTGATTAATTCCCCCCTCATCCTCTTCTGCCTCAAGCTATTACTGATTTTCAGACTGATTTTCTTCTGTGTCAACCTTTTGCTGGCACATGAGTTCCCCCCCTTATTTAGCAAATATTGTCAAAACATCCGGCCAGTCCAGCTGCTTCTTCTGTCTTCCTGCCACTGAAAGTGGTCTGTGTGTCTTTTGCACGGATTCATGATTCTGTCAGCACTTGCTATGTATAATCTTGCTTACTAGTCAGCGCAAGTGCAGCATGCTGAGGACAGTACACTGATGTCAAGAAATGACAGGGTGGATGTTTGTAGGGCTAATCTAAAGAGGCTGACACTATCAGAAAGATAAATTTAATATTATGAATATTTGTGTAGTCTACACAAGCCAGGACAAGTTTTAGCAAAGAAGATTACCAAATAGCATGCAAATAAACTGCATAATACAAATTAGTACTCCATTATGCAAATAATATGCCTTTCCCCCTAATCTTTATCTTTATTGTTACGGTCAATGACCAGCATGCTTTCCCCCTAACTATACACATATAAAACATTCTTTACAGTGCAATTCTAATGTCTATTCAGAAGTAAGTCCTATTGAATTCAATGGCACTTACTCCTAAATCAGTAGGATTAGGGTTGCAGCCTTGGTTAGTTAAAAGTAGCAAATGTTAAGAGAATATACAAAAAATGTTAGGGTTGAGTGTAAGACAGAGAGATATCTAGTAACAACATAACACTTAGATGTTATTATGAATACTGGATGGCTGGGCTGTCTGTCTCTTTGTTAAGCAGATTGCTAACCAATGGCCCAGAATGGCTACTAGGTTTTTTCTTAATAGGAGCAATGGCTGGGAAATAGTTGGGAAATATGCAGAGATTATCACTGGAATCCTTGGAATGTAAGGAGTGGCTATGGTAGGGATCTCCAATCTTTTTTGGACCTGGCGGTACATCTGGAAATCTAGGAAACTGTCTTGAACACCACAAAATACCCATTTCCCAGAAGAAGAGCTGGTGATACCCAGAACCACCACCCGTAAACAACAGGCAAAACGCCTATACACAACTCAGAACAAATAAAACACAGACAAAAAAAAGCCGATCACATCCCCCAAAACGGGCAATTCTCCCGACCACCAATCTCCCCCAGCAAAAAAAATAAATAGGGAAGGGTAGGGGGCCTTGATGGGCACCAAGAGGAGTGTCTGAAGGTGCTGTGATGTTTACAGGTACAATCTTGGGGGGCCCAGGCTATAGGAAAACACTCATTCTCTTTCCCACAGTCCACCTAACTAAGGGGAGAGATATAAGAGATTGCAGAGACCTGAGAGTGCCTCTAAAGACATCTCGGGGGGGGGTTAGGTACTGGGGCTGGTGGGTCTTCTGCCTCCTAGGAGTGCTTAAGTGAGGTTACTGCCTGAGGCAGCAGATGCTGGGAGTTGTAGGGGACAGCTGTGGTAGCCCCTGAGCCATTTCTCCTGAGCTCCATTCTTCCTCCATGTTGGATGGAGCTGTGCATGAATGTGAGGCCTGACCTGTGCTCCTGAAGCTGGGCTGCTGAATGCAGATGTAGTGGAGGACACTGTCCTATGTTGTCATCGTTGAAGTCAGATTTATCTGGCAGTCCAGCTGGCTTCTATGTGGAGTAGGCTGTGAGGCTAGGGATGGGGGAGAAATTCAATTTAGTTCACACTTAAGGGTGAACCTACCAGATTAGCACTTTCTGAAACAATACATGAACTGAAATGCAACCATCCTTTAAAATCCACACTGTTTCATTTTGCACATTTTGTAATGTGTACAAAAATGTATATATTATAGTAGAGTATGCATAAAAATGCATATATTAGTGAAAATAGCTATTAGGGAAAATTGCTTTGCAAAAATATGTATATTGGGCAAAACTGCATACAAAAATGTGTATATTAGGAGACATTTGCACTAAATCCTCATAAATTTTCATGCCGACTTTTTTAAAAAAAATCACAAACTGATGTGGAGACTGGAAAAATGAAAAATGGAGAGAAACCAAAAATTGTCAGATTTGCCCATTCCTACATAGGGTGCCATCTTGTCCTTCATCTGAGGCAGCAAATTACATCAAACCACCCCTGAAAAGTTATGCTGTTTGCATCCACTTATGCTGTTTGTGTGTGTGTGTAAATGTGTGTGTGTAGATGTGTGTAAATATATCAGCCAGAGGTTTGGGATGAAGTGTCATCTTCAGCTCTGCTCTGATTTCCATCATCTGATCCTGGGACAATGGTGGAAACTTTTAACCGGTGTCTGGAACATTTTATTTTTAAAAGTGAGTTGTAAGTAATTTCATGTATTTATTTAATAAAAATTTGTATGTTGCTTAATTGTTAATTAAAACCCAAACAGTTTAAATAAAATAAATACATGCATAATTAAAATTAAGAATATTATTCCATCATCAGAACTCTTGTAACCTCTATTTTCCATAGATTATATATCTTAAAACAGCTGCTTCATTGGGTCAGAATACATTTATTTTTCATATTTCCGTGGTCCTCTGAAGTGGACTATCAGTTCTTTTCTTTTTCCTAGTAGCAAAATGGCTGACAATAGCATTTTCTAATTTAAACTTGTCTCTTTGCTCAACTTACAGGGAACACATTTTTGCCAACCTGCAAAATGTAACACACTACATAACACAAAGTTCAAGTTGGCATTAGCACAGGATCTTAGGTCTGATGCAGTGGCTAAAATCCATTCTCAAGGTCTGATTATCTACCAGGATTTTTCTAATTGCAAGTCTTCTACTGGACAACAACATTGGCTGAGTTTTTCCACTTGATTTTAATCCTTGTGAGAGCCCAAAGATTTTGAAAAGCAAAGAACAAATCAAAATATAGAAAGAGGGATATGTGCAATAGTGGCATTTGCTTCTGGAACTAGAGAAAGTGATTAAAGAGGTATGAAAGAGAAGATGACATTTATGGTGTTGAAGTTTGGCTGAAGAGGGTTAGGATTCATTATGAGTTTGCAAATAAAAGGTGAGATCTCACACCTAGAGATATTAATAAATAGAAGGTGAAGGGCAGAGCAATCCTAACCTCCAACCTGCTATCCTGAAGGGAGTTAGTACGTGACAGGTTTTCCTCAGCTCTGCTCCATTGGGCTGCACTGGCAGGGGGCCTCTGTGCTGTGCAGGTTCCCACTGAGCCCACTCAAAGTGCAAGTGGACAGAATCCATCATCATCAGAATCCCTGCCAGTGGTAGCCAGTGTAAACTGAAACATGTTGTTGGAGCGGGGGAATGAAACTGGCCCAGCCAAGGAACTGCTGAATCTTAAGCCAGCCTACCTACTGGCAACAGGCTCACCCTGAGGCCCATTAAAATATGCCTGGAAACTGGCTTGACATAGGGTGCTTTCACACTGCACTTTATTCTGTTATTCTGCCAATTTATTTCCTGTTAATTTGCACATAAAATTTGAGCTTTCACACGACATAAGGGGTAGCTCCGGAATTCTGGTGGAATGTAGTGGAAGTTTAGTGCTAAATTCCGCAATAAATGATACCTGAACAATTCCGATAGCAAGGCCGGGACACGGAAGATTGCGGGAGTTTTGCGCTACTGCTACTGCTCACGTGACAGGCATCCCAGCATGCAGTGCGTTCCCGCCCTTACCAACTGCCACCGCCGTGCCTCCCAGCCGATCCCAGCTGCTCCTGGAGAGCAGCCTATGCTGCTCTGCTTAACCAGAGCCTCTGCTGCTGTGCTGACCCGCCTCTCAGCTGATCACAATCGCGCCTCCTTCAAACCCCCCCACGCACCCAAAGAACAGGCCTCAAACCCGTAGGTGAAGACCTGTGTGAAAGACTGTTTCGCAAAATGCCGGTATAACAGGTACTGCAGCGTGAAAGGGATTTTTGAAATCCGGAATGAAGAGCTACCTTTTTAATCTGGAAAACTAGCGCTATTAGCCCCATGTGTGAAAGCAGCCATAGTCCTGTCCCCTCTGAGAACATGCACAGACCAGACTTTAATGGGTCCATCCACCATCCCTAGGTCTCCACAACCATTTTAAAATTTGCTTTAAAAGGTGGATAGCTCTAATGATGCATGAGAGTTTTCCCAGAAGAGGTGGCTGATTCAGCACTTGACTTGCTGAAATGATCATCCTAATGCATGTAATGCAAGGCAAAACTAAATTAATATCATGGGTAAAGAATCCCTGTGACTGCTCATAAAATCTGATGTCTGGTTCAACCTGTTCATTAATGATGATGTTGGTAATGATTATAATAATTACAATAATTGTGCCATTATATTTTTTAATGTTTTTCATAAAAGGACATACACTTCCCTTTAGCACTAGTGAGTACATCAACCACTGGTAAAACAAAAAATGAAAAAACAAAGCCGCTTTCCCCTGGTTTGCAAGGCTACTTTCTTTAGAGAAAGGCTTCTTCATGTTAAATTTGGTTATGCTGTTGTAGGAATTGGGCTGCCACCACTGTTGTGCTGGTGTGGGGGTGAAGGCACTGCTTCTGAACTCAAAACTGTTTGTCTCTGCAAGTACTTATTCTGTTGTCATACCACCAGTTCAAAATGTGTATGTTAGACTCATTCTAGTGATGTCAATGGAATTGTTCTGGAGTAAGCAGTCCCTCTGCAATGGTTCAATCCTTGAGCTGATTAAATCATTTCACTTTAGTGTCTAGGAATCTATAGAACTTTGCATGGTGTTCTGAAATCTTTGCTGTTACTTTGTGGGCCTTTTATATTAACACGGGGTTCTACAATTGCTCAGAGTTTCTGCCTTGCTTGCTGTTCAGATGTGTCAAGCTAACAGGCCATGTGTCAATGTTTTAAGATTACCTACAACACTTAACTCTTAAGTCAATATGCTTGTTGCTGAATCCAGATACGCTTGCTAGGTATGAGTGACAAAAATGTCCATAATTTCTGACAGTGGCTGCTGATCCATGCTAAATATGAGCAGATTTCACAACTTAGAGGTCTAAGGGCTATTGCAAGGTGAATTGCAGTACTATTGCTACATGCGGGTCACTTGTGCCTTAGTTCTGGTACAGTTCTAAAGCTGGCTACTTTTTTTTGAAAGTTACTCAAAGGAGCAAATTTTCTTAGACATTCCATTACACTCAGACACAATCAATACTGTATAAGGAATATTGGGGGGGGGGCTCTTTGCAAATTTTGGTCTTCTGATTTACTTCTGTATAGATATATGTCAGACTCCATTTCACATGGCTGTACTAAAAATAAGGATACTTCAGCTCTTTGTGCTGTAAAAGACCTACAGAAGTTATACGTTACAACCTAGCAGGAAATCCTTAGTGTGCAAATAATAGCTTTTGGTCTCCTTCTCCTTCAGCAGTCTCCACAACTAGGCTGTGTCTTCTGTCTGAAACAAAGCAGGTAGAATCCAAGTGGACCCATGGACCCTGAGTTACAATTCCCAGAGGGGTTTAAAAACCAATCTCTCTTCCCAGAGAACTCTCAGGATTATATCTCTGAGGTGAATAGGGGCCTCCTCCTCTCAGCATCTGTAACAAACTACAGTTCCCAGGATTCTTTGGGGGAAGCCATGATTGTTAAAGTGGGATAAGAGTGCTTTAAATGTATAGATGTAGTCATCTAGTGTGCCCACAAACAAATCAGAGTGAAATGTTCATTAAATAGCCAACATTGTTTAATCTCCAGAGCTTGGAAAAGTTACTTTTTTGAACTACAACTCCCATCAGCCCAATCCAGTGGCCATGCTGGCTGGGGCTGATGGGAGCTGTAGTTCAAAAAGTAACTTTTCCAAGCTCTGCTAATCTCCCTGCAAAGAAATTAGAACAAATGCTCAATAATCAGGTTGTCTGGAAGATCCCCGAGAGAAAAGCAAAGGTTTGGGCAGGGAAATGGGACCATGGACAGCTCCAAGTAGAGGTGAAGTAGAATTCACCTTGGATCCAGGCATCCAAGAGCAGCAGACTAGGATGTTGCCCCAGCAAAGATCTGGAGCTACTGGAAGGTTGAAATAGGCTGCAGACAAGTCAGCGAAGAAAGGCTGTGGAGATAAATCCTCTCTTTTAGCATGTGGGAACGTTTGCCTTGGAATAAAGTTTCAGAATCATATTCTTGCAGAAAATATTTTTGGAGATTTTTTTTTTACCTCTTCCTTCAAAATGAATTTTTAAAATTATTTTTAAAATTATATTTTTATTCCACCCTTTCATTTAAAGTGTGCAAAGTTGGCTGGCAGCAAACAATAACAGTCCACAATTTAAAAAAAATTTAAAATAATAATTGCAGTGTAAAATTATGTCAACAACTAAAACCAGGGAGTTTTTTACAAAACAAAACAACACAGCAAAACTTCTGTAAAAGGGATCTATAGTTGTAGTGCAAATAGAACCTACCATTCTGTCACCCTCAATGAAAATGAGTCCTCATAGTCTTGAATGATATCGATCTTGGGACCAAACTGAATGTTGCCATTCACATGAACAGATAGTTCCAGTTAGTTGCATTCTTTGCACTATATCAAAAGAAAGAAATTATAAAATAACTGATTTAAGACGCCTAACATTGGAAGGGACTAAAAGGCCCTTGCTGTAAGGCATTATAATTTGCAAGCCATACTCTTAGCAATGCATTTCACATTTTGCTTTCTTAGAAATTTAAGTAATTTTCAGAGTAAGTGCTTTGTGCAAATGCAGACTGCAAATGCCTATAAGGAAATAACCCAACTATCTTGCTGCTATACTCACCCTGGGGAAGGAAATCCAGTTGGACTTCCAGCTGGTTTTGCAGCTGATGTCATATCTTGATACTCATTCCCCTCTGGTATAACAGCTTTTGGAAAGAAAAGAGTCATTTATGTGAGGAAGCAAGAGTACGAAATGATGTTGTTTGAACCATTCCTATGCTTTTTATCCATGCCTGCAGGTAATGTTAATTATGGCTCTTACTTTTTTTTATTTCCCAAATTATAATCAAAACGCAGTATAAAAAGTGTGCACCATCTGTAGCACACAAATGAAACTTTCAGAAAGGAGTTTTTCTCAGAAGCCTGAATTTCCCGTTTGAAAATATCTGATTAGAATTCCTACTTGCTACATAATGGCAAAATCGATAGACAGAGAAACTACAACATGCTCAGCCCAAATTAGTGCAGGTGATCCACATGTGTAACCAGGCTTCTGTATGTGTCTCATGTGTTGGATTAGGATCTATGCGGTGTAAATTAGATGCCCATTTCAAGGCACATCTGACTGAGCATTTTAAGATGGATGCTGTCTATCCACACTGTGGCTTTCACTGGGATGCATTGCACCAAGGTTTGCCCTCTCATTAGGCAGAGTGAGGCGGCTGCCTCAGACAACAGATGCTGGGGGCGGGGGTAGGCACTGTGGTATTGAAGGGGGCAGTTGTGTGCACTGCAGCCTGCTTTGCACCCTCTTTGCTAGCCTGTGGCCCTCAGGTATGGTAGAGGATACCTTGTCATCATTGATGAAGTAAGATTCAATTCTCAGTCCAGTTGGCTTCTGTACATGGATTGGAGGGCACCGTCTTTTGCCTCAGTGAACAAAATGTCTTGGGGTGGGCCTGCACTGTGTGCCTCCAGCTACACATAAAGCCTTTCTTATGCATTAATATAGATGGACCTGAGAGGCTAATTCTTCCTCAAAATGTAAACTGCCATATTTGGTCTACATTTAATGATAGCTGCAAATAGGTTATTAGGATTCCCATTATGTCAGTATTTATGCACACAATGCTATAAATATGTTCTGGAGGAGATTGTGTGGTATATGAAAACTAGGGTGGGAGAACTGAAGCAATGCAGCATGGGAAAGTGGGGAAGGGATGTTTTTTGTTCCTCCTCTCCCACTCTACTTAGTTATAAAATTACCCTCTCACTTTATAGTCAAATCAGTGAGTACATGTTTAGCAAATGCACCCATGTCTGGTATGGCTCTCAGTTATGCTCTCGAATTAGATTGGTCTGAGAGGGAAGGGTTATGCACACATTAGACTGAACTCAGGTTCAAGTTGTCTCTACATATGTGCAAGTGTGTGTGTGAAAGAGTGTACACTTCTTCAGTTGTGTACACTTCTTCAGTTGTGTACACTTCTTCAGTTGTGTACAATTCTTCAGCTATTGTATACACAGGTATACGCAATATACACTCATTGAACATTACAAATTACATGTGAATAACGATGAGTGTGCAGCTCAGCTGTTGGTGTGCACAGGTATACAGCTTGTTACACTTATTGAACGTAACATGTAAATACCCCTGTAGTTATTAGAAACATGAGAATGAGAATCAGTGTTGGTTCCAAGTTTGGGGCCTCTCCTCCTCACCACCACTGTTGTCACTGCCCATTTGATTGCCTCTCCTCTAGGCCCAGAGAAGGGGCAAAATGTGTAGAGGTTCCTGCTCTTCCTTCCTCATCTCACTGCTCAGTCTCTCAGAGAGGGCAGGTAAACAGCTAGCAAGGGAAATAGCAGGACTAAGAGGCTCCAAAGACTGGCAGTGGGCCTCCTATTGGAGTGTTGGCCCAGTGATACCAACTCCTGAAAGTGGCCCTGACAGGAGCCAATGTCAAAATGCCATTGCATAAATCTATAATATGACCACACTTGGAACACTGTGTTCTGGTTGCATCACCAAAGAACATTATGGAGCAGGTTCAGAAAAGGGCAACCAAAATGATCAAGATGGTGGAACAACTCCTCTATGAAGAAAGGTTGCAATGTTTGAGGCTTTTTAGTTTAGAGAAAGGGTGAGTAAGAGGGGACATGATAGAGATGTATAAGATGGTGCATGGTGTGGAGAAAGTAGACAGAGAGATGCCTTTCTCCTTTTCATAATACTAGAACCTACAGTCATCCAGAGGAGCTGAATGTTGGAAGATTCAGGACAGACAAAAGGAAATGCTTATACTATGGAATTTACTACCATAAGATGTAGTGAAGGCCACCAACTTGAATGGCTTCAAAATAGGTTTAGACAGATCCATGGAGGATAAAGATATAAATGGCTACTAGCCATGATGGCTGTGTATTGCCTCCAGTATTGAAGTCAGGGTGTCTCTGAAAAGCGGTTGCTGGGGAGTGCAAGTGGGGAGAGTGCCGTTGTGCTTGTGGCCCGTTTGTTAGCTTCCCATAGGATCTGACTGGCCACAGTGTGAACAAGATGATGGACTAGACAGCCCTTTGGCCTGATTCAGCAGGGCTCTTCTTATGTTACCGGGGGGGGGGGACCGAGGCTAAATTGGGCATCGTGCTTGAGGTTATTCATAGAAACTTACAGTATTTCTATCTATTATCCAGGTCTTGTGCCAATCAGAAGCCGTGTTAGAGCAGAACTGTGAACACAACCTATTTCTAGAACAGAGTGTGCTTCTGCTGTTAATGGAGGACTTGAACTTTGAGTGATAGATTTCTGCTTTGTTATGTGATATGCCCTCAAGAACTTCAAGTTCCAGGGATCTTGTGCCTAGGGAGGAGGGAGGGACAGCTGGAGGGAGGAACAAAGCAGTAATATCAATCAGGGACACGGATTCCAGGGGAGTCAATGCAGCTGGTAAGATTTACTGCAGGGATGACAAACCTGTGGCCTTCTAGATGTTGTTGGGCTCCAGCTCCCATCAGCCCTAGCTAGTGTGGCCAGTAATCAAGGATTATGGAAGCTGTAGTACAATATCTGGAAAGCCGCAAGTTAGTCACCCCATTTTACAGCCTGCCCAGATCAACAACTGAAGGTGTTCTACTGTGGGGCAAGAATGGCTAAGCCATCTAGCTCTTTTGTGACTTTTACAGAGAAATGGACTTTTGAGGAGATGATTCATTGTCTTCTGAGGAACAGCTGTGGAACCAGTAGCTGAAGACAGTGGTCTAGTTCAAACTCTTGGTGACCTCATTCATCTGTAAGAATGTGTGGGGCTGCTGACAAATTTACCCGGGGTCAACTTTAAACTGTCCTGTGGGAAGGAAATGGGAGTGTGAAGGGCAGTCAGAGAAGTCACCATAGCCTACTGCAGCTGGACAGCCTTTTTCTCCCCACTGCCAGTCAGCTACCACCAACTGCCCTAGGGCAGGGGTAGGCAACATGATGCCCTCCAGATATTGTTGGATTACAACTTCCATTATCCAACCATTGGCTGTGCTTCCTGGAGCTGATGAGAGTTATAGTCCAAAGACATTTGAAGGGCATCATGTTGGCTATCCATGTCTTAGGGGAAGGATCCCAGCAAAGCAAGAGAGGCTGGTTAAGAAATTGTTCCAGCTGAACTGTCTTCTCCCCTATAGGGCCATCTACCACCCACTGCTTTGTGGGAAGGATCCTTATGATTTGCTGTATGATGCATGCATGTGTATTTTAACATGTACTCATATTACTTGCAGTCCTCCTTGGAAAGATTTGTATCTTGAAAGGCAAAATATAAATCACTGTAATAAAGAAATAATAGTTAAGCTTGGTAGAGATTGCAAAGGGGCAATGATTGTATCAATTGGCATCTCCATGTGGAGTGCCTGTGTGTATAGCTGCTATGATTTGTGTGATCATGGCTACTCGACACAGGATGATTTGAGGATGGCTACTCAACACAGGGTGTGTATTTGTGGGAGCTGCTGAGAGTCTAAATTGGGCCTGTGATATAAAGCTATAATTCTAATCTACTGAGCACAATCCAGTGGGAAGTTTTCATGCACAAGCACCACTGTAACTAATGAGACGTTGGCCCAGTTCAGAGTCAGACATAATGTTTTTGGTCCAACAAACCATGATCATGGTTGGCATGATCACTCTCTCCCTTCCCAGTCACCTGCTTCAGAGCAAATTCCTTGGTTTGTTAAACCACAATTTAAATTATATCTGAAGTAGGAAACTCGTTAAAGCGCTTCCTGCAAATTTTCCCATGCTGGTTAAACTACAGTTTAACTGAGAGTGCTTAAACTACAGTTTCCTGGTTCAGATATCTTGTGCCCATTCCAACAAACCATGATTTGTTGCTCTGGGAATGTTACACCTGAATCAGGTTCATTGTAACTACATGGGGTTTTTTTCCCCATTGAATTTTTTTTAAAAAAATTCAAACAATGAAACTATACAAAAGAACTCCCATTCATTTTCAGTGGGTTTAACTAGAAAATGACCTACTAAATTAGTACCCTTTTTTCAATTGATGGCTGGGGGCATGCTTGCACAATTGTTGTGTTTCTATCCCCTTTTCTGCTCTTATAGATATGGCAACCATTTTGTGACTGGCACTTTCTGAAAATTCCAGATGAACTCACTGATCCAAAAAGGTTGGTGATCCCTAGACTAGGGGAAAATATTCCAAGGATTCTTTTTTAAAAAGCCAAGCAGTTTTATAACCTGGCTTTATATACAGTGCTGTGAATTGTTCAATTGCTTATCTCTTTTGAGACAGCATGTCTCATGCTGTCTCAATGAGCAATTCCTCACTGCTGAGGAACGGTTGTTCAGTCTGTATTAGACAATACATTATCCAAGCCACTTTTTATATATTTCACTGTGTTCAGTAAAAAAATGCTCTATAAACAATTTTATGAAACCAACTGAACAGCATAACTGTATAGCCTCAGTGTATACTTTATCTCTTCGTTTATATAGACTGCCATAAGCAAATTCTTGTAGTGTCCTATGGGGATTGCAAATTAAATTGAAAATTGTTTTGACTTATGTGCAATGTACTGTACAGTATAAAAACCTTCTCAAATAAACTGTTATAGCTGAGAGGGAACATAAATTATAGCACAGAGGATAAAGTAAAAGAAGTCTGTGCCCATTCCTAGCACTTGGGGGGAAAGAAGGCATAAGAAAATGTGAATCAGATTAGAAATCAGGGCTTTGTGCCAGATACAAGCTGCAGTTTTATATATACTTATGTGGGAGTAAATCTCATTGAATTAAATAGGGCTTGCTTTTGGGTAGATATATCTATGACTGCACTGTTTAGGCTGCAATCCTACATATGTGGAGGGGGGAGAGTCTCAAATGGGGATTACTTCTGAGTAGTCTTGTCTGCATTGCCTTTAACTTGTAGACTGTTGCTGTAACCAAAGAATTGGACTGAAAGATGGAGGGAACCTGGGAAATATAATCACATGTTACTGGAGAAACATGGCAAAGCTGGGTGGGGTGGATCCTACTGTCTTCTGTAATGGTTTCCACTTCTGCTTAGAGTTGTCCACTTTAAACTAGGGATGGGATCCATTGAGTGGTGCATGTTTAAAAGCATTCTGTCAACCTAATAGGTTGGTATCAGTTAGAGTTCATTCTTTGTCTGCAAGCAGCTGCTTTTACTGATCCAGTTTTTCCCCCTCAGAAAAAATACTGATATTGATATTGATATTTTAAGGAAATATCAATATTTTAAAGGAAATGGTGATAAATTAAAGGAAATATTGATAAATTGAAGGAAATATCAATAAAATACTGATATTAATATCAATTTTTAGATGCTGTTTTTTTTAAAAAAAATAAAAATCTGTTGCCGAAAATAGCAGCGGAAAATCATAACATAAAAATCCAATCTGCAATGATAGCAAATAAGCGAATTAATGGAAAATTTGGTACCAAATCCAAATTGGGTAGAATTCTAGCACATCCCACAAATAAATGTTTAACAAGACAGATTCCCATGCTTGGGCAAGTTGGTAATTATTTTTACAAATGGAGTGTGAACTCATTAATTTCATACATCGCTCTAGGGCCCTGCATCTCGATAGGCAGCTCATGAATCATGTGAACCCCTCCACAATTCTTTTTCTCTAGCCTACTAAGCCTTTGACTGTCCTCTTCATCTCTTCCCCATCACCATTGCTTTTGCATCCATCTGTGATGCTCTTTGTGCTGCCTGCTGCTACACCAGTCCTTGCTGTTGTATTTTCTTAGAAAGCTATAAACGTAAAAAGCAAAATAAAACCGAACAAATGTGGGGCATGATCTACTATAATTCAGTATTATTAAGCCCATTGATTTCAGGGGGGAAAGTTAAAGCATGTGCTTAATTCTCTCAATGAAATAAACCAATGAAATTTGTTCATCTGTTAAAATATTTCTATGCAGTCTTTTGATTAAAAAATTCCCAAAGTAGCTAAAATATATATCTATTTATAGAAGAACCACAATACACATTAAAGCAACTACCATAAATTAAACAGGAGAAACACTTGTAGGAATCACAGGTAATTAAGCAGCAGAAAATATAAATACCTTCAAACACTCTGTGGAATAAAACAGCCTTTACCTGGAACCGAAAGACAAGAATAAAGCAGAACGAACTTCCATGGGGTGGGAGTTCTGCAGTCTCAGCACTACAGCTGAGAAAGCCCTATAACCATGCTTAATTAGGGGGTACCTTTTAAAGCAATCAAAATATTTTTAATCAATTAAACAAATTATTGAACTAAACATTGCAGCTTTAATATATCATATTGCATATGGTTGTCACATAAGACCAATTATGTTTTACCCATGGCTTACAAGCCTTTGCACAGTCTGATCATTCTTCTGACATCATCCCCTCTGTCATTGATGGGCAGGCACTGATGGGACTGAAAACTGACATGATTTTCATAGATGCGGTATGCATTTATTTTAATTTGTACAGCCTTTTGAACATTTCTGCTGATTATTAATCATAGCAACATTCTGCAGCAGTGTTGTATAATTGACATATTCATGAAATGCAGTCTTACTAATTGCTGGCAGTCTTGTGAAAGTTAATGTACCAATGAATTTCAATCATTTGCTGTTTAATCATAATTTGGCCCTCCCCCCCTCATATATTTTGTATATCACACCAAGGAATACTGTGATTGTTTCAGAGGAGAAGTAGATTCAAGTTGCAATCCTATTACATTTACCTGGGAGTAAGTCCCACTGAACTTGAGGTGGCTTACTTCTGAGTAAATATGCAGAAAACTTCAGTTAGCTTTTATATAGTAAATACAGTGTACTCTGAAAACTGGTTCAAAAGGTTAGTCATATTTTTATTTTTATTTATTCATTGATTACATTTATATCCCACCCTTCCTTCCAGTAGTAGGGTTGCCAGGTTCAAGGCCTGAGGCTAATCCTGCATCTTTAGGAGAAGAGAAAGTCACCCAAGTGCAGGTGTTCTTGTAACACTGTAATGGGAAAAACCACAAGGTGGAATACTCCCTTCCCCCTGCACAACTTTTAAAGATACAGAAGACCTCTTGGAGGCTGGGCTTGGCTCTCCTGAAGAGTTTCAATGACAAAGGGGTCTTCCTGGCCCATTCACCAGTTGCTGGGCAACTGATAGACCCATTATCCTACCTGGCCACTCTATTAGCTTAACAAAAGAGACTCATCTGACCAGCAGAGCGAGTTCCTCATTCCAAGGCACAGGATTCCAAATCAGAGGTTGGAAGGGGACCCACAGGGATCATCCATTCCACCCCCCCATGCTCATAACAGTATTTTTAAAATACAATTGTCTCCCAATGGCCTGAAATTCAAAAGTGCTATGTGAGAAAGTTGATCTGCAATACTAAGTTTTAATGTCAGGTATCTTGATAATTTATTTATACAATTTATACACCACCTAGCATTGGAGGATGTCTAAGCAGCTTACACAAAACATATGATAATTGCTGTATTGTTACAAATGCATTCATTATAGAATCATAGGAAGGAAGGCCCTCTGCAAGGACACATTTGTAGTTCTTGGTTCTCTATGGGTCTGGAAAATCTGTTTTGTTCAAGAAGACCTGGGGTCAAGCATTAGCTATTCATGTATCTTTCCCCAGAAAAGCATATTTGCTACCAACAGGAATTTTATTTTTTTATTTAACAGATCATTCAGGTCCAAGGAGTGCTTTTTTAATGAAATGGCCTCGTTGTCCAGCTCCTTCAAGAAGGCAGGGTTTAACCCAGGATACAGCATGAACAGGTTGTACTGTTTGCACTTTTCACCTGCTTCTGGTGTCTGGTGCAGGGTAGTTAGTACCTCATTTAAAAGCTTCTCCAGCAATGCTTCTCCTCTGCAACTTTGATTCTGGAGTGTTTCCCACATGATGGTGGTGCTACATCTTTAATATATTATACCCACTAAAAGCATAATATACAAAGTGGCATTTCTTGTTCCATACAGCGCCAAGATCAAGACTATGGATTTTGGTTGAGTACACATCATATATTTCATGCACACAACTTTCCCCAAAGAATCTTGGGAACTGTAGCTGGGACTGTAGACCCTTTAAGTATACTCAGGGTGGGCTTTCTATTTGCGTGGGCAAGGTTTCTCTGAACAGGATTGGGTTAGCAAGTGGGCACTCCTACAAACAGGTTGAAATGCTGGTGCTGTCTGCTAAGGCCTGCACATCCGCAGGTCGTCCTTGGTGATGGGGATGGAGGTATTTCAATCATATCCTCCTCTGACACCACCTATGGGTGGAAGTTTCTAAAAAAGGAAATTCTAAAAGCGCAATGGCAAGCAATTCCAACAAGGAGAAAAGGGGGAAAACAGCAGAAGAAGCCAGTGTGGCTTTATAAAAAGCTTAGAAATGACCTGAAAACAAAAAAGGACACATACAGGAAGTAGAGAGAAGGCCAGGCCACAAAGGAAGGTATCATGGAATTTCAGGGATGGTGTCAGGAAGGCTAAAGCTGAGAATGAGCTCAGGCTAGTGAGGGATGCTAAAAGCAACAAAAAAGCTTTCTTCAGATATGTCCATAGTAAAAGACAGAGAAAAGAAATGGTGGCACAACTACTCAATGAGGATGGCAAAATGACAACAGATGACAAAGAAAAGGCAGAAGTGCTCAATTCCTACTTTGGCTCATTCTTCTCCCAAAAAAGGGTCTATGATCCTCCTGGGAAACATGAAGTAGAAGGGGCAGGATTGGAGCTTGAGACTCATAGACAAATGGTTAAGGAATACCTAATCACTTTGAACGAGTTCAAATCGGCAGGGCCCAATAAACTGCATCCTACAGTATTGAAGGAACTGGCTGAAGAACTCTCAGAACCTCTGTCTATTATCTTTGCAAAATCATAGAGGACTGGTGAAGTGCCGGATGACTGGAGAAGAGCTAATATTGTCCATATCTTCGAAAAGGGCAAAAAGGAGGAACCGGGGAACTACAGACCAGTCAGCCTAACATCAATCCCTGGAAAAACTCTGGAGCAGATTATAATGCAGTCAATCTGTAAGCACCTTGAAAAGAATGCAGTGATTACTAGCAGCCAACATGGATTTATGAAGAACAAATCCTGCCAAACTCATCTCATTTTGATCACGTAATCTCCCTTGTAGACTGTGGGAATGCTGTGGACATAATATATTTCGACTTCAGCAAAGCTTTTGACAAAGTGCCCCATGATATTCTGATTAGCAAGCTAGCTAAATGTGGGCTAGATGGAACAACTATCAGGTGGATCCACAGCTGGCTCCAGAATCATTCTCAAAGAGTGCTTATCAGTGGTTCCTTCTCAAACTGGGCGGAAGTAATGAGTGGGGTACCATAGGGCTCGGTCCTGGGCCCAGTGCTCTTTAACATTTTTATTAACAACTTGGATGAGGAGGTACAGAGCATTCTTATCAAATTTGCAGATGATACAAAATTGGGGGGCACAGCTAATACTGTGGAAGACAGAAACAAAATTCAAAGGGACCTTGATGGGCTGGAGCGTTGGGCTGAAAACAACAGAATGAAATTCAACAGGGATAAATGCAAAGTTCTACACTTAGGAAAAAGAAACCAAATGCACAGTTATAAGATGGGTGATACTTGGCTCAGCAATATGACATGTGAGAAGGATCTTGGAATTGTCCTTGATCACAAGCTGAATATGAGCCAACAGTGCAATGTGGCTGCAAAAAAGGCAAATGCTATATTAGGCTGCATTAACAAAAGTATAGTTTTCAAATCGCGTGAAGTATTATTTCCCTTCTATTCAGCACTGGTTAGGCCTCATCTTGAGTACCGCGTCTAGTTTTGGTCTCTGCACTTCAAGAAGGATGCAGACAAACTGGAACAGGTTAAGAGGAGGGCAACAAGGACGAACAGGGGTCTGGAAACAAAGCCCTATGAGGAGAGACTGAGAGAACTGGGCATGTTTAGCCTGAAGAATAGAAGACTGAGGGGAGATATGATAGCACTCTTCAAGTACATGAAAGGTTGTCACATAGAGGAAGGCCAGGATCTCTTCTTGATCGTCCCAGAGTGCAGTACACGGAATAATGGGCTCAAGTTGCAGGAAGCCAGATTTTGACTGAACATCAGGAAAAACTTCCTACGTGTTAGAGCCATATGACAATGGAACCAATTACCTAGAGCGGTAGTGGGCTCTCTGACACTGGAGGCATTCAAGAGGCAGCTGGACAGCCACCTGTCGGGAATACTTTAATTTGGATTCCTGCATTGAGCACGGAGTTGGACTTGATGGCCTTATAGACACCTTCCAACTCTACTATTCAATGATTCTATGGTTGAGCTTCTGATTCCTCCTCCTCTGGAGGAGGTGCAAGTGACAGCTTGAATAAAAATGCTGGGCTGAGAGGAGGGATGGGGGGCAGCTCCTTGTCAGACACTGTTTCTACCGTTGTAACTGGAACAAAGGGGGCGGAGCTGAAGCTGTCTAAACTGCTGAAGCTGTTGCCTGTTTCAGCTGCTTCCCATTTAAGCCCACTGAGTCCCTTCTTAGGATCCCAGTCCTCTTCCTCCTCCTCCTGTTCACTCTACCAAGAACTCTCCATGGGGCTCATGACAGTTCTGGTCATTTCAACACCAAAAGGATATTGCAGAGCTGGAAAAGGTTTAGAAAAGAGCAACCAAAATGATCAAGGGGTTGGAGCAACTCCCCTACGAGGAAGTACATGATACAAGTACAATTGGGCCTTCTCCGTTTAGACAAAAAGCGAGGGTGTGTGTGTATGATAGAGGTGTATAAAATAAGACATGGTGTGGATAAAGTGGTTAGAATGAGAAGTTTTTCTCCCTCTCTCATAACACTAGAACTCATGAAGTTGAATGTTGGAAGATTCAGGACAGACAAAAGTACTTCTTCACATAGCGCATATGATTATGGAACTATGGAGGTCACCCCCACAAGAGGTTATGATGATCACCAACTTAGATGGTTTTAACCGTGGATTACATAAATTTGTAGAGGGGGAAGGCTATGAACGGCTACTGCTAAAAGCAGTATGCTTCTGAATACCCATTGCTGGAAACCGCAGGAGGGGAGAGTGCTATTACACTCATGTCCTGGTTGCAGCATCTGGTTGACCACTGTGAGAACAGGATGCTGGACTAGATGGGCCTTTGGCCTGTTCTTATGTTTTGAGATGAAGCTATTTCCCCTGAGCTTGGCACAGGTCCCAAAGGAAAACAGCAGCAGGAATACTGGAGAGGTGGGGATGGGAGGGAGTTCAACATCATTCCCTCCCAATATCTCAGCTGCCCGAGCACCAATACATGAGTGAGGAGTCCAAGTCCAACTAGCCTTATGAGAAGAAACCCTATATCCTCAGAGCCATAGTGGATGTTCACTAGACCTTGTGAGCTTCTAGTTTGGGTTGAGTCACAGTTATATTTGTACTTCCTGAAACAAAGTTCTTTCCTTAGAGCCCTTAAATACAGCAATAGGAACATTCAACAGCTGGGACAAATGTTATCATCATGTTTTCCCTGTGTCTCTTTTATATGCAGTATACATCTTTTAAAATATGCATTTCCTCACATCTGGTAGTAAAATTGCTGCAGCAGTCAAGTTTTCCTCTTTTAAAATGCAGGATTTATTAGCACAAATAGATAGCTGGAACTCTTACTTTCCCATGCTGTTAAATTCATCTCCTATATACTGTTATGCCACTTTCATTACCCTGTACAATAAGGATAGCAGCTTGGCATGGAAATCAGGTTAGTGTGTATAGCTGTGCTCTTGTAGCAATAAAAATCTGCTCCAATTAATAGGCATTCTGTGCACAGTAATTGCTTCTGCACACAGAAATGAAGAGGCAGTCCCTTGTTACCTATTCTCATCATCCTCTATTTCTGATTAATTTGCTTCTCTCCTCGGGGCTTCTTAAAGCACTGAAGAAAAGCAATTCCTCTGCATATTTAAATATCAGCTCTATTTCCAGTATCTTTGAGGTTACTTGTACAGAAGGAAAGCAAAACTAAAGCATATTCGTTTTGTATGTTCTTTACAGTTTCTGGTGGAAGACCTTTGTAAATGATCCATGTATCTCTTATTGTGGATTTCAGCAGCTGATTTTGTTTATGCAAAAGAATAAATGGCAATATTCATAAACCTGTGGGAGAACATTTAACCTCTCAGAACACTCTGTCATTTAACCTCTCAGAACACTATGTAACTGACCTTAAGGTCTGCAACAAAGAAACTTCAAGGGATGTGTGTACTGTGGAACAGCTGAATTCTATTAATCCAGAAGTTCAATGCTATCACTTGTGTGTTAATTGAGAAAAAGGTTTTTATCATACTACATGTGATAATCAGCTTACTAATTCAGGGATAACTGTGCTATCTGACTGTTCCTTGTGAATGGTTCCCTGCTCCACTACAGGTGTTAATACAATCATATCAGCTGACTAAATTATCTGTTACTGTAAAAGGTGTGCCTATTTAACATACATTTAAACTCGAATTTTCACTGACTAATTTTTGCATTTCATTGGCATTCAACTCTCACTTTCCAGTTTTCTCATCTATATACTTGCCAACTAAGATTTCACTTCATGCATCTGATGATGTGCACTTGAATCCATGAAAGCTTATGCCATATGTGTTAGTCTTTAAGGTGTTACAAAATTCTTTGTTGTGATGTGCTCTTCTTGTCATTTCATGCTAAGAGGGTTCTAGCATCATTTCACACATGTGGCACCAAACCTGGCTTTGGAACTACTTGCATGCTTGACATAGAGAAGCAGTTAATCTTGGGATCCCTCACATTTGACAACACACGTTTGTTACATTCACTGTTTACAGTGTGGGGTGTACACTTGAAAATATTATGGTAAAACTAAAAATGCCATTGGTTGGATGCAAAGAGCAGAAGAGCTGTTTTACATCTCACATACTACAGTGTTGAGCAAGAAAAATGAAAGTACATGAAAAGTTTTCTTTCTCTTGCACAAGAGCTTGTGCAATCGGTTGCACATATAGAAAATGGCTTCAGCATCAACCCCTTAAAACACTGGGTGAATTCTTGCAGAAGGTCTCCAGCAAGAGTTTGCAGAATAACGCTAAAGCTGTTTGCCTTCATAAGAACGCAAGAGCCCTGCTGGATCAGACCAAACACTTTTCTAGTCCAGCTTCCAGTCATTGTTTTCTGAATCGAACCTGGGATGTGGCGCCCAGTTCCAATGCCATGGTTCTCCCCCAAATAACATAGTCTTCAGTAGCTATTTACTAACCATGATGGCCATGTTCTACCTCCACTGTCAGTGGAGTATGTTTCTGAATACCAGTTGCTGGATACCTCGGGAGGCGAGAGTGCTCTTGCACTTTAGTCCTGGTCACGGGCTTTCCATGGGCATCTGGTTGGCCGTTGTGAAAACAGGATACTAGACTAGATGGGCCATTGGCCTGATCCAGGAGACTCTTCTTACGTTCAAATACAATTTTTTTCCTTTGTCCAAAGGGATACATCTCAGTGTTTGGCTGATGGAATGGGGAGGAGCCATAGCTGAGTGTCAGAGGACATGATTTGCATGCAGAATATCCCAGATTCAATCCCTGGCATCTTCAGTTGAAAAGACCCGGTAACAGGTGATGAGAAAGACCTCTACCTGGAGAACTGCAACCCATCAAAGTAGACAATACTGGGCCAATTCTCCAATCTGGTTTCAAGCAGTTTCTTAAGTTCCATGAAAAGTTATGTCAAAAGAGGCCCTCTGCAGAGATGCTGTCAGGAATTTGTTTGGTAAGTAATGTCAACAGTGAACGGTGGCTAATATCATTTGCTATCCAAAGGCAAACCTTTTGGACTTAAACAGCCACATGTGTTTTTCTTTCAAAATTCTCCCCAGCATCCTTTTCATCCATCCATTCATCCATATTAGCCACAAGAGGGGATGGGGAAGAGAGCGAAATACAGTTAGGCTTCCCCTTTGGGGAGCCACTGCTTGAGCTTCATTACTACACATTTTGGTACAATCTAATTTACTTCTATGGCTGGCCCCAGGTGTTTGGAACAGCAACCAGAGAAAAATCAGATCATGCTAAAATTAGATGCTCTTGGATGTGTAGGAACTCAAAATGCACACTGTTAATTAAATAGGATACACTTATGAAAACCAATACTAAAAACTGAAGTAACGTATGAGGATTTTGTACACCGAAATAAAGAAATAGATACTCTCTCCCTCCAAGTATTCCTAGCAAAAGGTAACATACAACATTTAGCATTTAGATGGAAGATTTAAAGTGTTCTAAGACATATATTTCCTTGGTAATCCTTACAACATCCCTGCAAAGGTTATTAACACCACATTGCAGGTAGAGGTGAGGCCCAAATGACATGTTGCATTCCATCACTCTAACTGCAGACCAACAACAAATTTTAAAAGTCAGTTTGGGAGGGAATGATTGTTAATGGAGATGCAGGGTACAGAGGGTAACTTCCCTGTCATTGCAGGGTTTAAAATGCATGTTTGCTTCCTATCTCTGGTTATAGATACTTTTTATAGGAATCAATGGGAATTGGCATTCCAACAAAATTTTCTGTAAGTATCTCTGAACAGAGGAAACAGTCTTCTAAAATCATAGAATGTGCACCTGATGTCAGAATCAACCTGAAGTCATTCTGGTGAGATCATCAGTTGAAATACATAGAACCCTTCCCACCGTTAAGTGGGGGAATGTCATTGGACTGGGAAGGAATTATTAGGACAAAAATGATGACTCCTGGAATTGTAAAGACTTGTTTCAGAAAGTTAAAAATCCCCCCAATCTTTCTTGCTGGTCCCAGATGTAGCAGAATGTTAACAGCTGGCTTTCATAAAGCTGTGTATTCAGGATACCCTGTGCCTGTACAAGCTGTTCTGCACTTCAAAGATAGCTGCAAAACCTGATCTGGGAGCTTGTGTCAGTCTCACGGGTGATGAGAAATATCTACTGTTCAGGCAGGCCGCTTACCTGGAACATTCTTTGCCCAACTAGTCCAACCAGTGAGGTTGTCAAAAACTGGAGGCTAGCTTGTCAGTTGCAGTCCTCTGTAGAGGCCCTACTTACAATTGTGATTGATGGACATCTGGAACAGAGCCATTTTTGTGGTAGCACGCTGATTGTAGAATTTCCCCTTCAAGAAAGTTAGGGTGGTTATTCCATTGACATTATGTAGATAGGCAGTTAAGACATTTTATTCTGCCAAGCTTTGATAGCTATGGTTTTTAAAAATTTGTCGCCGCCCCCCCCACCGCCATCTTTTAACACTCTCTGTGGTGTTTTTAAAAAATGTTTGGATCTTTATTATGGTAAATTGACTTGATGGCCCTTTTGGGGGCCAGAAAAGTGCCGTTTTTTTTTTTTAAAAAACAACATAAATAAGCATAACCCTATCCCTGTAAAATGATTTTCCTTCATAAAAAGTACTGTATCACAGACACTTTTACTCAGAATAACATGCATGCAGTGTAATATAGCCAGTGTGGGATAGTACAGGGATGGGGAACGTGTGGCTCTCCAGATGTGTAGTGTTTAGGGTGACAGACTGGTTCCAGAGAGACCTACTCAGGCACAAGGTCAGTGAGTGACTTTGGGCCTGTCACTATCTCTCTGCCTAGGCTACCTTGAAGAGTTGTTGTAAAGATAAAACAGGAGGGGGAGAACCATGTTGGCTGCCCTGAGCTCCTCAGAGATGGGGCCAGATAAAAATGAAGTTGCTAAGGAGGGGCTCCTTCTGTGAAGAAAGGTGGCATATAAATTTAATATAAACAAATAAATTAATGTGTTAAGAGAACCTTGTCACTTTTTTTAGTAGTCTTATGAAATTCCTTTCTAAAGGGTGTTCAGTTAAGGCAGCTTGGTGTGCAATTGTTTGTGTGGACACCCCATATTAGGATGATTGTGAAAACATGCATAAACTAACATGCAATTTACTGGATATCTATACTGCCTGCTTTTCATTCTCTCTTAGCGAAGAGAACCTGGGAAACAGTGCTTTGATGTGTTAAGCAGGGAGATGTTAAAGGTGACCAGTATAGTTTGCTGCCATCTCAAAGTTTAAAATGCCCTTATCTAAAACAACAATTACGGTGGCACATAAGAAAAGTTGTCTGCTGAACACCCAGCAAAAGCAGAACTTCAAAGGAAATATGTTTCCGGCTAGGATTTGTGAGTGCATCAAAGAAATATAGATTATACTAAATCACAGAGAAATTGAAGATAGAAACAATCTTATGCACATATACAGAAATATATTCAATAGTAGATGAATGCAGATAACACCTCACATTCTTGGAGAGGGAAGGAAGAGATTGACAAGTAATGCTTTGAAAAAATGTAATGGGAAAGGTATGCGTAAGATTTGTTTGACATATGAATAGTTCTAACACAGGGGAAAACAGTTTGTTGAAGTTGTGGGCCTAGTTTGGCCATGGGAAGGTACACAAAGTGACAACAGATCAAGGGGGATATAAGGGCCCAATTGTTGCTGTTGTTGCTTTAATTAATTAAATTTAATCAATTTTTAATTAATTAAATTTAATTAATTTTTAATTAATTAATTCATTTATCAAGATTTTTTTTGTCAAACACAGACACACCAGCTAACATGTACATCTAGCAACATAAGCAAGAGAAAACTGAGGGTCTCTCCAGACTAGTGTTTTATTGTAGGTGTGTTCTTTGACATGTTTTTGACACAATAATAATGCATCAGTGGTGAATTTATTCTGCTTTAGTTTGTTCTGTGATGCTTCCCCAGTGCTAGCACAGAATTGCTATCTGGAGAGGCTGCAACATAACAAAAGTGGGACAAAAAAATAAAGTAGAACATTTGTAGTATCAAAGTTACAGGATTTCAACAGGAAGTTATGGAGGTTGCACTGACTGGAAAAAAAGCAGTGTGACTCCCCAAAACTTTTTCAGGCAAAACAGTACTGGAAGTGGGATCATGTATGACCGCCTCGATAGCATCATGAGCATAAATAATCATGAATGTGCTATTAAAAAATGTGGAGGGGCCCTAAAATAGTAATCCACAAAGGGGAAAAAAGTATAAATAAAACAAGTATAAAAACCAGCAGCCTTTTATCCATGCATAGGAACTGATGACACCAATGAGAAAAATTAGGCTTAGATGAATGAATGCATTGTATCTAGACAAAAAGAATATGCCAAATATAACAAGCACAAAAAGCTTTTGGGGTGATCCCTGAATACAAAGAAATGCCCCCACATTTGAGAGGCATTTTATTTCCTCCTCGAGAATGTTGATACGTGTAAAACAGGGCAACCAGTTGTTCAGAAAGGAATCGTGGCCACCTTGCAACCTTGCTCTCAGACTTGGCAAGTTATTGTGTATGATGGATCAATTTGCACAGTGCTTGCTTGAGTAAAAGATGTACACTGCAAATCCTATGCATGTTTAGTCAGAACTTCGATCCTGCTGTGTTCAGTCAGGTTTACCCCACCTTTCCTAATGTTCAATGTGACTTGTGTCCTAAAGCTGCAAGAAGACTACCCCAGAAGCAGCAGCTGAGTCTTCTATCCCCATGTCATTAGATTATTAACTACATTTAGATAAGATTGTGCAATCTAAGATGTGAGCTGGGCAGTGCTCAGTAGCCCCATCCCCCAACCTGGTTGTGCCAAATAGCCTCTCCCCTGGCATCTGCATGTACTGTGCAAACATCTGCAGGGAGGGAGGCCTTGGCACGTATGGCTTGCGCATGTAATTTGGAACCCCAAGCGCTCAGGTTTCCAGATCAC
Source organism: Rhineura floridana (assembly GCF_030035675.1). Classification (NCBI taxonomy): domain Eukaryota; kingdom Metazoa; phylum Chordata; class Lepidosauria; order Squamata; family Rhineuridae; genus Rhineura; species Rhineura floridana. The sequence goes on from NC_084487.1 coordinate 86,726,624, forward strand.
AGGGCAATTCTAATGAGTTCAGCTGTATGCTCAAAGGCTCCCTCCCTGCAGGCATTTGCACTGTATGCCCAGAAGCCAGGGAGAGGGGCTATAAAGGGAGAGGCTACATGGTGCAGCTTCACTCCTCACCCATGTTAGAATTATAATGCCCGAATAGAGCTTGTGTGAGTAAGCAATCAGCACTACTGGTGAAATAAAATTTCCATTAATCGATTCTGATACAATCTGTCAAAACTGGATTACCTAAAGATGATGCCTTTGGATGATACAGAAACACTGGCTTTGGGATTGGTATGTAACCTCCAAACGTAATATTTTACTCTAAAATAATTGGGGAAGACCAGCTGGCCCCATCTGTCATCCAGTGAAGATGCAGCTACTCCAGTGCTGGCTTTTCTCTTTCCTCCCCATTCCTTTTTCCTTTTGTATCATGTCTGTTAGACTATGCCCATGCAGGGGTAGTCTTATTTCACATCCATAAAGAACTTAGGTGTTTTATGTGAAAAACAAACAAGAAAATAACTAAAATAATATTCTTGGAGTTCTAGCTGGTTGATGTTGAATGAAATGAGGCTTACTTCTGAACTTGCATAAGATTGGGCTACATGTAAATGATGCCCCATTTTTCTTCAGGGGCAATTCCAGTCAGCCAGTTTACACTGCCGTAAGCTCTCGTCTGAGTATTAGCTAAGTCCAGGCAGGAAAGAAATGGAACATCCTTTCCCCAAGACCCCTTTCTCAAAACAATCTGAGGTGCTGCTACTCTATAATAATGAGAGGTGCAGTATCTCTCTGTCTCTGTCTCTCTCTCTCTCACACACACACACACAAAGAGAGAGAGAGAGAGAGAGTGAGTTTTTATCTGTAATGTCAATACCAGTGGTGGCTGATGCCCATTGGTAGGTCAGAAGACAGGAAGACCAACAGTAGATGGAGCCAGAGCCAACTAATTATAGTTTGTCCCCATCCTTCTCCCCGGTGAGTTCTACAAGGCACAAAGCTGAGACTAAGGAGAAGGAAACTTGACATCCAGGACCACCCCTGGATTGGTTGTAGCTAAGAAGGCAGGTAGAGTCTTGCTTAGGGAGACTGAAGTGCCTCGTTTGCCCTAATAGACCAGCCTCCACTGGTCAAAAAACACAGGAAATGTCTTCATTTGAAACTGAGTACATGGTATGATTTTTGATTAATTAGAATTCTAACATAAGCTCTGAAGATGTTAGAGTTTGACCTGGCATGATAATGCAACTGTTCTGTTAGTATGCATAAAGTCGGTGCATGTCTGTAAAACATCCAGAGATACCAACATGTATTTCTCTTAATGGTCAGAGACAGCCCAAGATGTTATGGTACCTGAGGCAGAAAATCCAGATGGCACCCCAGTGCTAGGATGGTTAAAACATAATGGTAAATTTAGTATGTGATCATTTGCTGATATTTAGGTACCTCAAAGCCCTCATTCTGCCTAATGATAGGACCCGTCGTGACAATGGAATTTTAATTTTAAACTGCTATTCCGGCACAAAAACAATCATATGCAGATTCTCAACTGGGACCGAGTATAAAGAACCCATCTGCAGAATGTTTATTTTGTTTCTGAAAAGAGGTGAAAGATTAAATCAGAAATCAAAGAGTGCCACATTTGGAAATGACATCCATTTTTGCATATTGGGGAAAGGTTTTAGGACTATATTCTGCTGTTTTCCATTCCTAATGTGTAGGTTTCATTCCCTAGAACAGCCTTCACCAGCCTGGTGCTCCCTAGATGTTGTGAACTACAACTACAATCAGCTCCAGCCAGAGTGGTCAATGCTCAGGGATGATGGAAGGTAGCAATGATGAAGGGCACCAGGTTAGTGAAGGCTGCCCTAGAATGTCAGGGTTTTTTTTTTTTTTAAATTGACCTTGACAAGAAAAACATTTAGATAGTGTATACCTGCTTTTTAATTGGTTTACCTATTTTTCAGTTATATTTTACAATAGTCTTTTACAACATACCTCCGCCCTGGGCTTCTGCTGGGAGGAAGGGCGGGATAGAAATCAAATAATAAATAAATAAATAAACATACATAAAGTAAACTACATAGAATGCCAAAAACAAAACAATGGCAATCCTCTACCAACTCTTAGTCTTATGTTGTGAAATGTTCAATAAGCCACCAGAGGGAGTCTCATGAATGCAATACAAATGTTCTAATACTGGCATAGCAATGGCATCTGGGGAGCAATCCTGCACTTAAAATCCACCAGCTGAGAAGCTCCAGGATACAGTAGAATCCATCAGACCGGCACTGTACCACTTCACCAGCAGAACGCTCCACCAGGGGGACACTGGCAGAGCTGCTCCACTGGCAAAGATATGCTACTGGAACAGCTGCAATAGGATGGAGCCATAGGCAGAACACGAGTGTGTCACACTTATACCATACCCTAAGCATCATCTTTTTCATGGCAAATTTACAAAGACTGTATAATTTTACACCTTATTAAGAGCTGGTGTTAACCAATTTCTCTCCAAACTGAAGTCCTGCTTGCGGGTTTCCTCAGGCATCTGGTTGCCCATGGTGGGAACAGGATGCTGGACTAGATGGGCCATTGGCCTGATCCACCAGGCTGTTCTTATGTTCTTAAGCCGGTGAGAACAAAAATCTGCTGCCACCTCCTACCACACCCATCTTGGAATGGCAATGCTAAACTTATGGAGTAACTCACCCACTCATAGCCTACCTCAAGCAGTATATAAACCATACACAGAAAAGACAGAAGTTAGATGACAGGGCAAGTGGCATAGAGCATGAGCCAGTGTGGTGTAGTGGTCAGAATGTCAGACTGGGACCTGGGAAATCCCCGGCCATGAAGCTCCGTGGGTGACCCTAGGCCATCACTGTCTCTGAAATTAACCTACCTTGCAGGCTTGTTGTGAGGATAAAATCAGGAAGTGGTGAGCCATATTTGTATGCCACCTTGGGCTCCTTGGAGGAAAGGTGGGTTATAAATGTAATAAATAAATGAATAATCTCTTTGGCCTCAAAGCAGAAAAGGGCGCTTTGTACCACACGAAAAAGGGGAACTTTGCACAAAAAGGGAGAATGTTACAAAACATTTGGCTCTTGATCATGGGAACATTGCTAACACTTTCCTGCCTAGAAACCTAGTGGGTACCATGCCTCAGGATGGCAGACACTCCACAGCAGGCTCCACTCCACTCCAACCACCAGAGCAGTGGGGTGAGGGCTGGATGGAGGCTCTCCAAGTTATGCGACGGAAGGGCTAACACACATATCTGCCATGACTGTCTCCATGCGGTGCTCCAGCTGATGCCTGAGCATGAGAGCTGTTCTCCACCTTTTGTAGAGTGGGGATGTACCCTGAATATCAACCAGAGACTTCTCCTCATGTGAAACCAGAGCTGTTCTCCCAGGTTGGTGACTCTTTGTGCAGCTGAAGTATGTGTATGTGACTGAGTCTTGAAGGTAATGGCTGTTGTGATCAAAAACAGTATTTGTGGACAGTCTGTGGTGTAAAGGGATGCCTGCTGAGGCTCTTAAGAACAGAAGGAGAGCCCTGTTGGATCAGTTCAGTGGCCCATCTAGACCAGCGCTCTGTTCTCACAGTGGCCAATCAGATGCCTATGGGAAACCTGCGAACAGAACCTGAGCACAGCACTCCCCCTGCCTGCAATTCTCAGTATATTACTTTTGACTATGGAGAAGATAGTCATTGTGGCTAGTAGTTATTGGTTACTGGTACCTTCCTGCCTATGTGATGGTGGCTCACACATTGTGTAGGGTGAGAGGACATACAGTTTGGTTTCTTGGTTAGAGTGTCAACTGGAACTTTGGAGACCAGAGTTCAAATCCCCACCCAACTATGAAGCTCACTGGGTGACCTTGGGCCAGTCACAATCTCTCAGGCTAACCTACCTCTCAGGTTTGTTGTGGGGATAAAATGGGGAGGGGAAGAACCATGTATGCCATTTTGAGCTCCTTGGAGGAAAAGTGGGGTTTAAATGTAATTTAAAAAATAGCAATAAATAAACTACAGGAGTGCCGCACTGTCAGCTTGAGTGCATTGGCTCCTCCTGCATCCAGCTGACCTGGAGCATCTTCACATAATCTCTGCAACTTCATCACAACTTCAGGTCATCTCTGCAACATCATCATCATGGCATGTCCATGATATTGCCACACTGGCTGTGATTGGTGGACCTTGACAGTGTTTCCTGGGATGCTGTGGGTATGTCCACTGTTTTGGTATTTTCTGAATTTTATGTTTTCTCCTCCCCTTCTGGACTGAACAGGCAATGGATACAGCAGTTGTTGTGGTGGTTTCCTCTCTTCCTTGCCTCAGCATTCTGGAAGCTAGGATTGCTCTGCCCTATGTATTAGGGCAGCTCAGGGTTTAAGCTGATGGCTTTATTTCTTTTTTCTAGTCATCTAGCAACAGTGAGAGAAAAAAATCTGAGCTGAAACAAGTTCATTAAAACAAACAAACAAACAAACAAACAAACAAACAAACAATTTCCTAGTTAAAAATACCATCTTCTGCTCCTTTAAGAGAATGGTAACTATAAAGATTATTATAATTAATAATAATAGTCTACATTTCTCCTCTGCTCTGTTCTTCCTGCTTCAAATACCATTAACAATTATTGTCAAGATTGCTTATAAGTGTCTGGAACCCAGAATTTATCTGGCAATTATTCTGATGTTGCATAGAATGAAAGCTGTTTTTATATAGCAGGGGAGAGGAAATGTTTCAGTCTGAGGACCACGTTGTCTTATGGGCAATGTTCTGGGGGTCACATGTCAGTGATGGCCAGGGCCAGAAGCAAATGTGGGCGGAGTAGCATGTTTTAATTTTACCTTTGCACAATAGGCTTGTTTTTTATACACACACTTCTTTATCTGCCATCCAAGAAGCATGATCAGTGTTCAAGGACACATTCTAACCAGGCATTAAGGCTCAGGGAGGGAACAAAGCAAAGCCAATAAGGGTTGTGACTAGCAAAGGGGTAAGGGTGTGGGAATGTAATGAGGACCAGACAGAGAGGCCTGGAGGGCCACATTCAGCTGCTCCCAGGCCTGAGGTTCCCCACATCTGTAACATAGCAATGGGAAAGTTTATATATACTAATAAACCAGCACTTTAGCTCATGCGAGAACACAAGCTTTCTCTTTACAAAATCCCGCAAAGTATTCATAGCAATATTTTCCATGCATGTACACCTTCTGCCTTATTTACTATACTGTATATCTCACAGTAAGTGTGTTGCTACAGAAATAACCACAGAAATAGTGTTATGACTACTCGGTCTTCACAAAATGATTCAGAATTTCAATATGCAACTACTTATTTTTTCATCCCCCCACCCAGTTATTTGAGTGAGATACAGAGAATCTCTGCACAAAATCCATGAATGAAAGTATTCTACCATAGCCAGCTTATAGCAGCAGAAGCCATTAATGTATTCTAACTTTTGCCACACACAGTACCCTTTGTATGATGCTTGTGACCCCAATGTCATAGAACGGTGCTTAAAGTTCAGGGTTAAGGCAGAAGGTTACAACAGTTTAATCCTCAAAAAGACGATGATGCAAGGTAAACAATAGCAGAAGTAACAGTGCATGCTTCCTCGGGAGGATTCATGCATTTATTCATTTATTTACTACATTTATAGTAATTTTATATGCCACCCACTCACAGAAGTTATCTGGCCAGCTAACAATAAACATAAACAACTTACATAAAAAGGAAAAGCCATAAAATCTAAATATAGCCTAAACCAGCAGCAGAGGATAAAGCTAATATAATATGGTGGCTGATGGCTCCATGTTAGTAGGGCAGTGAAATCTACTCCAGATTTTAGTCCAATGTTTTGACTTAAACCCGGGCAGATTCACTGCCCGACTGACATGGAGCTACGAGCCGCCACTGGCCCTCTAGATGTTGGACTATAGGTCCCATCATCCCGGACTATTGGCCATGCTGGCTGGGGCTGATTGGAGTTGGAGCCCAACAATATCCGAAGGGCCACAGGCATCTCCTTTCCTCCAGTATAACAAATTGTATTGCAAAGTGACAAAAATGTTCACAGTTAAAACTCCAGGAATATGAAAAGGTCTATAGAACACTAGAATGTTCTAAAATTAAAAGGCCAGTAATGAAAAGACAAAAGTGGAAGCACCAGGCAATTCTTTCTAGCCATTTTCCTTGTAGCCACCTGTCACACTTCATTTGACTGGGGCACCTGGAGCAGTACCTCCAAAGAAGATTTTAAGGTCTGGGTAGCTGTATGTGGGAGGATCCTTTAAGTCACTTGGTTGCCAAGACCTAGAGGTGAGCAATGAAGAGGGATCTGTGGTGCTAGACACAGTCAGGTCACATTCACACCATACATTTATTCTGCTATTCCACTTTAAATAGTCATGGCTCCTCCCAAAGAATCCTGGGAGGTGTAGTTTGTGAAGGGTGCTGAGAGTTGTTAGGAGACCCCTATTCCCTTCAGAGATCTACAATTCTCTGAGTGGTTTAACAGTCAGGCCCTGTTCCCAGAGAACTCTGGGAATTGTAGCTCTGTGAGGGAAATTGGAGGTTTCCTAATAGCTCTCAGCACCCTTCACAAATTATACTTCCCAGGATTCTTTGGGGGAACCCATGACTGTTTAAAGTGGAATAAATATATTGTGTGAATGTAGTCTCAGTGTGGTGCTCATACACAACCTGTGCCCCCCAGATGTTGCTGGACTACAACTCCCATCTTCCTGAACCATTGGTCATGCTGGTTGGGGCTGAGGTCATTTTAATTCTGTAAATATTCTGCTGTTGCATTCTTGTGTAGCTTTTATTGTTTGCCTATTTAATTGTTTTGATAAGCAATACAATGGTCACAGCTCTCTGCCTTGACTCTGTCTCTGGCATTGGAAGCTGCCTTGGAAATACCTATACTGAAGCTTCCCTCATTTTAAAAGGTTATAAATGATTAAATAAAATCACGGTTTAAAGCCATTGCTTTCTGTCAAATATTAATTGCATGCATCTTAGCTCAGTTAAGCTATGCTTACATTTCCACAATGCTTAAGGCTCCTAGGAAGACATTGGTCGCTTCCAAACAACCTGTTTATTGGGCATTCATCCCAATGGGAAGGGCTGTAGCTCAGTGGTGGAGGATCTGCTTTGTATGCAGAAGGTCCCAGGTTCAACCCCTAGTATCTCCAGATAGGGCTGGGAGAGAACTCTGCCTGATATCCTGCAGAGCTGCTGCCAGTCAGTGTGAACAATATTGAGCTAGATGCACTGATTGTCTGACTTGGTACAAGTCAACCTCCTATGTTCCTATGCTCCTGTCCGTTTGCTTGGGAGGTAAGATGATGCTAGCTATTTATTGAACATTCATTCTGATTCTTTGCAGAGAGGTTAGAGGATATTATGTCAGTCAAAGGTGCCCCCACTTTCCAGTGCATTTCCCCATCACTTTCCTTATTGTGAAGAGTCCGATCTTTTGGGGAAGCAGGTTTATGTTGCAAGATCTCCAAATCAGCTTTAATTGTGCCACCATAATTTGCTAGCATGTGATGTTGAATCCCACCTGAAAATAGCTATGGTAATTACAATTCCTTTTAGTATGTCAGGCAACATTACAGTGCTAAGGCTACCAGGGCAGCTGCCGAGGGATGGAATTGCTCAGTTTTTCACTTCTTATATTTTGAAATGGACTTCAGCTTGGACACCAAAAATCCTTGTGCTATGTCTGGATATATAATCATGATGTTTTCGTTTGCTTCACCACCATGCCAAGAGCAGAGAAAGAAAGAGTAGATGGAATCTCAGTTATTCCTTTCCCCCCAATAAACTATTGGGGCTTGTGAGCAAGCTGTTGCTTTATTGGTGATGATAGTTCCGCTCACCCTTTGGTTTGATATTCTAAGTCAGTCTTTGCCAACCTGGTGCCCTCCAAATGTTTTGGAACTACAACCCCATCAGGTCCAGCCAGTACCGCAATAACCAACAGCCCTTGCTGACTTCTAGATCCCTATTGTGGTAGGAACTATATGTAAACTTGCAGCACAATCCTGCATATGTCTACTTAGAAGCAAGCCCCTTGAGTTCTATGGGGATTACTCCCAGATAAGTGGGTATAGGATGGTAGCCTTAATTGTTATGTGAGCAACTGTGTGTGTGCTTGCATATATACGTGAAGAGTTACTCTGCTTTTTAATACAGTATCTTTGTGTGCCATTGTGAATGGAACATCCTGAAGGTCTTTGTGAGTGCCCCCTACCACTATGCCATCCAGACAGGATTGATGTGGGTTACTGTAACATCGGATGGTGGATTGGTTTTTTTGGGGGGGGGTACTTTAATATATTTTGATGTGATCTTAAACTGTTGCAAGCTGCACAAGAACTAAAAGGATAGGATAAGAACTTCTATATAAATTTTAAAAACCTGCTAGATCAGTAGTAGTGATAGATCCATATTGGCCTATACAGACCTTGTTCAGGTGACTATTTGATTCCAAATGGAGCTGTATGCAAGAATGAACATTGAAATGGGCACAAAAGTCTTAGATTGCAAAGGCTGACACTAAAGCACTGGCATAGCATCTTTCTGCCTTCCCCAAGTTTTTTTTTATTATGTTTAGGGCTGATTTTGTAAAATGATTCTCTGACAAGTCTAGACGTTTGGCAGTAGACCCTGGGAGTCCAGACCACTGCCAAATAGCTGCAAAGCAGTAGTAGGAAGAGTAGAGTTTGTAATAGAGAAGTGATAGGTGGGAGGGGGTGCTTAACTCTTCCCCAACTTTCCTGTGCTTCCCCCCCCTCCAGCACATCAAACATGTGTCTGGTATTCTGCCTGGAAAAAGGAATGGGTTGAGTGTGAGGAAAAGAGATTTGCTGCAGGGCAAAAACAGAGACCAGGAAAAAGCGATGCCTATAATTTCTCCACTGCAGATCAACCCTTTCCCTCTTGCCTTGTGGCTGTTCAGTGGTAACCCGGATTCATGGACCTAGACAGTCAGATTTTGCATTTGTAGAAAGATACACTGAAATTCATTCTTTGTTTGCAGGGGACTAATAGCTGAGGAAAAACGTTAGCTCTTATAAATGTTACGGTTTGTTACTTCTTGTGTGCCAGTCGGAATGCTGTAATTTGCTTTACTGTTCCTTTCTTGTGTAAACATACCAGTTTGGGGAGCTCTGCTATTATGCAAGGTTAATTAAAGCAACCTCAGATGTAAGGGAAGGAATCCATATCTCTGTTAGGAAAAGAAGAATATTAAATAGCCTTGAAGCAGCAGCACTGCGATGTGACATTTTTACAAGGAACTCATTTGTAGGAAGATGAAGCACAGACACTCAGAAGAGATTGCAAAGAATTAAGCTATTGTGCTTTCCTATGATTTGAAAAGCTGACGATTTGTTACTCTTATCTACAGAAAATATCCTTCAATAAAATCAAATCCTAGCAAAATAGGGAGGCTAGATATATTGTGATAGGTCTGTCTCCTTAATTCTTCTCCCATTATTTTAAATAAAATTTATTGTTCCTGCTGCTCCCTGCTAATCTCTATGGAAAATTACCCACGAGTCTAACCACATTAAAAAAAGGAGGGGGAGAGAAAGAAGCCTTCTGAGGAGGAGATAGCAATGATGTGCTCAATTTGCATGCAGAGGAGCAATACTTAGAAGTAAGGGTTGTACACAAGTAGTGTAAACCTATGCATGTTTACTGAGGAGCAAGTCCCATTGTATTCAATAGGGCTTGTTCCCAGGTAAGCATGCATAGGATTGCATCCCAGGGGGACAGGAAGGAGAAAAGGGGATCATCTCACTTTTTGATAAACTTTTCTATCAAAATGAACAGAGCTCTTGTTTCAATGACAGCTAACTTGCTTGTCTCATTTCCAGAATAACCTTAAACAGAGAAATGTGAGGGTGAGGAGAATTAAAATGCAATAGGCCTCATCCTGTGAGACATTGGGAGAGCACAGCAGTTGAGGTCAAGGGCACAGCTGGGCAGCAATCACTGAAAACAGATGACAGCTTTTCAGAGACTTGAAGGCAGAATTGTAGAGGTGCCATTGCCCACAGTACACAGGCTAATTCTAAGTCTAACCATATTCTCTCAGGGAAGCTAGTTTTGGCACAAAATACTTTTTGTTTCAGTTTTCTGTTGTACCTCAAGCAGCGCAGACAGCAGTGCAGGCAGCATTGACATAATATTATATTTCATCAAGGCTATAACATATGGAAAGATCTGTCAATTTCAGTTCTCACAGTTTCTCATTTTTCTAATCTTTAATTCAGTTCTCCACATTTCTGCAGCAATTTGTGATGTATATTTCTTGTAATCCACTTAGAGACTGTTCTGGTATTAAGTGGTATATAAATATGTTGTTGTTATGTGCCTTCAAGTAGGCTACGACTTATGGCGACCCTATGAATCAGCGACCTCCAATAGCATCTGTCGTGAACCAGATTTTGTAAGTTCAGGTCTGCGGCTTCCTTTATGGAATCAATCCATCTCTTGTTTGGCCTTCCTCTTTTTCTACTCCCTTCTGTTTTTCCCAGCATTATTGTATTTTCTAGTGAATTATGTCTTCCCATGATGTGTCCAAAGTATGATAACCTCAGTTTCATCATTTTAGCTTCTAGTGATAGTTCCTGTTTAATTTGTTCTAACACCAATTATTTGTCTTTTGCATGGTCCATGGTATGCGCAAAGCTCTCCTCCAACATCACATTTCAAATGAGTTGATTTTATTCTTATCCGCTTTTTTCACTGTCTACCTTTCACATCCATACATAGAAATCAGGAATACCATGGTCTGAATGATTCTGACTTTAGTGTTCAGTGATACATCTTTGCATTTGAAGACCTTTTCTAGTTCTCTCACAGCTGCCCTCCCCAGTCGTAGCCTTCTTCTGATTTCTTGACTATTGTCTCCGTTTTGGTTAATCTGTGCCAAGGTATTGATAATCCTTGACAAGTTCAATGTCCTCATTGTCAACTTTAAAGTTACATAAGTCTGTTGTCATTACTTTAGTCTTTTTGACGTTCAGCTATAGTCCTGCTTTTGTGCTTTCCTCTTTAACTTTCATCAGCATTCTTTTCAAATCTTTACTGGTTTCTGTGAGTATATGGTATCGTCTGCATATCTTAAATTATTGATATTTCTCCCTCCAATTTTCACACCTCCTTCATCTTGGTCCAGTCCTGCTTTTCGTATGATATGTTCTGCATATAGATTAAATAAATAGGGTGATAAAATACACCCCTGCCTCACACCCTTTCCGATGGGGAACCAATCGGTTTCTCCATATTCTGTCCTTACAGTAGCCTCTTGTCCAGAGTATAGGTAGCGCATCAGGACAATCAGATGCTGTGACACCCCCATTTCTTTTAAAGCATTCCATAGTTTTTCATGATCTACACAGTCAAAGGCTTTGCTGTAATCTATAAAGCACAGGGTGATTTTCTTCTGAAATTCCTTGCTCCGTTCCATTATCCCACGCGTGTTTGCAATATGATCTCTGGTGCCTCTTCCCTTTCTAAATCCAGCTTAGACATCTGGCATTTCTCACTCCATATATGGTAAGAGCCTTTGTTGTAGAATCTTGAGCATTACTTTACTTGCATAGGATATTAAGGCAATAGTTCCATAATTACTGCATTCCCTGGGATCCTCTTTCTTTGGATTTGGGATGTATATGGATCGCTTCCAGTCTGTGGGCCATTGTTTAGTTTTCCAAATTTCTTGACAGATTTTTGTCAAACTTTGGACAGATTCAGTCTCCGTAGCTTGTAGCAACTCTATTGGTATGGCATCTGTTCCTGGTGTTTTGTTTCTTCTAAGTATTTTAAGAGCACCTTTCACCTCACATTCTAAAATTTCTGGTTCTTCATCATACGGTTCCTCCATGAATGAATCTGTCATCCTGGCATCTCTTTTATAGAGTTCTTCAGTGTATTCCATCTTCCTTTAATTTCATCTCGGTCAGTCAGTGTGTTCCCCTGCTGATTATTCAACATCCCTACTCATGGTTTAAATTTCTCTTTCATTTCTCTAATCTTTTGGAATAGGGCTCTTGGTCTTCCCTTTTTGTAGTCCTCTTCTATTTCTATACAACAACTATTGTAATAGTTCTCTTTGTCCCTACGTACTAGTTGCTGTATTGTTGCACTTAGGGTTCTGACCATATTTCTATCTCCTTTTGCTTTAGCTTCCCTTCTCTCTTTAACCATTTTAAGAGTTCATATAAATATATGAAATAAAATAATTTTATTCATTTAACTGTGTGTCTCCTTAGCAATACCGTGTCCATTCAAGTACATTTTAAAAACCTCTTAAGGATGAAATTGACTAGACTAGGATATGATCTAATTTCACTACTTCATTGATTTGTGTGGGACTAGGGAGAGCAATTGAAATTAGGATAGGAATTAACATGTCTTTTCTCCCTGCAATGATCAAGTTACCAGTGCTAGCTGGAACTAATGCTGTGGTGATATGATGAGACAATTTGCTGCTGCTACTACTGCTCAGGCGAAATGGTTGCCTGTGACGGGTGTCCTTTTTGATTCTGGCTTTGAAACCAGATTCCTGGCGTTGCCTTGTCAGGTTGTAGGGCCAATCCATATGTCACCTTTTCCACTTCTTATAAAGAAACAATTGTGATGAAGCCTGACCAATTATTTTCATCTGGCTTGTAAGATCATGCTGCATTTTAATGTTTGTGTCTGTTTTGATTTATACAGTAATATATGTATTTTAATTGTTTTTCTATTTTCTTTTATATGAATTGCTTGGGGAATTTTGTCTTGAAGGGCAGTATAAAAGTATTTATAATATACAAATGTGCATAATGAATGCATTCACACTTTCCATTTTCAAAATTTGATATCATACATATTTTCAAATTACCATATATTTTTTGGAAATTGTTACAGGATGATTGTGTGAATTAGAAAAGGCACACACAGGAGTCATCCTAGGCACCTCAAAAATTATTTAGTTATTAAATTTTTAATTTTTTCATGCATGAAGTAGATGCTTCCCCCAAAGTATCAGCATGGATAAGTTCAAATATACAAGATACATAATGCAATACTTTTTATATTAGGCCAACCTGGCTGTCTGCATTACCCATTGCATGCAACATGCTACTCTGAGGAGAACCCCTATTGAACAGCAGCCTTGGATCTGTGTCATGTTGCACTTTGTTAATCTACCTTTGCTTGTTGTCCATCCAAAAATAGTAACAACAAAAGTTCCTCTGAGAGGAGATCACTCTTCTGATAGAAATGATCTGTGTTTACTAAGATACACCTCCTTCATCCTCAAGGCCAATTTGCCCAACAGACAAAGTGAGCAGTTGTCTAGATCTGCATAGTTCAAGGGATGGCCACCATGCCAAAAGCTGTGCATGAGTCTGGGCTCATGCATTGTTTCCATCTGGCTTCCTGTAGGACCTTAACATTTCCAGTTCTGGAACGTAGGAAATTGCCTTATTTTGTCTATCTTGCCTAGTACTGTCTATTGTTACTGGGAGTGGCACACTCCTGGTCCTTTTAACTGGAGATATCAGGAAGTAACCTGGGACTTTCTGCCTGCAAAGCATGTGCTCGGGCAGGCACTCAGCTATGATCCCTCTGGATAGCCCTTGCATTTCACATGCATAATCAGTGTGAACCAAGGTTTCATGCTAACCACCCAGAGGCAGACAAGCAGATGTTGCTAGGAAAAGTGATTTGTTTGCAGACCCTAATGAGTTTGGAGTATAGGGTCTTCATCAGACACAACTCCTTTTCCTTCACTTTCTGAAGTTTGCCTGTTTGTTTTTATAGAAGATTGGTGCCGCCTCTTCTTTCTTCTACAGGTGTTCAAATATGGCCATCTCTCTACATGGACATGGAAAATTCATCTCAGACTCCTCTGCGAAACCAGAGAGGATTTGGGGCACACTCAGTTCATGTAGTGTAGCCACATCCTACTCTGTTCTGCCCCAGGTGGCAAAAAATGCAATCTGGTCCTGATCACTGTAAGCCATAGCAGTATTCCACACTTCTATGCATAGCCCTAATGCACTGTAACTGCTATTTACTGTGATTATTTTATAAACAATTCACATCCATTGTGTTATCTTAATAACCATTTCCTATATTTAGCACGTTGCATTTTTCACACCTTCCAGCTGAGTGTTAAAGCCCTTAGCAAATATTAAAACATATTCATAATATTGGTACAATACTCCATCCAATTAAAATTAAAGGTAAAGGTGTCCCCGCACTTATAGTGCGAGTTGCTTCCGACTCTTAGGGTGACGTCTTGCGACGTTTACTAGGCAGACCGTATATATGGGGTGGGATTCCCAGTTCCTTCCCTGGCCTTTCTTTACCCCCCAGCATATGCTGGGTACTCATTTTACCGACCACGGATGGATGGAAGGCTGAGTGGACCTCGACCCCTTTTACCGGAGATTCAACTTCCTTCTTCCGTTGGAATCGAACTCCAGCCGTGAGCAGAGCTTCGGCTGCGTTACCGCCGCTTACCACTCTGCGCCATGGAGAAATTAAGAGAGGGAAAATGGGCTTAAAGTACTCAATCATTCACTAGTCTTAGGAGTTTCAGGGCTCATCCACATGTCGATTTAGTTTGTGTGTGGTGCTACTTGCATCCCCTTGCAATTTGCATGGTTCACATGGCAAGCAAGCAGAAGCTATCATGCAGTTTTCCCCTTTAAATTCATATTAACCCAATCCAGTTATAATGTGAAAACGAAAAACCGTCTTAGCTGTGCTGTGCCCCTCCTTGTAGGTGCTGTGCTTTGATGTTTTTTTAGCAGGCAAGCTCTTTTAATGCCCTATCCCCTGCTCCCTCTTTCTCTGCCACCCGAAAAATCTGCTGCAGCCACTGCCTACTTTGCCTTTTCACTCACTCCCAGGTCTGCCTTTCACTCAGGCTGGGACAATGGAGGAGGGGAGGGGGGGTCTATTCAGTTTCATTTTTTCTTGTCAATTTCACACTGAGGCACTCTTCTGGTTCAAGCCTTGAACTGGAGGGAGTAAACATGTAAAATTAGAGGGCGGGGCCACAAGGAAACAGTGACACCAGAGGAATGCCTACTAGCGTGAATGGAAAACAGCGGATTTGAAGCTACCAGGTGTGGACCTTTCAAATCTATCATGATGGTAAAAGCAGTGTCTTTAGTACGAAGGTATGCTCCCATGTGGATAAGACCTCAGTTCTAAGATGATGTTCTTCATCAGCAAAGCATCAGTAAAATGTAGGATCCCAAGTCTCACTTCACTCCTGCCCCCCCAATCCTGTGGCAAAGAAACCACTTTCCAATTAACGATTGATTAACGGTATGCTCAGATACTTGCACTACATCAGATTGTAACAGAGGAGAGAAGATAAGAAAAGCAGAGCCGCCACCACCACTGTTGAGAAGCCAGGCTCCCCCCTCAATTAACTGTCATCTGGCAACAGCCATTCCATCAGGCTGCAGCAGAGGAGGAAAGAAAAGGGATGCAGGCCCACTCTGTCAGTGCAGCTGAGAGACCAGCAATGTCTGGTGCCTCCTCTCCTTCAACTTTTCCACTCCAGCTGGTCATTAGCAGAACTTGCAACTAAGAACTTGTCTTTGACTTTGCTTGTTTCCTCCTTCCTCCCAATCTATTTTCCTTCTGTGTTATATATTTTCAGATTTTAAGCCTGAGGGTAGGGACTGTCCTTTTTTTAAAAAAAAAGCAATCTGTAAGCCAGTCTGGGAGACTTTTTTTGGTTGGAGAGTGGAATAAAATTATTTAAACAAACAAACAAACAGTGGAGTCTCTTAATTTCTAGCACTATATCTTACCCATATCATACTCTGTTAAATGTTTCAAATATACCAACTATGCATCGAGGTGAAGCCACAGATTTGGTGGGAAATTATCTTCAGTATGCATGTGATCATCCCAATCTAGAATACATATGTGGAAGCACACTTTTGCCTCCATATCCCTAGCTAGATGTGCAAAAAGTTCTGCTGTACCTGCCGTTCTTGGCTTGATCCAGCAGCTCAACTGCTTTAAGAAGAGATTTATTTTATAATGTTGTTACGCTACAAAAAATATATGAAAAAAAAACTGGAAGAGGACAGCTCTTAAATGCTAGCAGTAAAGCAGTCATTAATAGCTTGCTATCCAAGTGTATTTTGCAGGTGGATATTATTTATATGTATTGTCCAAATAATCCCTTTCCCCTGTTCCTCCTTTGTGAAGTCCTGCCCTCACCTTTCACCTTTCCCCAATCGGTGCAATACATTCCAGGCAGGGCTGATGAGCTTTTGACTAATGCTTGAAGTACTGTCAGTCACCTCTATTCTGTTTCCTTCATTTCTCATTCAGGAGCACCATTCCATTAGTATGTTCCAAATAAATCAATGTGGTGGTGATATTGCTTTCATAAAGGACACCACTATTTTTCATGGTTGCTTGTGTCAGCCACCGTGGGACACTACATCCCAGACTGTAATAGGAAGCTACTTGATACTGAGTCAGGCCACTGTCCCATCTAGCTCTGTATCATCTACACTGAACAGCAGTGGCTCTCCAGGGTTTGAGGCAGGCGTCTGTCCCCGCTGTACCTGCATCCCCTCGGCATGCAAAACGTGTGTTTGACCATTGAGCTACAGCCCTTCCCTACCCATAAAATGAAGTAATAGAGGATATAGAAGCACAGAACGTATTGCTAAACAGGTATAAACTCTTACAGGTCACCAACATATTACTAGTGTGGAATAGTAACATGATCCAGGCTATTATCTCGCCAATAGTTTCTAGTGGGCCCCAAAGCATGAAGTAATTGATGCAGTTAATATCCTGTTAATTCATTAAATGCGGCATCCCCTATCCACTGGTCTCTTGCAGTTGTGAAGGTTTCCACGTAGGACTGATGTGCCCACGGTACTCTGCATAAGGGCAAGATGATGAAGATGGATTGTGGTCAGAATTAATTAGAAGTTGTCATTCCCTTGCCTGTCCAGTTCTGAATGATCTATGCCTATCCTTTGATACAGGTGTTGGACCAGGAAATTCTGGCAGCCTACCACCCCAGCTGCACATTTAGTCAGGGCCTGGTGCACTCCAAGCACAGTAGTTGAGAAGAACGCAAAGACACTACAAAGAAATCTGAATGGAGCAAGTCTGGCAGCACCCCTCCCCCAGACTCCATGACAGTAACACCAACACCCACCAACCATGAAGCAGCATGCTCATGATGCCCCTGTATCGGCCAGTCAAGACTAGCTCCAATTGGCACATAGCAATGGGAAATGCCCCCACATCACTTCGCACATGCACACACACACACTAAACACAAAATCTGACAGAGACGTTCTTTTTTTTATTTTTGCATATTCCAAAGAAAAGCCCCCTTCCCACTCTGCTTAAGGAGACAGGAACATCCTGGGACATTTCTCATCACCTAGACATCCAGCATATACAGCAGGAGGACATATAGTTGGTCTCTTATTTATTAATTAATTCATTTTTTATCCCACCCTTCCTCCCAAAGGAGATGAACAACAACAAAAGAATACTCTTTTTTTAAACAAAAAATACAACCAATTGTAATCAAATCAAATCAAATATTCTCACAACTAATATTTCAAGGTGGCTGGAAACAATGTCCTTTGGTATCTTTCAAGCCCTAAATGAGCAGGAATGTTTTAAAATTCCACCTAAACGTTAATAATGAGAAGGAGCCCTCGTCTGGTGGAATGGAAGAGGTCTAACATGCAAGAAGATGCAGGTTCATGCCCTAGATAGTCTTTCACCAGAGAAGTTTGGGAAAAGTCCCCACAGGGACACTTATAGAAGTGTTGCCCTGGCAAATCATGAGAGTGCTGAAGGTGGTAACAGCCCCATTTAGCAAACTGCCTGCCTTTTGCAGCAACTATCCTATTGAGCCACACTGCTCCCATGCTCAGTTGCATGATTGACTGAGCTTCCTGCTTATTGCAACAGCAAACTTTTTCATCCCCTTCCCTCCCATCCATTGGCTGTCCCAATTTTACAGCAGCAGTGACAGTGTGTCCTGGGAGCTCTGAGAAGCCAGCTCCTTTGACCTGCTAGCTTAAGTGACTGCAAGCTTAAGAGGGTGGTGATGTTTCAGCCACCGAACGCTTGTAACAGGGAAGTCCCTCCTACCAGTCAGAGTCGCAGCTTGAGACTAGCTGAGGTGAGCATGAACCAGGTTAGAGGGGGAACCCTATTCCCATTAGGGATGAAAAGATCTGTCTGTTTCAGTTCTCTCAGTTTCTCATTTTTCCAGTTGTAAATTCCATTCTCAATATTTCTACAGTGACCTGCGAATTCTTTTTTAAAAAAAACCTCATGAAAATTTCCACCATTTTACTGCAAATTTCTCCAAATAAACATTTTTGTAGGCAGTTTTGACAAAGGTACACATTTTTAGAAGCCATTTCCCCTAATATATGCATTTTTGTAAATGTTGTTTAGTTGGGAAACTGCATTCCAAAATCTAATAAATGTGAATTTCAAAGAGTGGCTATGTTTCAGTTCTCATATTGTTTCAGAAATTGCAAATTTGATAAATTCTGCTTAAAATGCGAACTGAATCGAAATTCTCACCCATCCCTAATTCCTACTGATATAGGAACAACAATGCAACAGCAGGTAAGCTTTTATGGAACAGCATCACAGCTCAAGCAGGTTCTGAAAGAAAAAAAGAGAGATGAATGGGGTTGCCAGCCATCCTCTCCCAGCTGGCTGGGCGCCTATGACTTGAGCATGGCTCCATGTGTTACATAACTGTCAAGCTGCCCGCAAAGACACAGTCACCAAATCAAGAAGGCTGGCAATCCAATAGAGGAACAGGCATCTGATGATCTTGCTGTAGACTTCACTAGGGATCTGCATGAGGAATGTCCTGTCTCCTGACCCTGCTGGAATACTGCCTGTGGCAAGCTAAGAAAGACACAGGGACAGTAACAAGTAATGGTCAGCAGCCCCAAGTGCCAAAGCTCTAAATCTGGGAGCCCGGTAGGTTTGTTTATAAAGATGTGATGCAGTGAGAGTGCTGCCATGTTGGCACTTGCCTTTGCATCTGCCTCCCTCCCCCAACTGAGGAAGATAGTCACTGAGTGGATACTTCCTCATCCTTTTAGGGACTTGCAGTGGAACTCCATGAAGCACCTGCCTGTTCTGTTCCATGAGGCCAGGTTGTGATCTCCCGCAAGGTAAAATAGGCCATCGGTGCATGGACAGCAGTAGTAATAGGTAGAGAACCTGGCATTCACCAAGAGAAAGCTTATCTGTATGTGGGGGTTCATGGCCATCAGATTCTGGCCCCCTTCTGTACTGTGTGTGCTTAGGGTAGAAACAGACTCACTTTTCTGCTGGTTCCAGTGCACCTCTGTCTCTCTTTTCTGAAAACAGGCACACAACCCTAGTCAAACCCTGCCCCTTGTTACTGTAAAACCTGGTGGGAACAGCTTGAGTGCTTAAAAAAAAAAATTCAGCTTCAAAGAGATTTTGCAATTGATCAGCAGATCAACCTGTTTCCCCTCCAGGTATGGCTAATGGAAATGCTTTGATCTTGTGACTAGTGTGTTCACAGCCTTACTCTTGTGTCTCCTAGCAGCAGTTAAAGAAGGAAGGATTGTTTTGCCACTGAGGAATAGAGGAGCTCCATATCAATTTCATGTTGGATCTGTGTCATCCCCCATTTTACCAAAAAAGTGGTCAGAGGACTGCCTCTTTCTTTAACATTTTACAGCCACCAATACCTCCTCTGTGGCTGTAAAAAAAATCAAATCTGTTTTAAAATGCTCCCAGAAAGCATCTGTACTTCATAACATGGGGAATTGAATGGAGAATTGCACATGCCCCCATGTATTTATGGGAAAGCAGTCTTTCTCCCCCATACAATATCCTTGTAAGGCTATCAGAGACAGTATACAAAAACAAAAAAAGTACTTTGCTCTGTACAATTCCCCAGGAAGGGACATGTTATGACAAACATAATTTTTACTGCACAAGCATGGAGGAGGTATTATCTGCCCTATGCAGGTGGAAAATGTGAAAAAAAGAAAGAGGCAGACCACATTGTAAGTACCAATTCATCAAATATGCGGCTCAATCCACAGGTCTCTGTTCCGATCAATGCACAGGTCCGAGGGGGATGAACTGGGTACTGAGCAAGCCAGAATCCCCACCCCCATCCCTATCACCAGTACAGTTTAGCCAAGACCTGCTTTTACAGCTTGCAAGGAAGCATGGAGATGTGGGAGGCGTTTTTACAGGATCTGCTGGCAGCAGCTTTGGGTGGTGTCAGGCAGCTGGTCTCCCAGCAGTGTGTCACTGTGGCTTACCAGGAAGGAGTGGGACATGGCGGTGGGGAGATCGGCACTGTGCAAACACACTGGCAAGATTAGGTCTGCTGGTACATCCACAGAACACCAACTTCTCTGCGGCCGTATTGGAAGTCAGCAAAGTTATACACAGCAGTTGCTGCAAAACAGTCTGTTAAGACCACTGGAAAAGGTGAGAAAGAAAGTGAAAGGTTTATATCCTTCTAGCATACAAAGCCATCTCTGAGTGGGAGCTCAGGATAGCACATCTTTACATACGGCCAGAGAACAAAGGAGAGGGGCGGTCTGAGAGGGAGGAAGAGAGGCTACCCCCCCCAAATAAGTTACGCAAGAGTCAGTGAGATGAAGAAAAAAGGATTACATTTCTGTCTATTACCCTCAAACAGTTCAAGAAAACAAGTGTTGTTGCCTCCCATTCCAATAGGCATCTCCCCCATCCCCCCACAAGCTGCAGTGACACTGGTACCAGAAGGCCAGGAATGCACTGCTGCTCCTCCCTGCAGGCCACACCTGCATTTTTAGCAGATCTACACCAGTAGAGAGATTCAGCTCTTCCTTTTCTTACCTGTGTGGGGTGCTTGTCCTCATATCTCCAGTTGAAGGAGTGGAATGATGGTTGCTATTGCCTGTTTGTGTATGGCGTCTTGAAGCAATGTACTTGTAAGGGTTCTGAGAAGAGAAGGGTTAGCAATGTGCTCTTTTTTGTTTTGTTTATGCAAAGTATCCTTTCACCGAGGTTTCCATCACTGAAGTTCCCTCATGTGTGCCCAATATGAGGCCAGAGTGATACCGCCTCATGCAGCCTGCCCTGTCATCTGACTCATGGTCTCTCTAGCAGCAGGGCTAACTCTACCATTAGGCAGAGTGAAGTAGCTGCCTCAAATAGCTGATCTTGATCGTCAGGAAATGGCAGGCAATGGTGAATTATTTATTACGCTTGTAGCTTTACTTCCAAAGAAAGGCACTGGTGGGATTTTCTTCTCAGTTGCCAAAATAATTTGGACTGTCTTGGAAACTGTGTTCTGGCTTGAGTCAGAAGTGTATGCTTCCCTTTGCTGCTCCACCTCAGGCAGCAAAACATCTTGGGCTGATGCTCAGGTGTTGATATTTTGCTGGTGATGAGCTGTGGTCAGGTGCAGAGATAAGCCTCCTTCATCCATTATAATTGCATGGAGCACCCTCCACGTGTAAGGAGAAGTTGGGTCACACCCCTGGCCTCACCCCCCAAATGGTGAGTCTCCCTACCCCCTGCAATGTCCAAGTATTGTGCACAGATATCTAAAGAGAAAGCCCACGTGCAAATGTGCAGGGGATTTTGATTGTATGAGCATATGCATCAGCAGCTGTTCACAAATAACCCTCCCCTTTTAGATATCTGCACTCAACACATGGACATCATTGGTGGAATACAACATCCAAACGATGGAGTCCTATTCCCCATTATGAATTCACATGTTGCATGTATAGATAACTTATGAAGGGAGCTGTTGTCAGAATCCTATGCTGCATCATAATAGTGTGGGTGGAGCATGACAGAGCTTGTTTGCCCGCCATTGAATTCAGTGGTGGCGGCTGGCTCCATGTCAGTGGGGCAGTGAAATCCGCACTGAGTTTTAGTCCATGAACCACCACCTGCCACTGACTGTGTTCAGTGGGATACCACCTCATTTGTTGGCAAAATGTTATGTCTGAGGGATCACAGGATTTAGTATGTCTACTCCTTTACTGCAACACCCAGACACAACACCAACCCATTTTGACCCCTTCAACCAAGAGTGTCAGGGAAGGGGTGGGACGGGGCACTTAACCCACCTGGAATTCTAAATGTAATGGTGGATGGAGCAAGTTGCCAATGACCTGTAGTAACAATTCTCAGGACTTGCCCCCCATAGAAATATTTCTGCAGACACTTTTGTCTCCAACAGTAGAATTGCAGCAGCAGTAGGGATACACCAGTGTAGAATTCTGCCAGATGTTCCACCAGGCCAAAGCACTTCAGGAAGTGTCTCTCATGCTGATGAGCTGTAGGGAGTTTCTGCCAATTCCAAAATCCCCATGAAATGGCATCTCTGGAGCAAAGGACAATGTCTTGTTTGGGGCATTGTCTATATTATTGATAGCTGACACCAAAGCCAGTTTAGTTAGAAGTACTTCCTGGTGATTTCTTCAATTGGACTGACAAGTGAATAAGTTTAGGATTGTAGCCTTAGATAACAGGAATAATTTTATCTATTGTGATCAACACTGGAATACTTTCACATTATGATTAATTGGCTGAGGGTAAGGACGCTAAGGCTGCAGTCCTATACAACCTTGTTCAGGAGCACATTTCACTGAATTTAACAGGGCTTGCTTCTGAGTACATATACTTAGGATTGGATCATGCAGTGCTCAACTTTGTAAAAAAGAAATTGAATCTAGTTTCTACTATACCAGTTTTCGCTCTTGTTATTGTAGGATCCCTTTCCTTTTGAGATGTTTACCCTTTGTCTTAGGATACGATTCAACATTCATGAATTCAACATCCTGGCTACCTCCTTGAACTCCGTGTAGATTTAGATATGTGCGGTCAGGTGTTAAGGCACAAAACTCAAGTTAGGGATTCTTTTGAGGGGAAGATGGAGAAGACACAAGGAGTGACCAGATTTTAAGGCAGGGGTGGGGAAACCTTTTCAGCCTGAGGGCTATGTTCTCTCCGGGGACCACATGCCAGTGGTGGGCAGGGCTAGAGGTAAAAGTGGGTGGAGGTAAGAATATAAATTTTATTTTGTACAATAGACTAGTTTCTACAAACACTCATATAGCCACCTCTGTTTTCCATCCAGGCAAACAAAAGACATAATCAGAGTTCAAGTAAGACATTCCAACCAGGCACCAACATTGAGGATGCAAAGCAAGACCAGTGAGGGCTATGGCCTGGGGAGAGTTCTGACGGCCAGATACAGAGGTCTAGAAGGCTGCATCTGGACCCCAGGCTTAAGATCCCCTACCCCTCTTTTCAGGAATCATGCAAGCAACTATATTGGTTTGTTCAGTGATTTACTGGAAATTACTGATGTGTCATAGCCTGAATTCCACCAAAGGAGATACCCTACCCTAGAAGTTTTGAAGAAAGACATAATAAATTGATGGTTTTATAGAACAGTACCTTATACTCATTGGAATGTTAGCTTTTTGCAAGACATTGATGGACAGTTATATTTGCAATCAGTTTGCAGTAGGAACCAGGCATTAGGTATAATTGTATGAGTCACACTCCATAGCTGGAGTAGACGTGTTGTGAAGACACAAACGTTGGATGTTGTAGGGGAAGTTAAAAGAAGCTAATATGGAGTCGCAGAGGGTGGTGTTATCAATATGCAGATTTGGTAATATCGAACTCTCTCTCCTATTCAACTGATCTAGGTGTGTTTTTGTTGTTTTAGTTTTGATACTGATTTTTAGTCTGTGATCTTCAGGTGTTTTATTTGACTGACTTGTACATTGTTTTGAAAGTGGCAGCTGAGAAGCTGTTTAGAAAAATAGATAGATAAATGTCAGGTGAAAAGATATGTGGATTATTAGAACTCCAAATCAGGTGAAGGGCCATATCTCCATAAAAGAGCATCTACTTTACATGCAGAAGGTCCCAGGTTCAATCCCTGGCATCTCCAAGTAGGGCAGCCTTGGAGAGACCCCTGTCTGAAACCCTGAAGAGCCACTGCCAGTCAGAGTAGACAGTACTGGGCTTGATGAGATCAGTATTCTGACTTGGCATAAGGCAGCTTCCTACATTCTAGTCACCTCTAAACCACATAGTGCTTCTAGAACTGATCATTAGAAAGAGCATTTTCCAGCTTGTTATCAATTTGCTGGATAAGGAATTATAATAAGATGCATATAAAAATGATTGTCTTTGAGAAAGATAAATATAAACAATGCATAGAAAACTATGTTCCCCAGGCTAGTTATTACTGTCATAATCTATTTCTCTTCAAAAGTTTTTTTTTTTAAACACATCCAGCTGCGGGGATATAAAGCAAGATGTGTTGCTCCCCAGCACAGCTGCACATTAAATATTTAAATAATCTATTTACCCAGTAGACATTCCCAGGTTACTTACACAGATATTTAAAATATAAACATCAAATGGGAATGGGGGAAAACAATGATTTTAGAAGGAGACAAATCAAAATGTGATTTCCAGTGTAGCATATAATCTAGTAACAAAGAAATGCTATACCTTACAAAGGTGTTTGGTACTCTTCTTCAGAGCATCAGTCATCCCTAACCCACAGGTTTGGTGCAAAACCTTCCAGTTGTCGCTAGTTTAGGTGAACTAGCAGGATCAGCATGCAAAGCTAAGCTATTTTCAGTAAGCACACAGACAGACAGAGACAGACAGACGAGCAATAATAGCTGTACCAGTTCCCATACTAGAAGTATATTTTAGGAATGCAGGAAACTGCCTTATATCAAGCCAGACCATTGGTCCATCTAGCTCAATATTGTCTACAATGACTAGCAGCAGCTGGGGTATATTCATCTAGGGCCGGGGGGGGGTCTTAGACCCCTGACTTTTTTGGGAGCAGGGTCCCAGGAGGGTCCCTGTGTCTCCAGCATCCTATGAACCAATTGTCATGAAAGGGGAGAAGAGTCTTCTAACATGCTTCCTTGTCCCTTCCTGCTGATTGTAGCCAATCAGAGTGAAAGCAGGTGAGTCAGCCACTGAGAAGACTCTTCTCGGCAGCCAACACTCACCTCTTTCTTGATGATTGGCTCCTAGGGACATCTTTGTTGTGGGACAGGATCTCATTCTCAACCCAGCAGCAAGAAAGCGGGAGGGAGCATGGCTGTGACTACACTACTGGCAGAGTTTCAGACAGAGGTCTCTCTCTAACCTACCTGGAGATGTCAGGGACTGAACATGGGACAAAGCAGATGCTCTGCTACTGAGTTGCATCTCTTCCCCATCTCTTCAGTATGTTCCTTCCTGTTGTCCTTTCCTTTTTGCTTATCACTGTTGTTAATCCCAGCAGCTTCAGGCCATGGTGCCATGGTGCAGCTGGCGTCTTAATGGTGGGGTGTCTTTAGAGGGCTGTGTGCATTACTTCACTTGTGATGAAGCACACCCTAACATTTCTCTCCTTATTGCCCCTCACTGGCCGACTGCCATTCCATTCTTTAAACAGCTTCTACATTCCTGACATATTGGGGGGGGGTCCAGTTTTTAAAAAAGGAAGAAATAGATAATCCAAGCATGTGAAGTTTCATGTTATAAACTTGCTTAAATCATATTGTCATCATGACTACAGGTATAAAATGAGGTTAGTTCTGCTGCCATGATGGTAAACAAATTGACTTGGGAATAAGCACCATTTGACTTGGGAATAAGCACAACTCTGTGACCACATATATCCCCTGCTGGCCACCCTCTGTCTATAATTTGTGGCCAGCGCCAACTCTGGGGGGCCTGGCATGCCCATGCTGGCCTAAATGCTGTGGCTGGCCCTGTTTGCAGCTGTCTCCATAATCTGGTGCTCTCTAGGTCAGGGATGAAGAACCTGAAGGACCATGTTTGCATGCCACCTTGAGCTCCTTGCAAGAGAGGTGGCATATAAATGTAATAAATAAATAAATAAATAAATAAATGTGTTGCCCCACCCACTTTTGCCTCTAGCCACCACCACTATCATGTGGGCCCCAGAAGGTTGCCCAGATGACAATGTGGTCTTGGGATGAAAAAGCTCCTTTGCCCTTTCTCTAGGTATTAGGGAGTAATGACTCCCTAATTAGGCTGTGGTGCTCTGGACTCTGCCACGACACACTGCCGCCCTGGGCTCCTGCTGGAAGGGTGGGATATAAATCAAATAATAAATAAATAAATAAAAAGTTATGGTACACACACACACACACACACACACGGGGCTCCAGCCCTCCTTGCTTTGTTTGCCAACCCTGCCTACTGTCACCAGCACTCCCTCCCATGTGTCACCAGTGCTCCCCCTTCTCCCCCCATGGGTCACCAGCCCTCCCTCCCTCCCCACCACAGGTCACTAGCCCTCCCTCCTCCTCCTCCCGTTTTCCCCATGGGTCACTAGTCCTTCAATCCCACCCGCCAAGGGCCAGGCCCAGCCATCACACCAGCACAGCCACCTCCACTCCCCTCTCTTGCTCACTTGCTCTCCCGTGTGCTACTGCCACCATCGGGCACCTCCTGTGCCACTGCCAGGCATCTCGTGCACTACGTACCATAGAGTTGGAAGGGGCCTATAAGGTCATCAAGTCCAACCCCCTGCTTAATCCAGGAATCCAAATTAAAACATATCCGACAGGTGGCTGTCCAGCTGCCTCTTGAATGCCTCCAGTGTTGGAAAGCCCACCACCTCCCTAGGTAATTGGTTCCATTGTCATACCGCTCTAACAGTTAGGAAGTTTTTCCTGATGTTCAGTCATACCACTGCTGCCGGGTGCCTTGTGCTCCACTGCCATTGCCACTGCCACTCCCCTTGCTTTGCAGTGTCACACTACTTGTGAACGTTTCTGGGCAGGCACGCACATGTGCAGAAGTGTTCACAGGTAGTGTGACACTTAGAAAATTTTTATATAGTAATGTATATATGTAAGCAATAATTAAAGAGATTTGCTATAGTCTACCAAGTTTAATCTACAAGAGGAAACAGGTTTCTTTTCTGAGGTTCTAATACTAGAACTCATGGACATTCAAAGAAGCTGAATGTTGGAAGATTCAGGACAGACAAAAGGAAGTACTTCTTTACTCAGCGCATAGTTAAACTATGGAATTTGCTCCCACAAGATGCAGTAATGGCCACCAGCTTGGATGGCTTTAAAAGACAATTAGACAAATTCATGGAGGACAGGGCTATCAATGGCTACTAGCCATGATGGCTGTGCTGTGCCACCCTAGTCAGAGGCAGCATGCTTCTGAAAACCAGTTGCCGGAAGCCTCAGGAGGGGAGAGTGTTCTTGCACTCGGGTCCTGCTTGCGGGCTTTCCCCAGGCACCTGGTTGGCCACTGTGAGAACAGGATGCTGGACTAGATGGGCCACTGGCCTGATCCAGCAGGCTCTTCTTATGTTCTTATGTTAGAGATAGTTGCAGGAAGGGAAGCCATTTTATCCAGGATGTTCCTGCACCATATATGTACTACCAAGTGTTCCATCCCCCCCGCCCCCAGTACATTAGCATTTCTGGATCAATGCCATTCTATTTTACTCACTGTTCACAACCAATATACATTATTATATTTTAACAGCAATGAGATTCTAGGGCCCAGTTGAGCCTAGGTGTTCTAAAAAGGCCTCTCATTTGGGATGCCCAATATTGAACAGCATAACCCTAGGCTAGGCAAGAGCAAGTGATATGGCAGGTCATGGTGTCTGTTCCTGTTGTGACTGTTGTGAAGCTGAAGAGCTGCAGCATTGCAAATGAGGAATAACTGTGATTTGCCAATATGTCCTTTAGAAATTGGGGGATAACATACATATGCATCTTTTTAAAACCAACAGCCTGATCCTGAAGATTGCTGTGTCAGAAACTATGCACTTTAAATGGGGACATAGTGATTGCTGTAAAAGTGCAATGCTCCAAACACAACACATTCAGATACTGCAAATTCTTTATAATAGGGCTGGAGATTCACTACAGTGCAACTGTAAGAGCTGAAAATTCATCTCCAGTTATACAAACCATCACTTTTCATGTCTACAGTTGCTGGTTTCTTTGCTGTAAGTAAACTGTACATTTGCTTAGACAGCTGCCATTAGGACTTCAATGGCCTTTCAATCAATCCCAAATTCTGGTGTCAAGTTATTCAGTTTCAACAAAACTGATTTGAACCAAAGTTCCTCAAAGCATTGTGAGCAATAAACAATCAATGTTTTTCTGCTGGTATTTACCTTGCTGCTTGTGTAGACTGGCTTTGCCTATTAAACTGGTTTTGCAGGTCATAAAATGGTGCTGGGCAAGGAGACAACGCCCGAAGGGAAAAAGGGTGGAAAAGTGCAAAACAAGCCTTATATGGAAAAGTTTGTGAATGAGGAAGTGGGCTGACTAAATAGATAATGTATGCATGATGTATGTGGTGCCAAGGGTATAAAGCCTGGCTGCGTCCAGGAAGTGGCAGACTCGGCCTGGTTCGTTTCTCCACTTGCAAGTGTTTCAATAAAACTTGGTTTTGCTTTTAAGTCGTTTCGTCGTTCCTTGAGTAATATTGGAACACGGTACTTGGGAGCGAACTCTCTCCTATCAATAAAAGTAATATTGTGGGCGTTTATTACAATTGGCGACCACGAAGGAACAGGTCTTTGTGCGCCACGGTGTTCCGGGGCAGCCCCCGAACGGAAAGAGCGCTCCGGACCCTGTTGAGGTCTGTTCCAGGAGGGAAGTGGTTGTGCCGGGGCGCCGGGGCTGGCGCCGAGCCTCTCCATAGAAATCGAAACGAGCAAAACCAGGTTTTCGGGAAGGGTAAGTCGCCTGCAAGGGCTGAAGATACTGTGTGAAAGAGTGTGAGTGGATGTGCGCATGAGACGGGACGTATCCTAACGGTTATCCCGAAGCGAGTGCGGACCGGCCAGTAGTGCGGTTCCCACGTCCTCGCGAGAGGCTGGGCCATGACAGCAGGGAAGCGAAAGTCGTCTGTTACATTGTCTGTCTTGTGTGAGGTCGGGAGGAGAAGGGATTGAGAATATCACCTGTACACCGACCAGTGAAAAGGGAAGTAAAAACACAGACGGGCGGGGTGGTCACCTGTAGGGTCGGATTTTGTCTCAGACACCAGTACCTACGTAATGGGTCAGGGTGCATCAAAGGCGACTGGCAAAGGGACGCCCCTTAGAACCAAATGCAAAGGGCGACAGCAACTGGCAGTTGGATCCAAAATGCCGTTAGAATGTGTATTGGGGAATTTTTTACGGTTTAAAATTTCTGTCATTTCCTCCGGAGGTCCGGTACCGACCCCGGAGAAATTGGAACAGTTCTGTATGGTTGATCGGGTGGGGTTGGGAATTTCTTGGCCACCGGGTGGAACATGGAATCAAAGGAAAGTTAATCGCCTTGTCTCCACTCTGTATGATGCCTTACCGGAAACAGCCGATTCCTGGCATTATGCAGAGGGCTGGCAGGCGATCAGTCATCAACCCCCCGAAGAATGTGCGCTGGAAATGGCCGGGGCTCAATGTAAAGGGGAGGCTACAAGAAAGCCAGTAATAAATGACACAGAGGATTTTCAGATCCAGGGAATGGTCGGTAGGCTTCCACCTCCTCAGAATGGGGGTGGTGCAGTGGGTCTCCCAGTGGTTCCGGTGGACCCTCCTCCGACTATTCCCCCCCTTAATCCACCCCCTTATTTGGTCCCGCCAAACCCGACGGCACCCCCTAGTCCGTATGATGATTTACATCGTACTTTAGAAGAGATTGCAACATCTCAGCAGAACCGGGATCGGGAGACTGAAAAGATGCTAGATTTATATAGAAGATTGGCAGAGCAAAAGAAAAATTCCTTGCCAGAAGAAACGGCGGAAAAGCGCCGTGAGTTGTTTGAATCATTGAGGCGGCCCGATGGCCCTATGCAACTAAGGTGTGGCAAACAACTTCCAGAACACCCATTTGCCCCAGTGGAAAGTGACCGGGTGGGTCTCCGAAGGTACAGGTCTGGCTCTGTGTCAGATCTGCCGACTTTCCTGGCGCCCATGCGAGAAGTATTGGACGCAAATGCTCAGATTGCTTTTGTGCATGCCCCCTTTTCGACGTCTGATTTGTTTAATTGGAAAAATCAGATGCCAGGGTTAAGAGAAGATCCGGACAAGCATTACCAAATGTGGGATTCCATTTTTGCAAACCATCATCCCACATGGCAGGATATCCAAACTCTGTTGAATATGTTATTAACCCATGAGGAGAAAAGTTTAGTGTTGTCCCAGGCAAGAACGGAGGCGTTACGGACCCAGCGGGCCGGGGCAAACGCTGCCAATTTGGCCCCGGACGTAGTACTCCCTACGGGGGATCCGGATTGGCTTCCAACACCGGGAGTGCCACACCCACAGCTGAATAATTATAAACGACTGATTTTACATGGAATCAAGAATGCGATTCCAAAACCCATGAATATGTCTAAATTGTATCAAGTACAACAGGAGGCCAAAGAAACCCCCTCAGTGTTTTTGGAAAGCTTAACCACCACCATGCGAAAGTACACCTCCCTTGACCCTGATGCCCCTGAGAACCAGCGTTTACTCGTCACCTTGTTTATTGGACAGAGTTGTGCTGATATTAGACGGAAGTTACAGAAGGTGGAAGGTGTGATGGGTATGGGCATGGGGCAGATTGTGGAGATAGCATACAAAGTTTATGTGAACAGAGATGAGCAAGCGAAAAAGGAAGAAGGAAAAGCGATGAAAAAGCAGTATGGGATGATGGCAGCCGCCATAGCGGAAAGAGTGAACCAGGCCACGCAGGGAGGCACTCGAAATAGTTTTTCTTCAGACAAGCCCATGGGAGCTAGACCTCGTCTGGCCCAGGATCAATGTGCCCGTTGTTTAAAACAGGGACACTGGGCAAAAGACTGTAGGGGGGATAAGGCCCGGAAGCCTGTGGAATTCCGGAACGCAGGCCATCAATTATGGCAAGAAGGGAAGGGAAGAGAACAGCCCTCCGGAAAACTTAAAGAAACTTCAAAGAAGGAGATGGCCCAATGGACCGAAGGAGAGGAAGATTCAGAATGAAAGTGGACGGGATATAAGGGGCCCCCGAGAGAAGAACCCATGCTGAAGTTAATGGTCAATGGAAGCCCTTTAAGTGGACTAATTGATACGGGAGCTTCATTCTCAATGATACTCCGGGCCTGCTCCCGTCACAAGATACCCCTTACCTCTCAGGTCACGACTGTAATGGGAATAGAAGGAAATAAGCAGATGGTGCCTGTCTCGCGACCCCTGAAAGTCAGCTTTCACCATAAAGGAGCAGAATTCAGCCATCAATTTCTAATATCGCCTGAGTGCCCACTCCCCATTTTTGGCCGCGATATTCTAAGTAAGCTGCAAGTCCGCATTGCGTTCCAAGACAATGAGTTACATGTACAAGTTCCTAAAAGGAATGAATGCGCCTTCCAAATGGTGCTTGCAGGAATAAAAGAAAAAAATACACAACAAGAGTCTCTGATGATCCCTGATGTACACCCGTATGTATGGGCAAGGAAAGACAACCCGGCAAGGGCAAAGAATGCTATCCCAGTAAGGGTAAAGTTAAAGCCCGGGGCTGCTCCGACGCCTGTGAAACAATTTCCCCTGAGGGCGGAAGTTCGACAAAGTTTACACGAAATGATAACATTGTTCCTTGAATATGGATGGGTGTACCAGACTACCAGCCCTCATAACACCCCAGTATTTGGAGTCCCGAAGGAAGGACAGCCAGGGCAGTATAGGCTGGTCCAAGACTTAAGAATAATCAATGAAAAGGTCCTTGAAGATGTACCCGTGGTTCCCAACCCCCATACCCTCTTGTCACATGTGCCATTCACGTCAACTACATTCACTGTTCTGGACCTGAAAGACGCCTTCTTCTCCATCCCGCTACATGAGGAGAGTCAGAACTTGTTTGCCTTCCAGTGGGAAGACCCAATGGGGCCGCGAACCAGCCAGCTCACGTGGGCCGCGCTCCCTCAAGGGTTCATAAGTTCTCCAAGTGAATTCACAAAAGCACTGCAGAAGGACTTGTCAAAATGGTACGCAAAAGGAAGACCGTCCACCTTGTTGGTTTACGTGGATGACTTATTATTGTGCAGTCCGACGGAAGAAGCCTGTGTGAAAGACGGGAAACATCTGTTAAATCACCTGCACGAGTGCGGATACCGGGTGTCGAAGGAAAAGGTCCAGTGGAATCTGAAAGAAGTAACATATTTGGGATATCAGGTTTCAGCCCAGGGGCGCCGGTTATCCACTGAAAGGAAGCTGGCCATTTGTGCTGTTCCCCCACCACAAAACATTAAGACGTTGAGGTCTTTCTTGGGATTGACAGGATTTTGTCGGCAATCGATTCCAGGATACAGCGAGTATGTTGGACCGCTGTACGAATTACTCAAGAAGGACTCTAAGTGGCACTGGACGAAGGAGTGCAAGAAGTTGTTCCAGAAAATAAAGAGTGTCCTGCAACAAGCCCCGGCTCTTGCCCTGCCCAATGGGAATAAGCCGTATAGACTATATATCGCAGAACGAAAAGGCATGGCAATGGGAGTGTTGACACAGAAAATGGGACCTGACCAGCTCCCAGTCGGCTATTATTCCTCTAAACTGGATCCAGTGGCTCAAGGATGGCCTGCCTGCTTAAGAATAGTGGCCGCCGCGTCCGCGATACTAATAAAGGCTGAAAAGATCATGATGGGTGCACCAGTAACAGTTTTTGGTCCTCATGACCTTCGTAGGATCCTGGGAGAAACGGCCTCAAAAGTCCTAAGTCCGAGTCGTCAGACACAATATGAACAACAATTGTTGGGCCGGCCAGACCTGACGTTAAAGACTTGTAACGTCCTGAATCCAGCAACGCTCTTGCCAGAACCTGGGGAGCTTGAACATGACTGTATCAAAGCCTTGGAAATTACACTGTGCCCAAGAATTGACTTGACAGATCAACCTATAGAAGGAAGACACTTGTTTATTGATGGAAGCTCCCACGTAGTTGAGGGCAAACGAAGAACCGGATATGCAGTATGTGAGGACATGAAAATTCTGAAGAGTGCCCCGTTACCCCCGACATATTCGGCTCAAATGGCAGAATTGGTGGCGGCAATAGTTGCTTTGAGAATAATGAAAGGACAAAAAGTAACTATATATATGGACTCCAAGTATGTATTCCAAACGGCCCATGCATTCGCAATGATATGGAAGAAACGGGGGTATGTAAAAAGCGGAGGACAGCCAGTAGAACATCGAGAACAGATCATCCAATTTTTGGAGACCATCCAAGAACCTAAGAAGGTGGCAATCGTACATGTGTTGGCTCATGGAAAAGACAAAAATCCAGTATGGAGACAGGGAAACCAGTATGCCGATCAAAAGGCAAAGGAGGCAGCTCTTGGGGAAGTTCCTGACCAAGGAGTACTAGGCGCAATCCAGCTACAGCTTCCCCCACAAGCGCCCGAATACTCTCAGAAAGAGGTGCATAGAGCACAGGAGCAGAAGGCTGTCCAGCTAGATAGCGGATGGTGGCAAATGCCAACAGGGCAAGTTATTATCCCAAGGCAACTCCTTCGCCAGTTGGTACAGGACCTGCATGCACAAACGCATCTAGGGGGAAATGCCCTGGGGGACCTGCTGATTCGTCAAGTTGTGGCCCCAGGGCTATACGAGGAGACAAAAAGAGCAGTGTTAAGTTGTACCACGTGTGCCGCCATAAATCCTGCTCCAAACCCCCCCGCTCCCATGGGAGGAAGGCCGTGGGCCTATGATCCTTTCCAAAGATTACAAATTGACTTTGCAGAATTGCCCCATAACCAAGGATACAAATACTTGCTAGTGATTATTGATCAACTGACAGGGTGGCCAGAAGCGTTCCCGACACATAATACGACTGCAAGCACAGTGGCAAAGATTTTGCTGAAGGAGATCTTTCCAAGGTACTCCTTGCCAGAAACATTCGAATCTGATCAAGGGCCTCATTTCGTAAATCAGATAATTAAGAATGTGAGCTCTGCTTTAGGATTCGAATGGAGGTTACACACCCCGTGGAGGCCTCAGTCATCCGGTCAGGTGGAACGCGCTAACAAAACTATAAAGACATTGTTAACAAAAATCTGTCACGAGACCTCACTGAAATGGGTGCAAGCGTTGCCTTTGACTCTAACTATTATGCGAAACATGCCAAGGGGAAAGATAAAATTGACCCCGTTTGAGTCCCTTTTCGGATGACCCCCCATTGAGCCTCGACCCCAGACAGAGAGGGCATTAAGGACAGGGGATATAGGAATAAAACAATTGAGAGAATATGTGATTGCCCTGCAGGATGTTCTTTCTTCCATCCACAGGCATGTTCGAGAATTCCAGAGGGTCCCATTGAGTCTGGCTATCCATGACTATCAGCCTGGAGATTGGATCCGGATAAAACAGTGGAAAAAGGAGCCGCTTTTACCGACCTGGGGACCAGAGAAACAGATTGCCCTCGTGACGGAGGCGGCAGTAAAAGTATTCGGAAGTGATAAGTGGACCCACGTTTCCCGGATAAAAAGAGCAGTTCAACCTCTTAGTACTCAGGAACCAGAGCAGAGGGTAGCGAAGGACCCTCCAACTGGTGGGGTGAATAATCAAGAACCTGAAGAAAAGTGGTCTTCGAGGGCGGTGCCGGGCTCTGACCTGAAACTCACGCTATCCAGAAGACGGGACAGTTTATGATCATGACTCCTGTATTAACAATTAAGTTAGCAGTGTTATTGTGCTTTCTAAGTTTTATGATATTGTTATGCATGTATGACCTTCCCGACCAGTTCAAGGATGGGCGACCAAGGACTATAAGGTCCACGCCCACGACAAAAGAAAGAAATATATTTGTTGAGCTTGCCAATCAGGTGTCCAAGGTATTCTACCTCAAGAATTGCTGGATTTGCGGGAGTCCAAAAGGTTTTCCAGAGTGGCCGTGGATTGCATTCCCGGTAGCACCCCGATGGCTCTTAAGTAATACAAGTGAGGTGCATGTTAATTTAAGCACCTGGACAGAACCTCATATCTGGAAATTACACGAAGCGAGGGTAGGCAAGTATTGCATCCAACAGAACATCACAGGAGGAGAACAGGTGGGGCATAGTAGATGTAATTGGACGATGGTATGGTATGAAAAATGTGTTATAGGTGGTTGTCCCGTTACAAATTGTAGTAAATATGCTGGACGAGGAAATCGTACCCATGTGAAATTTACAAATGGCACGTGGTGTCCGTGTTCAGTTGAACAGAAGTCTAACAATTGTGTCTACAAATGTCCATCTATAGAACTCGAAGTAATATTGTGTTTAAGGTGGAAGGCTACACAGCCCAAAATCCTTAAGAGTCCCGCTTGGCTATGGAAGCATTTAAACGGCACCACAGTTTTCGGATTCATGCATTATTGGGCTACATGGGATCAGAGCGCGGAGGATAGGGAGTGTAAGTATAGAAATGAAATAGGAATATGGAAATGCAGCCTAACACCGGGAGAGACTGTACCATATCTCACAGGCCCCTTTGGTTCCAGAGATACATATTACCTCCCCTATGATAAAAAAATCCTGATTTTGTATAATAGCACTAGGCCTGCGCTAAAAGGACATTATTGGATTTGTGGCCAAAAAGCATATGGTATTCTTCCCCTGAACTGGACTGGCACTTGTTACGTCGGAATTATACAACCACTGTATACCATAAAAGGTGGGAATGTACACCCTTTAATTCCGGTGTTCGATGAGGACCGGTCAAATCAAGCGAAACGATCAATAGATATCAGTTTAGCCAAAGGACAAGATAACGGATGGGGTGATACGTGGCCACCTGAACAGATCATTGCGACCTATGACCCTGCCTCCTGGGTACAGGATGGCACTTATGGATATAGAACTCCAATTTATATGCTGAATAGATTGATTCGGTTGCAAGCTGTAGTAGA
Organism: Rhineura floridana; assembly: GCF_030035675.1. Lineage (NCBI taxonomy): Eukaryota > Metazoa > Chordata > Lepidosauria > Squamata > Rhineuridae > Rhineura > Rhineura floridana. The sequence goes on from NC_084487.1 coordinate 86,762,629, forward strand.
GATAATTACCAATCAGACGGCAAATGCCCTAACGTTGCTTGCTGATCAGTCAACCCAAATGAGAGAGGGAATACTCCAGAATCGATTAGCCTTGGACTATTTACTGGCAAAAGAAGGTGGGGTTTGCGGACTCCTGAACTTAACCGAGTGTTGCCTGAAAATAGACAATAATGGAGAAATTGTAATGGATATAGCTAACAAAATAAAGAAGCTTGCACATGTACCGGTACAAACATGGAAGGGAATTGATTTAGGCAACTGGAGTTCTTGGTTTGACTGGTTTGGTGGGATGAAAACACTGATTGTATTAGTTGTTTTGATTTTATTAGGATGTATGCTCTTGCCTTGCTTATTACCAATAGTCATGAATGGTATTCGTAGTATAGCTGATAATGCTGCAGCTAGAAGTAGTATGCAAATGTATGGGAAAATCATGTATCAGCGGGTATATGGTGAAGAACCATTTCAGGATTCTGAAGTTAAAGAACCCATATAATTCAAAATTCCATGGGTTCTTAAGGGGGGAGTTGTGAGCAATAAACAATCAATGTTTTTCTGCTGGTATTTACCTTGCTGCTTGTGTAGACTGGCTTTGCCTATTAAACTGGTTTTGCAGGTCATAAAATGGCGCTGGGCAAGGAGACAACGCCCGAAGGGAAAAAGGGTGGAAAAGTGCAAAACAAGCCTTATATGGAAAAGTTTGTGAATGAGGAAGTGGGCTGACTAAATAGATAATGTATGCATGATGTATGTGGTGCCAAGGGTATAAAGCCTGGCTGCGTCCAGGAAGTGGCAGACTCGGCCTGGTTCGTTTCTCCACTTGCAAGTGTTTCAATAAAACTTGGTTTTGCTTTTAAGTCGTTTCGTCGTTCCTTGAGTAATATTGGAACACGGTACTTGGGAGCGAACTCTCGCCTATCAATCAAAGTAATATTGTGGGCGTTTATTACAGCATCATGGAGCTCTTTCAAATTCATGCATGAATAATATATAATGCACAAATGTATCAGGAGATTAGTATATAGTTTAGGTAGGATTTTCCTTCTAGAATACAAGAACGCAAAACCATTTCTATGGACAGACGCACGAAACGTATCTCATGGGATAGTAAAGAATGAATAGGATTTCATTGCACAATGCTTCTTGGCAATTAATATGATATTTCTATGGCTTTTGAAATTGTTTGGGATGATAGGAAGTCTACACGAATAAAACTTTCCATTATGATGGGAAAACAGAGAAAAGGTATGAAACGAGTGTAGCAGCATCAAAACACGTCTAAGCAATAATCTGAACAAACAAACATATACATCTAATTCATAGATAACTTTCTTATTCCAGTCCTTTTGTTCAGGGGTAGCCAATGTGGTGCCCTCCAGATGTTTTGGATTACAGCTGTTATCAGCCCCAGCCAGCATAGCCAATGGTCAGGGATGCTGGGAGTTGTAGCCCATGACATCAGGAGAGCATCACATTGGCTATCTTTGCTTTAGCTGATGAGCTAATTTCATGATTTTTTTGGCACCAATTCATGTTATACAAGCATGAAATGAAATGCTCCATATACCATGAATATATGATATCTCCACTGAATTCCCCCATATATCTTGGAATCCCAACAAAACTATGAGTTCAGGAGAAAGCTGCATATCTGCTATTATACTTGTTCTCAAAGAGCAGTCATCACAGCTGGAGACTCAAAGCCATGAACTAGTGTGAAAAGCAGATATGTAAGGCTGATGGCTGGGGCTGATGGGAGTTGTAGTCCAAGACATCTGGAGAGCATAAGGTATTTTATTTATGTATTTATGTATTTATTTGATTTATATCCCGCGTTCCTCCCAGTAGGAATCCAGGGCAGCAGGTATGAGGGAAAAGGATTCTAGCCTCTCCAGCTACCTTTCAGGCACAATGGCCCTCTCTCCAGCCCAGATGACGTACAATTCCAAGAAACATAAGATACAATAACATACCTCATAATATTTGCCGCCCCAGATGATGCCAGAATAATTTGAACAGCCACAGAGTACCTTGACTTCAGGGCTTGAGTGGGACATTTGGGATAAACATGGATGTAGGTGAGCCAGCTGGGATACTTGTGTTGATTAGATTTTGTCTGGTTTTGTTTGATTTGGACTGCCCAAAAGAGCGACTGCTGTCTCAAGATACTGATAATTTTTTATAAATACCCTATTTCAGCTAAAAAAGCCATTTTCAGGAGCTTTCTACAGGAGATAGACAACAAACATAGTTATAACATTTGTATATTAGTAATAATAGGAACAACTCAAAACTATAGTGTCAATATCAAAACATATTTCCCATAAAGCACCCCAAACCTTACATTTTCCTTTAATAAGTAAATTAAACATGCTGAAAAAGTTACAGAAATAGGAAGAATAATAACCTTACTCACAAAACACTTAGAGCAATGCAGGGTAGTGACCCCAACATTGGGCATTTTCTTTACTCTGGAATGCCCTTCCCTCTGCCATATGTAAAGCATCATCCATCAGTTGCTTCAGACATCTTATAAAAACATATCTTTTTGCCCAGGCTTTCCCTAACCCACAGGAATAGATGCTATTACTACTAAATTTCCATGTTTATCTGTTTTTAAAAGGCTGTTTGGCTAGTTAATGTGTATCTCTGTTTTTAAGTTGTAGTTTTGTATACTGCTTAGAGATGGTAAAATATTAAGTGGTTTAGAAAGGCTTTATTTATTTATTTAGAAATAAATCTTAAATTAATAACTTCAATGCATGCATATCTAAAACTATTTAAAAACATAATTTCTCATTTATATTTCCAGATACCTGGAAAATGTATTCTTAAATGAATCAAATGCAGTAACAGCTCTGTTGTTTTACCAGAAGGACATTTATATGGCCTTTTTTGTGAGACACCTAAAAATTCACCAGCATCTTGAAACATAATCTCTTTTTTGCGTGGTACAGTAGTGGATGTTTCCTGGTAATTTTTGTTGTGTGTTTTGTTTGATTTGGACCAAAAGTCCCTTAAGGGAAAAATGAATTTATAAACAGAATGGGTATGCATAACCAATCCTGAAACGAAATGGGGTGCTTCAAATGAAGTTTGAGCTTCTGAGAGACAAAGCAAGATCTGCACGAGGTGACAGGCATTGAAGCAGGGACCTCTGAAATGCTTCATGGTGCCTCAGTGAACCAGATATCAAAAAAATGGTGCAGACTGTTAAAAGAGAGATCAAACATCTCAAAGTTTATCATAGAGAAATGCCAGGGTGTTGTGATAGGAGAAGGGAGATCAAACAATACCGTGGGGAGAGAGTGGAGGGAGAGCTCTGTTATGACTGACAGGCCAAGCTAATAATCAGTGGAAATGATTTTATTTGGAAAGCTAATCCTCTTATAGTTCTCCCCTCTCATCAACTTTAAAAGCGCCTAATCACAAAAGTCCCTGAACCTACTTGTTTGCGATTTGGCAATTTTCTTAAACCTGGAGCACCTCTTTCATGTCTTTCATGACTTCAATTTTCACTACAATTTCATTCAAAATACCAGCAAATATTAAATTGTTCTTTCCCCCCCCAACCCAAAATTCTACCAGCTGCCCTTCTGGGAAAGCCACTGCAGACATCCTTCTGAAACTTGGCAGAAGTCATGCCTTCAAAAGGGGTAACCTTGCCTACAAATTTCTCCCAATTCTGCCCCAAAATAAAAAGGTCCTTTAAAAAAATCAAACTTTAAGGTTGCCCAGTCCTAAATCCTATTTGTAATTTGGCAGGCTTTATCCACTCTGGAAGGGCTACTGTGCCTACAATTTCATCGACCTGTTGAAAGGGAAAAATATTATAGGCCTTTTAAAACATACTTAATAGTGAATTGGGAGGGGGGATGAGAATGAAGCAGTCCTGATCTGAATCTGCCAGTTTACTAAGGGCTTTGGACCAAGGTGCGCTGTTTTCCAAAGGTCAAACCAGAGTTCAAACTGAATCTTGTGGTTGGTACACAACCTTTAAAAATAGTCTCCTGTGGTCCTGCTGACAATTCCCATTTTCACTGTGCATTCCATTCAAATGAAAAATGTTGTTGGTATTTGTGGTTTGGATTAAAACTTTTTTTGAAAAATCTATTGCAGTTCCATTGTTTTTTGTAGCATTACTCACCTCACTCTGCATTCATCTCAACCAGAGCTTGGAAAAGTTACTTTTTTGAACTACAACTCCCATCAGCCCCAGCCAGCATGCACTGGCTGGGGCTGATGGGAGTTGTAGTTCAAAAAAGTAACTTTTCCAAGCTCTGATCTCAACAACCCAGATCAAGGCCTTTTCTTGTATGCTCCCTTTTGTTTTCCTTGTTTCAGATGTGGACAAAGTGATTCAGATAACTCCAGAGGGCAGTCTTGTTCTAAAAGCTTTTAATTTTGTGGGCCTTTCATTTGAATTCCTTGGGCATCCAGAGCCTTGAGTGCTATTTGCCCACATCCATACTTGCTGGAAACCCAGAATGGCCTTGGACACCGACGCTCCAGTAACAAATAAAAAACAGCATGCTTATGCGCATGAGATGTTTTTCCAAGGTTTGTCAAAACATTGCAATAGCTTTAAAAGTATTGAAAAATGAGAAATATCTTCAGCCAGCTGATTCATCCTGTGGGTACAATGCAGGTTGTCTAGTAGCTGCATGAACAATGAGTGCTTTCTTTAAAGAAGGGTAGGATGTTTCATGCTGTTGATCCTGGAGCAGGCACTTTCTATGGCAAATGAGGCTTGCTGGGAGGGCAGTGGCAGGCACAGATATTGTAGCTGAATCCTGCATTGAGCAGGGGGTTGGGCTCCAAGGTCCCTCCAAATTCTATGATTCTATATTCCAGTGTTCTTCAACCTTGGGTCCCCAGATGTTGTCGGATTACAACTTCCATCAACTCCAGCCCGCTTAGCCAATTGCCAAGGATGATGGGAGTCATACTCCAACAACATCTGGAGACCCAAGGTTGAAGAACAGTGCTATATTCCAACAGACAGAATGTAAGTATGTTTGGCCTTAGAGAGGGATACAGGATAATAGTTTCTTTCCTCCCTCTCTGTGTAGGACCCTTTATGAAGCACAGAGATCTCTTCCAGTGGGCCTGTTGTAGCTGAATAGGCAGAAAAGAACATATTGAAAGGCTCCATGCAATTCCTAATCATTTTCACAAGACAGGTTTCACAAGAAGGATGACAGAAGACTTGAGGCTGCTTTCACATGGGGCACACACTATGGAACATGCATGCTTTGATCACTCATTTTTTACAGGGGACTTGCAGGATACTGTGAGCAAAGCAAGTTTCCATGTTTTCCCCCTTCAGCTTCCCTTCCCCACCTCCCAGAGTTCAGAAAATCCAACATTTAAAAAACAAAATGGCGCAACTGTGCTATCTTCCTGCCATAGATAAGCCATTCCACTGCAGTTCAATTGCTTTGGGGGCTGGGTATAGTCTGTATACATTGCTGTAGCCATTTCCTGCTCTATGATAGGCCCCATCTCTTGAAATCAACTTTATAACATTAACCCTTTCCCTTCCAGGTAGAATCGCCTTTTCATAGGAGCTCCTTGTGATTGGAACACCCATTTGTGCTGATGTCCCAGTCAGTTGTGTGGATCCCTTATACACAAGTAGGAGCTCATGCAGTGGCCATTCTCTTCAGACAATTGGGAGCAACGTGTGATTGTTTAAAGAGGGAAAGGAGAGCCTCCACTCCAAAGTAATATCAGGAACCCCTACATGTAAGTAACACATGAATATGGGCATCTGGGTCAGTGCTGTGTCACTGACTTCTGGTTTGGTGTGGCATTGCAGCAGCATTCCTATTGCAAGCATTTACTTTCCCAGTGAAGATACTAGGCTACAGAGGACCTAGTCAGTGCTATGTGTGAACTGTGTGCAATGCACAGGAGTTCTGTGATAGAGTTGCAGCATATTTGGGCAGCTGCTGAGTCCCTGGCAGGGGCCACTGGTGCTGATGCTTGCCCTGCCCAGTTGCTACAAGCCACCATTTAAAAACACCTATGGTGTCCTGGAGTGCCCAATGTGGCATTGCTCCAGAGCAGTGTGGGAAAATTAAATGGCAACTGGGAGGCTGCCAATGTGTGTGTGTGGGGGGCAGGTTTCTTGGCAGACCGGTCCTCTGAATATAGGAAATCTTAAAACCACTCCTATACTTTGTGCTTGTAGTCACAATGGAGGAGAAAACCCCCAACCATACAAACAAAGGAAGAGCCCTGCTGGATCAGGTCAACGCCCCATCTAGTTCAGCATCCTGTTCTCAGTGACCAACCAACCAGATGCTCATGGGAAGCCCACAGGCAGGACCTGAGCACAACAGCACTCTCCCCACTTGTAATTCCCAGGACCTGGCATTCAGACTCAGAGCCATAGTGGTGGGAGAAATACCCACCATGGCTTTATCCTCCATGAGTTTTTCTCATTCTCTTTGAAAGCCATCCTAGCTGGTGGCTATTACCACATTTTGGGGGAGTGAATGCCATCCCTGATAACAATTAAGTTAATTGCCATAAACACAGACTTATAATTTAGCAGTAGCTGACATTTATCCAACTCTAATATCCAGAAAAGGCTGCTACCCTTAAAGGAAATCAAAGCTAAAGCAAGACTAGGGCACCTTTAAACTTCATCTAAATCTCATTTAGGCTGTTTGGAGAAAAGCTACTCTAATTTTTCCAAGTTCCTCTGACGTTATCTTCAAAATATACATCTGCCTAAAATATACATTTTCTATTAGAAGACATAATATGCAAATAAAACAGAAATGGGGCATGGAAGTGCTATTGAAATATAATGACCTGTTTGCAATAAAACGCCAAAGGAAACGAAATGTAGCACTTAATGATCCTGATCCTGAATTTCTTCCATCTCAAGAGCTGCCAATGAACTAAAATCACACTTGTCTAGAAACTCTCATGTTAAGATGATCTAAAACTGTAGGTAGGAATATAGGAGTATTGAAGGTTGGAGGTTCACATCCACACTACACATTTAAAGCACTATTATACTACTTTAACAGTTATGGAGAATCCTGGGAACTGTAATTTTTTAAGGCTGCTGGGAATTGTAGCTCTATGAGGTCAGCATACTGCAACAAACTGCAGTTCTAAGGATTCTTTGGGGGATGTCATAACTGTTAAGTATAAGGGTGCTTTGGTGTGGATGCGACCTATGGTAAACACATAGCACCAAAAATGCCAAGGGAAATCAGGTGGTTCCCCATTTTATCTGCATCCAGGAAACACAGAAATTCTCCTATTTATCCAGCCTTTTGGCCATCAGTTTTATGAAGTCTCTAATAGATAGCAATGTTTTTTTAATTGTTTTATGTAATTTTATTGCTGTGAGCCCACCCGGTCTCCCTTTGGGGAGGAAGGGTAGGTTATAAATTTGAAATAATAGATCTTAACAAAATTTATATTCTGCTTGAATGTAAAAACCTCTAAGCAGTTTACAAAAAATATTTCATTTCATTTATTTATTATGGTCAATGACCAGCAGTGTAAAATATAAGAACAGAAAAACAGTAAAACATACCAATATTATACAGAGGAGAAAAGCCAGGGCTACAGCCTAAGGTAATATGGTACTACTAGTATTAAAATTAAGAAATCAATGGTCCATCCAAGATTAACTATTATTATTATAGCTGTAGTCCAGCATAAAGATGTGCAAGATGAAAACAAAGATAGTTCAATACAACTCATCCCACTTAGCTTACGATCACATTTAAAATAAGTTCCTCAACTTTAGATTAACAGTTAGTTTAACAGAGTTCTTCTGCAGCGCATCGCAGCCGCACAGAAACTCGTAACCTTTGCTGATATCTGTGGGGTTTGATCAGATAAAAGATAATTGACATAAAAAAAATCATTTCTACCGGGGATGTTTTTTAAGATTGGAATAATTAACACTGTTCGAAGATCACAGTAGAGTGAGCAAAATAGTAACACATGTGCCACCGATTCAATTGACCCATCACCACATGGACATAGCCTCTCACCATACGGAGTTTTTTTATATCTACCCTCCAGTAGAGCCGAGGGGAGAGTATTAAACCTGGCGAGCATGAAAGCTATTCTAAATTTGGGAATAGACAAAGATGTTAAATAATGGGCAAGTAAATATGGTCTTGTATTACATCTGGCTTTCATTGTCATCAACATATGGTTCTGGAAATCAATATCCAGGATTCGTTGAAGGATGTGTTCTTTTGCTTTTGCACAGCCCATGTTAAAGATCATAGGGATGGAGAACCCTAAGCTTAGGAATTTGCTGTTTATCGACACTTTCCATTTAGACTGGAAAGCATCGGATAGGGTATAAGGTGCCAAACCCACGGGCGCAAATATCATTTTTAACCATAGTTTGATTCTAGCCATCCAAATATGAGATTCTATTAGGGGAAGCCCCACTTCTAAATGTAAGATGCTGTTAGGGACACAACTTGGGACGGCAAGTATAGATCGTTAAAATTTAGTTTGAATTATTTCCAGAGGGGAAAAGTTTTCATAGGCACAAACCTGTAGACCATACAATAGCTGAGAGAAAACTTTTGTGACAAAAATGCGGATAGCTGCTGGAACATATTGGCCCCCTTTATTGAAATAAAAGGAAAGGAGCGCCTTCGCACTTCTCTGTGCATTGGCAGTGATAGTCCTTACTTGAGATCACCATTTTCCCGGTGAATGGAATGTCATTCCTAAGTATCTAAAAGAGGCTACTTGTTCAATTAGGTGCTCATTTATCCGCCAACGGTACTTTGTCCTTTTACTAGAAAAGACTAAATTTTTTGATTTATCATAATTAATTGTCAGGCATTCTGTGCTGCAATAATCGGCAAGTGCCCTCAGCAGGCACCTTAGCCCTATACATGACAAAGATAGGAGCACTATGTCATCTGCGTATAGAAGAATTGACAGAGGTCTCTTAGATAATCTAGGCGGATGTGAGCAAATTGGTGTCAGATTACTAACTAACGAGTTAATGTAGAAATTGAACAATAAGGGGGAGGGGGCTAGAATACATCCCTGCTTTACTCCCTTAAAGGTGGGAATAGGGTTAGATAAGTGACCAGCACTATTACTTCTTATGCGCAAACAGGTGTTATACAAACAGAATATTAGTAATAAGAGGCGCTTATCGATGCTAGTTGCTTCCAGTTTCTCCCATAGTCTGTCTCTAGATATCAAATCAAAGGCTAGTTTAAAATCAATAAAAGCTGAATAAAGAGCTCCACCGGGATTGGCTGTATACTTATCCACCAGATGTTGCAGGACAAGCCCATGGTCCATGGTGGAACGTTCAGCTCTAAAACCAGCCTGTTCATCTGCTAGAATGTTTTCTTGTTCCAGCCAGTCTTTCAGCTTCCCATACAGGTGGCTAGCATATAATTTAGTAACAATGTTTAAAAGGCTAATAGGTCTGTAGTTAGATGGATCAAATCTTGAGCGTTTTTTGTAAATTGGAATGATTATAGCGAGACACCAGTCTTCTGGAATTAAGATGGAATGATCTATACATGTGAAAAGGGCCGCTAATATGGGAGCCCACCAGCCTACATTAGATTTAAATACCTCTGGGGGGATATTATCAGCCCCAGGAGCTTTATCCGGTTTCAATTTGGCAATAAGGCTGGAGACTTCCTTGATGGTAACTGACGGCCATTCAGTAAGATCCTTTAGATCAAATTTAAATGTGTATTGCTGTTGTAAGTAGCCTCTTGCATATATTTTATTAAAATGTGCCTCCCAGGTATTTGCCGAGATAAAGGAGACCGGGTTGCTATATAGTTTAGGCCATCCCTTAGCAACCAGTCTCCAGAAAGTAGTTGAGTCCCTTTGACTGGAGGCTTTTAGTAAACATTGCCAATTTTCTTTCTGTGCAAGACTCTTTTTCCAGATAATTAGGTGTTTATACCGGTTCTTTAGTTCAAGATGTTCCATAAGCAACAACGGAGAATTATTAATTCTATATGCTTTGTACTTTGCAATTAGTTTATTTTTAATGCCACACATTCATAGTCAAACCATATTTTAGATTTACCAGCAATATTAGGAGGCTTACTCTTAGGTTTAGAGAGCAAGTCCTTTTGTAACACTGTGATCAATTGTTGAAAGGCTTCAAATATAGTTGTTGTCGAAGGCGCTATAAGTACAAGATCACGGATAGCACGACATCCATCCAAATTTAATGTGGCTTTTATGTCGCTATCAATATTGGGTGACCATCTAATATGGGATGGACATATTTCAAGGACTGCATCAAGAATTGGTTCCTGATCAATATATATGGTTTGATTTCCACATTCTAAAGAGAGGGCTAAAGGGAGATGATCACTTTTGGAGTGGTTGTCCACCGAACACGAGGCCACTGTCCTAAATAGGACCTGAGAGACGATGAAAAAGTCGATCGTGGAGGATCCATGTCCGGATAAAAAAGTAAATTCCCCATTTATGTCTCCATTTACTCGTCCGTTTAGTAAGACTAGGTTCAAATTGTCCAACATTTGCATAAGGCATAACCCAGCAAAGCTTATGCCATTGTCTTTTGATCGTCTGGTCGGGACATTAAAAGGCCCATCCACTATTGGGACTGGCATATGAAATCTTGAATAGAGGGCCTCATCATTTTTGCCAATTCTAGCATTGAAGTCCCCTGCGATAATCACCAATGCTTCTGGATATAAAGATGTCAGCTTGGTCACATATTCTTCTGTTCTTATCATGACATCTTTTCCTGATTGTTTTTGACGAGGTGTGGAGGAATAAACATTAATGAGAAGTAAAGATGTCCAGGCCAGTTTGATCAGTAGAGTGATAGCAAGGCCCGATAGGGGGTCTGGTTTAAAAATAAAGGCACACAGTTTTGTAGATATTAGTGTGCAAAGACCACCCTTGGGTTGTCCCCCCTTGGTGCTTGGAGTAGCTTCCATTAGATAGGTTGTAAAACCGTTTAGTTCAAGATGCTCCCTGAGCCAGGTTTCTTGGAGGAGGAGGATGTCATATTTTTAAAGATAGTCCAGAAACGATGAGTCAGCTTCTCCAGCCTGAGATGTTCCACGAAAGAATTAAAAGGTGCGAGGTAAGCTGGCTTGATCTTTGTTGGGGGGGGGGCAGATTGCATGGTTGGTGACTTTGGCCTTAAAGTTGATGGGTACAGCGGGACCATCTCCCTCTCGCAGGGGGTAATTTCATCCAGAGTTGGATTAAGTCTGCTAACATTTGACAGTACTGGTTTTGATGAATTACTTAAGTAAGCCGTAGCTGCAAATGTCTTTGGTGGAGACCCCAGTTCATTTACCTCTAGCCATCTCATATCAGACCAGGTCGGAAGTGGGCAGGCAAGAGGTCTAGCATTGGGGGGAGTAGATACCAGATTCTTCTTAATGTAACCTTGCCCTATAACAGCGGCTAGTAAATTCATTTCAGCTGTAGTCTGCATTGGACAAGCATTATAATTGGTCAAATCATCAATAAAAATCATCAATAAAAAATAAAAAGGACACCAACTTGCATAAAATGCGCATTTGATCATTTATATGCATATTTATATGTATATCTTCATCTAAGTATATAAGTATATAATCATATAAGTATATATATATCTTCATCTAGATTTAGAAATAATTACTATAGTTTAAATAGAAATACTGGACATCTAATCATAGCGGGGAAGACTGTGACTAGGTGACCCATGTACCTGTTCAGTGTCTGCAGTCCAGTTACTAAACTGTTGATGGACAGTTTCAATGTCCCTGCTTTCCCTTTGTATGGTTCCTTGTCTTTAATCTTGGATCACACAGCCCTTTGATGCAGGACTCATTCAAACAGAATACAGTCCCCTTACAGCCTTTTCAGTACAGGCTTGTGCTTTGCAAAGTAGAACAATTGCTCATCCTACTTTAGGTGGGACTGCTTTCAAGTCGATCCCGACTTATGGCTACCCTATGAATAGGGTTTTCAAGGTAAGTGGTATTCAGAGGGGGTTTACCATTGCCTTCCTCTGAGGCTAGTCCTCCCCAGCTACCTAGGACCAGCTCAGCTTGTCACAGCTGCACAAGCCAGCCCCTTCCTTGTCCGCAACTGCCAGCTGGAGGGCAACTGGGCTCCTTGGGACTATGCAGCTTGCCCACGGCTGCACAGGTAGCAGGGCACGTAACCCCTGAGCCACTCTTTAGCTGGCCCTTGACACCCAGGAGACACGAGTGGGGATTTGAACTCACGGACTCTGGACCCCCAGCCAGGCTCTCCTGCCCACTGTGCTATACCAGCTGTTCAATACTAAGACTAGAAAACAGCAATAATGATGGCAATAAGAAATAAATAATACTTATCTATCTAGCTTTTTTACAGCACCATCCCAGGCATGTCTGCTCCAAACCTAGTTCCCATCAAGTTCAGTGGGATGTACTCCCAGCTAAGTGTAAACAGGATGGCAACTTTAGAGAGAAAGAGCATAGAAATTAAGCTCATTTAGGCATGCTTCCTTCTTTGGACTCCTTGGCCTAAGTCAGGGTAGCCAATGTGATACAAATATATTGTTGGACTACAGCTCATACAATCCCTTACTGTTGGCCATGCTGGTTTGGGTGATGGGACTTGTAGTCCAATAACTTCTTGAGGCTGACTTAGATAGTCAGTAGGGCCTAACAGGATTCCATAAAACATAGCTCACAGCTGCACAAGCCAGCCCCTTCCTTGTCCGCAACTGCCAGCTGGGGGGCAACTGGGCTCCTTGGGACTATGGAGTTTGCCACGGCTGCGCAGGTGGCAGGGCACGTAACCCCTGAGCCACTCACTGTGGGGGTGATCTTTAGCTGGCCCTTGACACCCAGGAGACATGAGCGGGGATTTGAGCTCACAGACTCTGGACTCCCAGCCAGGCTCTCCTCCCCACTGTGCTATACAACCCACCTATTTCACACTCTGAACTGATGAAGAAAAAAGAGCCAAGTTACTCTACAGCTAGCCATCAGCTCTACATCAGTCAAAGAACAGCCTGTCTTTTGCTACCAAAGAAGATGATCAAGTGCTGACTGAAAGAAACTGAAAGAAACTTGGCAAAGGCCATGGTTTGATGTACAGATGCTCACCTCAGCACAATTCTCAGAAAACCCATTTTGAAACTAAATGCACACTGACTTTGGCTCATCCATTTTGCTCTGACACTCAGGATGAAGTAAAAATCCTTAGCACCAGAAATCTGTGAATAATTAATCTTCTAGTCTGCTCAGAGATGTAGTTCTTGAGGTCTCGGGGGGGTCTTAGACCCCTTACTTTTCAATGTCTCCAGAGTTCTTTCCTGCTGATTGGAGCCCATCAGAGTGAAAGGAGATGTCAGCTACTCAGAAGACTCTTCTCAGTAGCTAACCCTCTTCCTTTTCATGCTGATTGGCTCTTAGGGACATTTGTGGGACTAGGCTCACACAGGAAAAACTGAAGAGTGTAGAGTCGACAATGAAGAGCTAGTAAGCAAGGGAAAGTGGAAAGGTAGGTGGGGGAGGAGAGAACTTGGGCTGAAATGAGGGTCTTTCTGTCTCTCTGCTGCCTGGCCTTCAGTTTGTTTGTTAACAAGGATCTCATTCTCAACCCAGCAACAAAAAAAGGGGGGGAGGGGAAGATATGTGGTTTTGTTCAATCCGCAATCAGGAGAAGGGGAAGAGGAGGGAAAGAGAAAAAATACATTGGGGGGGGAGAAAGTGTGTGTGATAGAGATGATGTTTTGGCTTTTAATGATGCTGTGGGGGTGTATTTACACACACACACACACGTGCACAGAAAAGAGTAGATCTAGCTGCAAGGCAACACACTGAGATCTGTATTGATTATTGCAGTACATCACAAAGGGAAAATACCCCAGTAAGAGACTGAAAGCTCATTTTATTGTATAATCTTGGAAGACTGTATAATCTTAGAAAGGGCATGACTGTGCGAGGGCATGGCATAACTGTCATGAAGGGACCCTGTACTTCTGAATTTGCCACAACACTACTGAGTCTGCTTTGGATCTCCGTCTATTAACACTAGGCAAGCACCTTCATTATAGTTTTGGGGCCTGCTAAAAAATTTTAAATTAAAAAAACAACAACCAGCAAGCCTATCTGTATACACACAGTCCAGTTGTGTGTACTTGTTTTTATATTCTGTTGATTTGATCTGTATGTTATTTTACTGTTTTATGTACACTGCTTAGAGATTTTTTTTCATTAAGTGGCTTATCCACATAGCTGTTTCTGGGTATGTGAGCCTCATTTTTTAGAAATGTCCAACCCTGCTGAAAGGGTACTGGAAGAGAGCCTCAGAATTTCTCTTCTTTTCCGGAACAGAACCAAAGCTTACAGGCACGGAGTGTACCAGCTTTTGGCCTTGGACTGCACAAAATTGAAAGTCTTCACTGCTCCCAAGTTTTTCATGCTCAGTTGGGCATTATGGACAGCCTCCCAGGGCTTGGAATATGACAGGGCTTCTAATACCTCACTGTATTCCTGCATAAATGCATTCAAGACAGTATGGTGTTTAATGGTAATTTCTGCAGGGACAGGCATCCCGAGCCCGCTGTTTAAGCCACATGTTTGCTGATGGTGATGGAGATTAACTCACATAGGCAGCAGGTCATACAAATGACTTTGCTAACAATGAAGCAAAAAGTCTAGGTTCTACTTCCTTTTGGTAGAGCTCCAGGAATGAAACAGGGACAAATGCTTCAGCCTGCAAGATTAGCTACCCCCCTCTCAAATCCAGTTTTACAGCATTCCCATTGACCTGCCTAGATGTCCTTGACACCAATATGGCAAAACCCAGAGCATTTATCCCTTGCCAGAGGGCTAACCATGTTTGTCTATTGTAGCAAGAGAAGTGTCTCTTCTAGCTGATCTACTTTTTGAACATTCATCTGATTTGCTTGCACACATCTTAGATGGAAGTTAGACTATCTTGTCTTTATTAAGCATTTATTCTGATTTGTTTTGGGGGAGGTTTGCAGCAGTGAGCATTCATTCTGCATTCATCCTAATGTGCTGGTGGGGTGCTTATATATGTCTTCCCCTTAATCATTTGTCCATTCCACACTTTTCAGGCATTTCTCTGTCACTTTCCTAACCATAAAGAGTCTGTTTCTTTCTCAAAGTGGATTTGTTGTGTTAGAGTGACAGACCACTTGAATTCACTTCAGTTGCACAAACCTCAATCTCCTGCTATGTGCTTGAATTCCTCCTGCAAAATACTGGAGGCACCCTAAGAGATTTGTGGCAACTTGGTCATTACTTTTTCTGAGGAGGCTTTGGAAAAACAGGGATAAGGAGGGGCCAGATTGTTGTTTTTAAAACTGTTACCAAATAAGTCATCTGTTTTAGAATTTAATCTCTTAAATTCCTATAAATAATTTGGATAGATGCTTAGTATTCCTTTTTCACAGTGTGTTTGTGCCAGTCAGCTAGCAGCTGGTCTACCAGGACCAACGTCTAATGTACTCAAGTCGCTATAGAAGATTAGCTTTATTTCCACTGTAGTTAACTTGACTTACAAATAATGGCCTCCTTTGAGCTTTACGCTAATAAAATATTTAGCTGTTGGTATCTATCTTTAGATGGCATGGATCAGGAGGTGTCAATATTAGGCAGAGTGTCCCTACTGGCCATCTCATCACCGCTGAAATGAAAAGATTTTTTGTTTAAAAAGAAGGCATGACTTGTTTTAAGAATGTGAAGTTGAAAGTAAAAATTGCTTAGAATAACTGGATCCATGTTTATCTGCCGCAAAAACAAATGAAACAACCCTGCATTGAACTGTGATTAAAGATGGTAATGTTTAGCAGAGAGACCCTCCTATGGAGAACCTAGATCCATCATGTTTCCTTCATATTGCTTCTCCTGCCAATTAACTTGCTATTGTTATGTGAGCAGACTGTGAAAAATGTCCGAATAATTGTATGTAAAAGTCATTTAAAAAGTAGATTTTGGATCAATAAAGTAAGATTGTTTGAAGTTGGCACTGACAGTTTAAGATGCTTTCTGAGGAGACACAACGGAACTGAAAAGCATTATGCCACAGCTGAACATGTTGTGCATGGCTGAAGCCATACAAGCAGGGCCCAGGGATTAGGCAGGGAGGGTATATCCTTGCAATGGCTTTTTTCTTCCAGGTTACTGGTTACAACAATGTCAGACACTTCCAGTTAGTGATAGGTGTCTATAAAAGCAAGGTGATCAATTTTTCTTTCTGTAGTGGGTTGGTAGCATGGAAAGGGAGTGCAGATAAAGAAAGGGGAGAAAGGTTGGCGTCTCTGTTAGATAAGGAGAATAAATGCTTTGTCATTCCTGACATTAGATATTTTGGGGAATCAGGTGCATGAGTCACTTGAGTTTATCCTTGCCCTGAGACCTGGATAGGTGGAAAGGCATCTGGGATGCCTCCTGAAGACTGACCTGTGAGTTCTGGAAAAACACAGCTCACTCCAGAGCAACCTAGTTACAAACATATTGCAGAAGCTCAAGGAGCCACAGCTCCAAACACATTGCCATTTCATACTTTCAGAGTCAGCTTTCAGAATTAACACAGGAAACTGTCTGCCTTAAAGAAACATATGTGTAACATTTTAAAATGAAAGCAAGAAGGTTCTCTTACAACTGTTAAGCCAGAGAGGTCATATTGAGTAAGAGTCAAGTAACAGAGAAACCAGGTTTTCATCTAAGAATGATGGGAAGATGGCGGCGGAGTAGGAGGTTGTGGAGTTGAGCTCCTCCGCCATTTATCAATTAACATCAATTAAAATGATTTAAAACATCCTAAACATCCTAAACATCCCTGGACTAATGTAGGAGGTGAGCTAGTAATTGTCTCCCTCCCTTTGATACCATACCGGTGTTGCGGCTGATGTTCCTTGTCGCGGCCAGTGCTTTCTCGTTGCCGTTGCGGTCCTGCAGTTCTGCTTCCATCTCGGCGTGGGCTGGCTCCTCCGGCGTTGCGGTTGCTGTGGCCCGGGGTTTTGCTGCGGCCTACGGCTGCGTTCTCTGCTGTGGCTCACCGCCCCTCTGTTGCTTGCTGCGGTGGTCAGGGCGCCGTTGTCATCGCGTGTGACTTGCGTCATCCTGTGTTGCCGCGGCCCCTGCTTGTTTGCTGCTGTTGGGGGTTGTGCTGCCCCCGGGGCCTGTTATTTCTCTTTCGCCGCGGCTGCACCCTGCTGCACCCTGCCTGTCTGCTTGTTTGGACTTGTTTGGACTTCCTGCTTGCGCGCTGTGGCTGCCGTTGCGGGCTGGCCACTGGTGGGGCATCGGGACGTTACGGCCCTGTGTTGCTGTCGTCGTGCTGCTTGCCTGTTGCTTGGCGTCATTGTTGCTGCTGTGGGTCATCCTGATCGCGGGGTGCGTTGCTGGTTGGGACGCTGTCTACATCGCCATCGTGCTGTCGTCGCTGCCGTTATTTGCCCGCCCATGTTGGCTAGGGCCTTATTGCCGTGACCTGGACCAAGTATTCTACGGACCTGTTACTGTGGCCGGCTGCGACTACCATTCTGGCCGGCTATCACAACCCGGTTTCTGTTTTAAATTGGTGTATGTATGGATGTATGGATGTATAGCTGTATGAATGTGTGAATGTGTATGAATGTGAATTGGATTGATTTGTATTGACTTAGTTAATTTAATTTAATTTAATGTAATTTAATTAGTTTAATTAATTAATTATTGGTTTAATTAATTCAATTTAAATTAGTAATACTGCTGCTACAGGGTACGGAGGCGGGTCTCCGGACTAATTTTATTAGGGTGGGTGGCCTGCTGAGAAGCAGATAGGGATAGAGGCATGTGCAAGCCGGAGAGGGAGGTGGGGGGCCAAGTTATAGGAAGTGTGGGCGGCAGGCGCTGGAAGGGTGCTGCTAGCAGACCACGCCGGAATAGGGGAACACGGGACAGATGCATTATATCTATCCCATGTTCCGGGTCTGCTCAGAACCAGACGGAAACTGGGGGACGCAAGGTTCCTACTGACCTTCGACTGCTGTTATGTAATGCCAGGTCTGTGGCTCAGAAAACCTCGCTCATCCATGATATGATCTTGGATGGGCGCGCAGACCTGGCATGTATTACGGAGACTTGGCTGGACGAAGCCTCTGCTCCAATTCTTGAGGCCATGTGTCCGCCAGGTTTCCGTTATGCACAGCAGCCGAGGGTGGGAAGGCGGGGAGGGGGTGTGGCAGTCATCTATCGAGAGTCCTTGGTTTTTGCCAGACCTCCCCTCCATAGGACTCAAATTGTTGATTGCATGTACTGGAGGTTGGGCCCGAAGGGCAGTTTAGGGATCTTGCTGGTGTACCGCCCAACCTGCTGCACGGCAGATTCCCTGGCCGAGGTGCTAGAGGTGGTCTCGGCTGTACAGGCATTGTCCCCAGAGCTGGTAGTGCTGGGTGACTTTAACGTGCATGCCGAGGCCGCTCTCATAGGAGCCCCTCGGGATTTCCTGGAAACCATGGCTTCCTGGGAACTGTACCTAAGTAATACTGGGCCCACCCATGTAGCTGGTCATGCTCTCGACCTAGTATTTGTCCTGGGAGAGGAGAGAAGTGGTCTGAAGTTGGGAGTGATTCATGCCACTCCTGTGTCATGGTCAGACCACTACCTGGTAAATATGGACTTCTCGTTGCCATGCCCCCTCCGCAGGGGTGAAGGACCTATTAAAATGGTCCGCCCCAGACGCCTGATGGATCCGGATGGATTCCTGACTGCGCTTGGGGAATTGGAACCTGCTGAAGGTCGCCCGGTCGAAACCCTGGTGAAGGAGTGGAATGTGGGGATCACCAGGGCATTAGACCAGGTGGCTCCGAAACGTCCTCTCCCCCTGAATAGAACTCAGCTAGCTCCATGGTATACACCGCGGTTGCGTAGCTTGAGACAGGAGGTGAGACGACTAGAGCGCCGGTGGCAGAAATCCCACTCCGAAGATGTCCGGACACAGGTTGGAGCAGCAGTAGCTGCCTACCAAGTGGCAATAAAGGTAGGAAAGAAGGCTTTCTTTGCTGCCTCTATTGCGTCAGCGGAGTGTTGTCCCAGGAGGCTGTTCCAGGTGGTCCGAAGCCTGGTCGGTCCAGTTGCTCAGGAACCCTTGGAACAGTCAAAGGCCTCCTGTGACCTATTAGCAAAACACTTCGCTGATAAAATCGAACACTTACGGAGCTCGATCCCGCACGCCGTGGACACAGTTGATGAACCAGAGTTGGCCAGTTGCAAGCCGGTAAATTGGGATCGGTTTCGGCTTCTCCCTTCTGAGGAAGTGGACAAGGTGCTTTCATCTGTGAAGCCAACCACTTGTCTTACTGATCCTTGCCCTTCGTGGCTCCTTGTGAGCTGCAGAGAGAAATTGGGCGAGGGGATCAAAGCGGTGGTAAACGCATCCTTGAAAGAGGGTGTGATGCCATCAGCCTTCAAGGAGGCAATTGTAAAGCCCATCTTAAAGAAGCCCTCCTTGGATCCCCAAGTGTTCGATAACTTGCGCCCAATTTCGAATCTACCATTTCTGGGCAAGGTCATTGAGCGAGTGGTGGCCAACCAGTTGTCAGCACACTTGGATGAAACGGATTATTTGGATCCATACCAATCGGGTTTCAGGACTGGTCACGGAACTGAAACAGCCTTGGTCGCTCTGGTTGATGATTTGAGGAGGGCATTAGATAGGGGAGAATCCACCTTTCTTGTCCTCCTCGATCTCTCAGCGGCTTTTGATACTGTCGACCACAGTATCCTTCTGCTTCGCCTGGAGAGATTGGGAATTGGAGGCACTGTATTACAGTGGTTCCATTCCTTTCTCTCCGACAGGTACCAACAGGTAGCGTTGGGGGAGGAGGTATCAGACCCTTGGCCTCTCAATTGTGGTGTGCCACAGGGCTCTATCCTCTCTCCCATGCTATTTAACATCTATACGAAGCCGCTGGGAGCAATCATCAGGAGATTTGGGCTGCAGTGTCATCAATATGCGGATAACACTCAGCTCTATCTCTCGTTTAAATCTTCACCAGAGTTGGCTGTGGAGACCTTGTCCAACTGCCTGGAATCCGTGAGTGGATGGATGGGAAGGAACAAGCTGAAGTTGAACCCTGATAAAACCAAGGTACTACTTGTGGGGGACAAGAGAAGGTTGGGTGACATTGACCTGAAGTTCAATGGGGTAAGTTTACTCCTAAAGGACCAGGTCCGCAGCCTTGGGGTTGTGCTTGATTCCAGGCTGTCCATGGAGGCTCAGATTTCGGCAGTGAGCCGGGCAGCCTGGTACCAACTACACCTCATACGAAGGCTGCAACCCTACCTTCCTGTTCATCAGCTCCCACTGGTGGTACACGCCCTGATCACCTCTCATTTGGACTACTGTAATGCGCTTTACGTGGGGTTACCCTTGAAAACGGTCCGGAAATTACAACTGATACAAAATGCGGCGGCTCGACTACTTACGAATAGTCGCCGCCAAGATCACATCACACCAGTGTTGTTCGACCTACACTGGCTTCCAGTTGTTTTCCGAGCCCAATTCAAGGTGTTGGTATTGACCTTTAAATCCCTATATGGTTTCGGCCCAGTTTATCTCACGGAGCGCCTTCAACGCCACCAATTATGCCGCCCGACAAGATCGGCCACACAGGGCCTTCTCTCAATCCCGCCAACAAAAACAGCCAGATTGGCGGGTACAAGAGAGAGGGCATTTTCAGTGGTGGCCCCCACTCTTTGGAACTCCCTCCCACAAGATCTCCGGCATGCTTCTTCCCTAAATGTATTTCGGAAAGCCTCAAAGACCTGGCTTTTTCAGCAGGCCTTCAGGGTATCCGGGGAGGGTTAATTGATATAATTGTAATGCTTCCTACCCAGTTTTAATATTGTTGTTGCAGATCTATTGTTTTTATTGTATTACTGTATTTTATTAATTGTATTTTAATAATTTTGTAAGTCGCCTAGAGTGGCCATTGGCCAGATAGGCGACGAAGAAATTAAATTTATTATTATTATTATTAAGACTCTTAGCCAGTGGAGGTGGGTCCATTAGTGTCCCACCAACTTCATTCTGCCCTTAGCCAGCCCCCTATATCTGCCTGCCTTCCTACTTGCAACCAGTCCAGGGAGTGGCATTGCCTGTCAGTTTCCTCCTCCTCAGGCTCAGGGCTGCCCTTGTAGAACTTGGCAGGGAAGAAGATGAGGACAAAACTAGAATTAATTGGCTCTGCCTGTTATTGGCTCTGGCTCCACCTCCTGTTGGGCTCCCTGCCTTCCACCCCACTAGCTCCAATGAGCACCAACCACCACCACTACTAGCATAAACTAAGTATGAACCTTTGTGGAGCTAAAATCACATAGTGTGAAACCCATCATAGAAGCTTGAGAACGTGCTTTCTCTTCCAGGCTTAGAAGTGGCTATACTGTGAGATGTCATGCCTAAAGCTGGGTGACTGCAGCCTCAAAAACACACACACATATGCACACACAAACGGTTGTGCTACATCCTTGCTGAGCTACTCCCACCACACTGCCCCTCAGACTCACCCATTAAAACTCTTCCTACCTACTCCACCTAATCTCTGCCACTGTATTTAGTAAAGACAGCTAAATAGAACTGCCATGTTTAGAGGCAGTATACCTCTTAATGCCAGATGCTGGGGGAAAAGAACAAGGGCATTAATACTGTTATGCCCTGTATTTAACCTTCCAACATCATTTTTTAAAAACAGAATACTGGGCTAGATGGAGACAATCAGTGGTATAGTTAGGTGGTTTTAGACTCTGGACTTTATTTCATGCTTGTGCAATTGGTTTTAAGCTTATTTCGGCATTCAGCAGGGAATAAATAAATAAAGGCTTAGAGGAAACCCCCTCCTCATCAGTGGAAACTGGTGGCTTCAATGTCGGTGGGCTAGTGAATGTGCTCTTGGTTTTAGTCTGCCAGTGGTTTGGGGCCACTCCTGCAGATTCTCCTGAGTGGGGTCCTGGGTTTCTGCCCCAAGCCCTACCATGATGGTGCCATTAGAGACAAGCAGCAAACTAACTCTCTTCAGAAGGAAGTCCTACTGAACCCAGGTTGGCTTACTAGTCTGAGGTAAATGGAGCCTAACTGAGGATTGCAGGATTGCAGCCTAATTGAGGATTGCAACCTAAGTGCAAGATGATAGCAGGATCTGAGCCCTGCAATCAAACACCAGTTGCCATTCCTTGGTCTTCCACACCACCATTTGCTGCAACAGTGTCCATTTTACAAAAGACGAACAACTAAGGGGGAAACAAGTGACTTGCCTGAGGTCATAAACTTTACAAAGGCATGTACGGGCGGGTTGTCCGACACCCAAACACCCGTTCTTTGGATCAAGGTGTACTGCAATATCATAATATGCCATGTTTTGAATTGCTCTTCTATGCCCATCCCAGATTTTACAAGGAAAACAAAGTTGGTCTGGTTCATAAATCAGAGTTGCTTCCCATAACTTCTTCACATCACTCATCACTACTGCAGGTTGTATTGATGGCCACCATCTTGGGTGGAAGAAGACAGATCTACAATGTAAGAGATACATATTTGAGAACATATTCTCTGCCCATTAAAAACAAATGCTTTGGAATGCAGCAGATGTGTAGGACCTTGCAGTGTAGGGATCTTGCAGTGTTTGTTTTGCTCTACACATGCAGCAGGATGAGGTAATAGGGTGGACTGTGCCACTTCAGTGCGCAGGTGGGGAATGTGCTTTTAAAAACCTATTTCCATATGTAAAATACATCGCTGCCAGCAAAATCTAGCATTTTAGGGAAGGGTTATTCTAGTCTAATTGTGCTAGTTTTCTGTTGCTGGAACTGTTTGAATCAATCAAACAATCAATTATATGGATTTCTGGCCTTCATTTTAAAATGTAGCCTGCCTTTTATGCAAAGGAACATCAAAAAATGCCCCATCTCTGGTAGTTTGAAGTGGTACAGACAGTTCTACCACCTCATCCCATCTCATTCTGCAGCATGTGTAGATCATATTTAAGTCACACAGTATTTCAGTTTAAGCTAATTCAGTTTCTTGAAGTCAAGAAAGCGAATTGACTTAAATCCTGGGGCTCTAGCATAGACTGTTTTGGTTATCATTGTCATTTCTATGGGCCTGCATGAGCAGTCTCTCAAACTGTAGTGGAACTTCCTTGATTAACTATGGAAATTCACAAGTAAAAGTTTTGCTGCATCATCTCCATCATTATTTATTGTTAGGGTTGCCAGGTCAGAAGCATCCAAACCTTGAGATTTCAGGGGTGGGCCCTAGTGATGTCAGGGTGGGCCGTAGTGATGTCAGGGTGGGCGGGCCCTAGTTACATAATTAAGCATGATACATTAAGCATCAACCACAGTTGCTTGGAACATACCATTCAAACAAAAAAAAATTATCTGATTGGAAATTAAGATAGAAATCTTAACTAAGAGAGGGTATTCCCAGGTCCAGCTGAAGTGATGGGATCATTCCTACTCACCTTCTTAGGGAGCCTGGATAGGGGACATTTAATCTAGCCTACTTGCTTCTGGTAAGAAGGGTTTCAGTGCCTCAGGCCAGTCACTAGAAGGCCATTGTAGGAAGAAAGGAGCCTACTGTTATGGAGATGTTAGATGGGAGCACTCAGGAGTAAAGATGGATGCCCCTGAAGGCTGCAATTCTAAACACACTAAGGGATTAAGCCCCATATAACTCAACAGGACTTACTTCTGAGTAGATATGGTTGGGGCTGTGCTGTTGGAAAGGCTTGACTAGAGATCGTCTGCAAAGATAGCCATATCAAAACAGGGTTGTCAACCCTTTGTCTGGAATGTCCTGCCCCTGCCTTTTAACATGGCTGCTCCAAACTTCTTTACTGACTTGACTCTTCAATGCAGAGAGAGGTTTTAGAAATGAGGAACATTCTTTACACTTTCCTGCCTACTCTGTGGGCTGTTATAAACTCACTTCGACAGCCAACCCAATTCCAATGAGTAATAACTGACGAAAAGAGAAAACACTTGGTTTGGTCTAGCTTCACAGGCAGTAGCTTGGGAACAACAGCAATTGAAGCCACACTTCCCGTTATGTGAATTCTCTTTTACAACTATTGGGCAAACCGTCATGCAACCAACAAGGTGCATCATCACTGGGTTAAACGGGGTTGAGCTCAGCACATGGAACCACTGTTGTTGCTTCTAAGAATGTAAGGGAGTGAGGTCAGAGGAAAATGAAGTGCAAATAGAAAAATAAAAGATAGTGATAATTTCCTATTGCAATACCATACCAACCAAAACAAGATTTCTATGAGTAAGGCAGAAAATTCAGCATCCCACAACCAGTCAGGGTTCCTAACCAAAAACAAAAAGTAAACGAATCCTGGCAGCAAGTCAACCAAGGTCACAGAAATCCCTATGCAGCATAACCTGATGCAGGGGCTGCAATTAGTGCAAAATGCTGCGGCAAGATTGCTGACATGAGTGAGACAGTGGCTGCTTTCACACAGCACTTTACTCTGTGATTCTGACTATTTTTTACCTGGTAATTTGTGCATTACATTTGATCTCTCACATGACACACAAGCTAGCTTCGGAATTCTAGTGGAATGTAGTGGAAGTTTAGCGCAAATTTCTGTAATAAATGATACCAGAAATAATCCTTTAGCAAGGCTGGGAACCTGGAAGATCACAGGATTTTTTTGCTAGCTGCAGCCACTCACATGACAGGCATCCCAGCATGCAGTGCATTCCCGCCCTTTAATCTCATGGCTTTTCCCCCCCTGATGAATGTTGTACCGGTATTCTGGCATTGGCTCAGATAGCAGCAGCATTTCACACACACACACCAGTCTTGATACAACTAAAATAATTTAAAAAGTTAGATCCTAAGGGAGAGTGCTTGCATGGCAATGGAACGAGATCTTAGACCTCCTACATAGTGGGGAACAATGCTCATGGGTGAGGGATCAAAACAAGTCATGTGAAAGACAGTTGTGTGAAATGCCGGTATATTGGCTGAAAAAGCTGCTCTTCCTTAACGCAACAGGTATTGCAGTGTGAAAGGGATTTTAGAAATCAGGACAGAAGTGCTACCTTTTTAATCCGGTAAACGCAATCAGCCCCATGTCTGAAAGCAGTCCCTATCAGCACATCTGAAACCTGCACTGGCTGCCAATTTGCTACCAGACCAAACTCAAGCTATGCTTTCCATGTTACAGGTGCCACACAGTACTTGTTCTGCTCTTGTAACAAATTGATACTTTAGTGTGGCAGCACCTATGCTTTGGAAGTCCCTACCTATTGACATTAGGCAGGCTCTTTCATTGTACTCTTTTCAGCACCTGCTAAAAACATTTTTTAGGCAAGCCTACCCAGGCATGTTGAAGCTATTATGTTTTTTATATGTTTTTAACTCATTGTTGGTTTTATTATTTTGAATGTTTTTAAATACCTGTCTTTAACTCTTTTTGCCAATAATTTTATTGTTTTAATTCCTTCCATACTTTGAGGTTTTTTACATTTGATAATTAAATCTTGGAGTCACTGTGGCCCTTGGGTCTCTTTCCTCTTTTAGGAACAAAGGAATCTACCTGATACCAACTCAGGCCATTTGGTACCATCTAGCTCAGTACTTATGACGTGGGCTAGCAGTCGCTCTCCAGGATTCTAGGAAATGATCTTTTCCAGAGATTGGATTTTAACCTTTGCATGCAAAGCATGTGCCCTACCACTGAGCTACAGCCCTTCCTCTGTTTAAAAATTGTCTTTTAAAATTGTTATTTTCAGTTCACTAATGAATGCACAGCATAAGCTTTGCCTGCATATAAATTGTTTTAATTAATTTTTTAAAATGGAAATCAGCTACAAAGTTTACTGGGTGACCATGGGCTACTCACCATCTCTAAACTTAATCTGCCCCTCAGGGTAAAAACAACATAGAGGGATCATGACCACCCCAAGGAAGAAATGCAGAGGAAATAATAATGTACAACTATAGCGTGAAACCAGATACTTCTTGAGACAGACTGTCAAAGATGTTTATTATTTACATAACCCATAAAGATATTTATAGTGCAATCCTATGCATGTTTACTCAGAACCATGTCCCAATGTATTCAGTGGGGCTTACTCAAACAGGGAAGTGTGCACAGGACTACAAACCTCAAGTGATAAGGAACGTCAGTCACCCAAACCAAAATTCAGAATCATGCCACTTTAAGCTGTTTTGCACAATGTTCAGACTGGTTTAACAGTAATTCGCTCTTCCCAGAGAACACTGAGAACTGTCGCTCTGTGAGGGGAATAGGGGTCTCCTAACAACTCTCAGCACCCTTCACAAACTACACTTCCCAGGATTCTTTGGGAGAAGCCACGACTGTTTAAAGCAGAATAATAGTGGAATAAATGTATGGTGTGAATGTGGCTGTTGTTAATCCTCATAAGCCTCCAAATGAACATCTGCAAACTGATAATATCCCATATTTTTGACTTATTTAACAATGCAGGGCTTCTTCCTTTCTTTCTTAAAGCCAAGGTTTTCCTGGAACCTTCAGGATTGCCCCTCAGATAAGCCTTGATCCTGCCCTCTTCCTCAGCCTGTTTTGACACCCATCACATCTGAATATGAAGCATGCACTTTATTATGTGGAGTGACAGTTCTCAGTTTGATGCCTAGCCTATGCAAATCAGCATTGTCAAATGCAGATTAACATCTTTAAGTTAAAAGGAGCTCTTTTCAAGAAATCTTTTTGATCCAATACACACAATTTCAAAATTAATGGGATGTATCTTTATGCTGGCTTCATGTGTAACCCTGTTTTTCATGGGTTTTAGGGATCTGAAGAAACTTCAGTCTAAGAGATTGAACCGCTGCCATTTTTTCTTCTTCGAACCATCGTTAGGTGGTGTGACAGCATTACAGAAGGATGATGCTATTTGTGATTAAGTCCACTGATAGAAAGGGTATGATTGTCATTTTAGATACTGAGGATTGTGTGTAAAAGTAGAAAGACAAGTGTAAGATGGGAGTGATTGTATCCCTACTGACAAAATCCTGTTCCATTAATACAGATAGTATTTTTTTGTGTCTTTACAAATATGCATTCTTATTCTGAGTGATCCTTTTGGTACCATATGGGTAAGGATCAATATCCTTTCCTTGTTTGAAGTCTCACAAGATGTTGCATATGCAGGAATGGAAATAGATTGATAGCCTACTGTTTTAAACAACATTTTCTAAATCAAATGTGTCCTACAGTATGCATACCATTTAACTTTTTTTAAAAAAAGCACTAAATTAGCTCCTTTTACTCATGTATAATAACAGTCTGCTCCAGCAATCAGTTCATAATATTAATAAAAATGAATTTTCTCCTGCAGGAAAAGCAATGCAACTGAACAACATAATGTTCTTAAAAGGAAAAGAGACACACAATGAACTTCAATGTCCTTAAGGCCTAAAGGTTGCTTGAAAGCTGTTTTGCAACAGTATTTTATAGTTTAATGGAATGTTTTGCTTCCCTTTGCTAAGTAGTGAAAGAGTCTCCACTGGTCCACATTCAGCAAAGATCCACTGGGAGACGGAAGTACTATGCTAATTTACACCATCAAAAAGATGAAATCCAGGAAAACTGGGTTTTACATGTCTACTCAGAAGTTAGTCCCACTGACATTTTTAACCTTTCAATTCCAGGTGTCAGTCAAATCTATGACACATAATACTAGTGCCTTTGTTTTGGGAAATTTTCAGGTATTTCTTATTTTTATGGATTTTAATGTCAGGGGTGAAGAACCTGTGGCCCTCCAGATATTGCTAGACTCCATCTCCCATCAGCCATACCCAATATAGCCACTGGTCAGGGATGATGGGATCTGTAGTCCAAAAAGATTTGGAGGTTCCCCATCCCTGTTCTGTGTCGCCTAGAACTGTTCACGGTTGCCCATAGCATAAAAAGTGGGTACAGCGTTGTCAGTAGCTGGAGGTAACCTTTTGTCTCCAGTTCCAGTTCCTGCCTTTGCCCAACCTGACCACTGAGTCCAGTGTGATTTATGATATATCTGTTTCCAGGCCCATAACCAGAATTTTTGCCAGGGCAGGAGAGGAAAAGATTATACCTTGCAAGTACCTGTATAAAAGCAAAAACCTAAATGCAATGTATTAAAATTATGGGAACTTATGTGTTATTTTTAAAAATAAATATTTATAATAAATAAAGTGTCCATCAGTTTGATCTAAAGTCAGAGAAAGAATAAATACCAAATACCCACAAAGCTACACTGAAGCTAAAAAAAATAATGTCATGTACCCAATTTGTTCCCAAGTCAGGAAAATCAATGCCAATCCTTGCAACCAGAAAAATTAATGCAGTCACAGCCAACTCGAGAAAAACAACTGCCATAACTGACAAGGAAGAAAAGTTTAGAAATCCTTCCTACCCCTCCTTCTTCATTGCTCTGTAAAAGCAATAGAAGGAAATGCAGCTGGACTTCATTGCTTTCCTGCCTTGTCAATCATCCTCCCAACCACCTGGGAGCAATGGGAAATAATGTTGTTTGCACATTTCCCCTTATCTGCAAAAGTAAAATGCTTGTAACTCAGAGAAATTCCAGGGAAGACTCTGATCTTAGCAAGTCCCCCTTGGCAACAGCCCTGCTGGCTTTTTTTTTTTGTCTCAGTACAAAAAGAATGAGGTGGGTAGTACCATGTGTACCTTTGACTTCCCCAACTCTAAACAAAGCAAAGCAATGAGAGACCCAATGATCATGAGGAACAGAGGAAGATGCTGCAAGGGAAAGGCTCCTTTAAGGGGATGGGCTGGAAGGTACAAGTTGTGAAGGGGTGTGGCCAACTCCAGGGAGGGAACGGAACAGCAGGAGCTGGAAGGTTTTCCAAGATGACAGTCTATTGCAGTGGTTCTCAAACTTTTTTGGTTTGCGGCGCACTGTAAAACATATAAAAAATTTCTGGCGCACTTCGTGTACAAAATTAAAATATTTTGAACTATGAATAAAAATAAACTATAGAAAACTATTACTTACCCTATACAAATGGGTTTCTTCTCATTTTTAAAATATACTTTCATAATATTTGAGGCACACCTAGCCACCTCTTAGGGTGCACCAGTGTGCCTGGGCGCACCGTTTGAGAATCACTGGTCTATTGTATTAGAACTTGGATAAATTAAAGTGAAAGGAATAAATTGGTGAACTTACAAATTATAGGAAAGTTTAAGAACCTACTGAGGAGATTCACTCACTGGTGGTAGTGGGGGGGGGAAGGATGGCTCTCTTTGTCTATGTTTAGACCTCAAGCAGTTAAATGCTTATGTAAACGGAGAGCATACTCCAGTTCCTAATCTTGGGTGAACTAGCAGTGGCAAAATATTTCACTAGGTTGGATGTCTCATGTGGATTTTGGTAGCTACTTCTCACAAAAGCAGAGCCTTATTACGCACTTTTAACACATTATTTGGAAGACACTTTTTTTTAGATTACTATTCAGTCTGAAGTCCTGTCCTGAAGTGTTCCATAGGAAAGTGCACCTAACCTTGGAGGGCACAGAAGGGACAAAAGTGTATATTAATTATATCCTCATCTGGGTAATTGCGTGAAAGAACAGAAAGAGAATGCAAGTACTTCTGGAAAGGGCTTGGCCAGGGCCGGCGCTGGTGTGTTCGGCGCCCCCCTGCAAATTATAAATCGGCGCCCTTACCTTTTATAATTTTTTGTTCATTTTTCAATTCAAATGTTATAAAAAATGTAACAAGGCAAATAAGGACAAATAAGAAAATCATTATGGAGTAGGAAAATGTTTTGTGTGAATAGCAAAATAAATGAAGTAAAAAGAAAATGACCTTTTTGTATTGCCTTTATTTAGAAAAAAGATACATAGTTACACAACTTTAGCCTTACGTGCTTTCATGTTTGCGAACTTATGAATTAGTTCACTAATGTTTTATTGGGAAAACATATCATTTTCAGTTGCAATCATAGCTAGGTTTACAAGTTTATCTTGTGAAATACTTGACCGTAAATAATTTTTAATTATTTTTAATCTAGAAAAAGATCTCTCGCCACTTGCCACGCTCACTGGAAGTGTCAGTAAAATTCTTAGTGCGAGACTCATATTTGGGAATGTCAGATGATTGGTCTGAATGAATTTTAGAGTTTCATAAGGATTACAAAACTGACACAATTCATTTTTAAACAGATCTTTAAAGGCAATCGGCTTAAGGGCTCTTGAACACTCTCCTTTAGAAACTTTAAAAGAAGTGGGAGTGGAGAGACAGAGACAGAAAGGAGGAAGAATAAGGCTTTCTTACTCCTAAAGAAAGGGCTAGGGTGGAATCATGTTTTATGCCCTTCTATGCCCAACACCACAATTCTGTACAGTCAGGGAGTAAGGCCCATTGAACGAAGTGGCTCTGCCTACTAAGTCGACATACGAAGGAGCACTCTGACAACCGCTCAGGAGGAAAAAAATGTAACCATTCACACAAACAAAATACAGAAGGTGGGGAGGGGGGAATTGTCTGATCTAAGCGTGTCAAAGAAAAAGCGCCGGAGGGGTCAGTTCAGCAGAATGGACCTCTGGAGGGCGAAGAGAGAATACTCCTGGCAAGAAGAAACAGCAACCATGGGAAGGGTTAAGATTCTGGCAGGAGTAGACCCACCACCACTACCCCTGGGCAGAAGAAGCAGGCGACACGTATGTTGTTGCACGTGGGAACCGCGGTTATTTGCGGGTGGGGTGGAGGAAGAAGAGAAACCTTCCCTCGATCACTCACCGACACCGTATTTCTCTTGCTTAGTAGGGATCCAGCGGGCCATGCCAGGACACAGAGGATTCCCCCCCACCACCACCCCTTTCTCTTGGTGTTACCCAGCCGGCATACATCTCTGCGACTCAGCCCCCTCCAGCCTCGGAGGCTCCCAGCCTCCCAGCCTCCCACCATACTCAAAGGGTCGGTTCCAGACCGCAGCGTTTCCCCCTTCTCCTTTGAGAGTTGATTCTCCGGCAGCCACAGGGCACTGCCGATGGGGAACTTTCTGACCCGATCTGGATAGCCCGCTTCTGCAGCCGCCAGAGAACCAGCAGCAGCAGCAGATCCAACACTGCTCCTGCCGTTGCCGGCAGGAATCACCTGCCCTGCCTTTGCCTTACCCGGGACGGGGATGGGCTTGCAGCTACTTACTGGGTGGCGGGCCCACTCACCTCCAGCGCCCCTCAAGCGTTGTGCCCTCCTGCCATGCTTACCTTGCTTACTGTGTTATGCCGGCCCTGGGCTTGGTGTGCAGGCCTAAAATTAAATAAGCAGAAATACAAATCCCTCTTGTAGGACATAACATACTTGGGGGAAAGACTAATAGCACAAAGAGTTCAAGTAGATCCTTGAAGACTATAGGCCATTACAAACATGCCAGCACCACAGGCAACCACAACCACAAATATGTAAATACCTGCAGACAAAGAGCAAGGGGTTGAAAAATTTCTGGGAATGATACATTTTCTGTGGATATTTATACCTAACCAATCTGAATGCACCATACATCTACCATCACTGCTAATTAAAAATGCACAATGGACATGGGAAGATTATCACCAGAATGAGTGGCAATATTTAAAGAAGTTGATACAAAAGGCTCCAGTGCTTTATTATTAGACCAACATTAGACCAACCTGTCCACAGATGCATCTAAAGAGGGTATTGGGGGAGCTCTTCTACGGAAATACAGTGAATATTGGAGGCCTGTCACTTATGCCCCTAGGGCTGGGACCCAGACAGAATGTAATTATGTCCAGATAGAAAAAGAAATGTTAGTCCTGGTATCTGGATGCAAGAAATGTCATTTTTATTTATGGTAGACCAGTCAAGACTGAAAGAGATCACAAGGTTCTTGTCTCAATTACAGAGAAGGGGTTGTCTGACGCTCCTCTACAGTTGTAGAAGTTTTTCTTCAGTTACAATTATATGATCTTAACCTTCAATACAAGCCTGGTAAAGACCTTGTTATAGTTGATACCCTTTCTATGGCATGTGATAGAACTGTTACCACACAAGATATAGGAGATGACATGATTTATGTATATTTGATTTTTTTAAAAAGTACTGTCACGGATGTAGTGTGTACAGTGATGGCCCAAGCAACTGAAAGTGAGGAGACTTTGCACAAGGTTATCAGAGCCATTAAATGTAGGTGGTCTGGCCATCATATAATAGCATCATATAAGAATTTCTAAGAGGAACTTTCAGTGATATATGGTATTTTACTGAAAGGGAAATGAGTTATGCCTCCCAAGAACATGCAGAAAGGCACTTGGGTGTTCAAAAGTGCAAAAGTGCAAAAGGAAGGCTAAAGTGCTGGTTTTGACCTATAAAGCTCTATACGGCCTAGGTCCAGGCTATTTGTCAGACCGTATCTCCCCATATGAGCCTGCCCGGGCATTGAGATCCTCAGGAGAGGCCCTTCTCTCAGTCCCAACACCTTCGCAAGCGCGATTGGTGGGGATACGAGATAGGGCCTTCTCGGTGGCTGCCCCCAGGTTCTGGAACTCTCTTCCGGAAGCACGACTGGCCCCTTCCTTGCTATCCTTCCGTTGGCAAGCAAAGACTTTTTCATTCCGACAGGATTTTGGACTAGAAGATGTTTAAGATAGGGCCTCATAAGGTCTGTTGTATTGTTCTATGGTCCTATTCTTAATGTTTTAAATTGTCTTACTATCTTAAGTGTATGTTTCATGGTTTTAGTGTCACGAATAGTTTAATTCTATTTTAATTGTATATTTTTGTATGGTTTTTTTACCTATGTGTAGTTTTTATTTGTAAGCCGCCCAGAATTCCAGTTTTGGAAAAAGGGCGGGGTAAAAATAAAGATTCATTCATTCATTCATAAAGATATTCTGTTCTGGCCTTAAATTAACCATGACATATAAGCACTTGTGAAAGGGTGTACTGCTTGTAAGAAATACAGGTTCTGTTGGCTGAATCAGCCTGTGCTGGTGATTGAAGAGCTTGCACCAGCATGGAACAAAGTTGGCATTGATATGTTTGCATATATAAGAAAAAGTAATGTAGACTATTTTCTCATTATCCAGAGGTTGCCTTATTAACGTATACCATGGTTTCCCAGATAACTGGAAAATCAAGTCAGTTTTTTTGCTGGACATGGCATTTCTGAGATGGTTCAGACAGATCATGGCCCTCAGTTAATTTGCATGAGTTAAAAGAACTTTTCAGAAGTATATGGGTTTTCCCCTATCACCTCAAGACCCAGATATCCTCAAGCTGCTTTGTTGAAAATTGTACAGAAACTGTCAAAAAATTGCAAAGAAAAGCACAGGAGACAGGTACTGATCCATACTTGGCTTTGCTGAATAATAGGGCATCTCCACTGGAACACAGAAAAGCATCGGCTGAGCTTCTGTTTGGAAGGTTATTTGAACATAGTTGCTCAGCTTATTAGAGGATGAAGGAATGGGGTACTCTGCAGTACACTTCTAGAAAGACTGTATGAAACTTATAAAAGGCATACTGTGACAGTGTGTCACAGAACTTAAAATATTGCAGGCACATGACCAGATAGACATTTATAATGGCTCAGCATAGACACAGACTGCAAAGGTGATTGGTCTGTGAGGTTTATTCAGGTGATCTGTGGTATGTCTGTAAAAAATACAATTAAAACTCATAAAGCATCTAGCACAGCATCTGACGATTGCTACAACTGGCAGAAAAATCATTAAGTGGTCCACCAAGACCCTCAGCAATTTTCAAGTGATGGGGGGGGGAGTCTGGGAACCCCTGGATTACACAGCTGTCTAGGGTCACAGGCAGGGGACTTTCCCAGCTCTATCTGGAAGTGCAAGGATTGAACCTGGGACCTTCTGCATGCAAAGCCTTGGCTCTACCACAAAACCATAGTCCTTCCCTGGGTTTGTACTACTATGCTCTACTCACTTTATATATCATCACATAAGTGTTTCCAGATCAGTCAAATAAAGATATAAATGTACTGCCTTCAAGTTGATGCTGACTTATGGCGACCCTATGAATAAGGTTTTCATGGGCTGAGAGGCAGTGACTTGCCCAAGGTCACTCAGTGAGCTTCATGGCTGTGGGGATTTGAACCCTGGTCTCCCAGGTTGTAGTCCAACACCTTATCCACTACAGTTAGATACAGGATAATCCCTAGTTGATATAAAAATAGATACATACATTGCAAAGTTTAATCAGTTCTTAATCAGTAAATTAATCAACTACAGCTTTAAAACCAACACTCCCCTCAATTAATTGCATTGCCAAAACTCTTTGAGTTTTAATTCACTACTGTGTAGGCCACAGAGATATTCACAGAGACAAAGACTGTATGTCATTTGACATGTAAGAGAAATTGCCTGTCCTTTCGTTTCTAAACAAATCTGTTTGAAATCTGTTTAAGCTAACTGATCATTTAAATGGTTAAACTAACTGCATTTCACCCAATCGTCACTGAGGACCTATTAGTGGGATATACTAAAGCTAGCTGTCATGACTCCTAAAAGGACTGGATTATGAATGTAATGAAAATAGGGGTGAAATATATCAATGCAATATCAGAGGCTAGGTAGGCCAAGTTTGGGAGGGGAAACTATGGGATAAAAAGAGCAGGTTGAGAGCCGTTTTTTATTTCAGCAGGCTTATTCACATTGTCTTTCATTGTCTAGTTAGAGATATTATTACAATTACTGAACTTAACTAAAATCAAACTACGCACTCAGAAATACCTTATAGTACAGTACGCTTTCCATGTGCAAGGAAGTTTTTACATTGGGAAACATGAGGTGCTTCCCAATGCAGCCAGAAGTTGTGCAACTTGTCCAATTGAAACTCTACCATGTGGTACTTCTCAACATGAAGTTCAGCTCCAGTATTGGGTTATATAAGAGAAAAACAAAAAAGAAAAATGCTGACATCAAGAAGATAAAATTAAATATGAAACTGGAATAAAATGTGTCACTACTTTGTGCGTGGCCTACATCTCAATGTTTAGAAGAAAAATTCTCATACTAAGAGAAACCAGCTTTGCAACAACATAGGCCCCATATGCACTGTACATTTAAAGCAGTATCATGCCACTTTAAACAGTCATGGCTTCCCACAAAGAATCCTCAAAGCTGTAGTTGGTGAAGGGTGCTGAGAGTTGTTTAGGAGACTCCTGTTCCCCTCCCAGAGTCAGGAGTCTCTTAACAACTCTCAGGACGCTTAACAAACTACAGTTCCCAGGATTCTTTGGGGGAAGCCATGGTTGTTTAAAGTGATATGATACTACTTTAAATGTATAGCACAGATGGGACTATATGCATAATTTTCTTCCTGATCACCATCCATTCATTCGCTGAATATGCTACACGAAATTATTACAGCTGTCCACACAGCATTTTAATCCATCTAAGCATATAATACTTTTAAGAGTGGTATTAAGACATTTGCCTGAATAATTTTGTGTCAGGGTGCATTTTACAAAGTAACTAAATATATGTTAAATTATTATGTGTTGCCTTAATTTCATTTGGTACATCTATACTTCTTTAAAGGGGGCAAAACAAAAGCAAAACCTGTCCAAAAACATGCCCCTCCCCTTCAAACCCATATCTTAAACCTTTAACTGTTTATCATTGTACATAAGAACATAAGAAGAGCCTGCTGGATCAGGCCAGTGGCCCATCTAGTCCAGCATCCTGTTCTCACAGTGGCCAACCAGGTGCCTGGGGGAAGCCCGCAAGCAGGACCCAAGTGCAAGAACACTCTCCCCTCCTGAGGCTTCCGGCAACTGGTTTTCAGAAGCATGCTGCCTCTGACTAGGGTGGCAGAGCACAGCCATCATGGCTAGTAGCCATTGATAGCCCTGTCCTCCATGAATTTGTCTAATCTTCTTTTAAAGCCGTCCAAGCTGGTGGCCATTACTGCATCTTGTGGGAGCAAATTCCATAGTTTAACTATGCGCTGAGTAAAGAAGTACTTCCTTTTGTCTGTCCTGAATCTTCCAACATTCAGCTTCTTTGAATGTCCACGAGTTCTAGTATTATGAGAGAGGGAGAAGAACTTTTCTCTATCCACTTTCTCAATGCCATGCATAATTTTATACACTTCTATCATGCCTCCTCTGACCCGCCTTTTCTCTAAACTAAAAATCCCCAAATGCTGCAACCTAATTTTTATAATGTGCTATTTGCAAAATTATAAACTGATTAATTGGAAACAATGCCCATTTTATAGTCCCAAACTATACAATCAAAATATTTGGTTACTGTTTATTTAGAATGCTTATATATTGCTTTATAATTCCAAGAGGTTCTCAAAGCAGTTTATAAAATATTTTCAGAATAAAAATCCATCACAAAATTTGATTGAGAAGAAGAAGCAAGTCTGAAATTCCTGGCCTTTGAGACATCAGCATCTGCACATCTACTATAAGAATTCCAATTTCACCTATGTTCATTTTTGTGATAGTAGGTGCATATTCTGAAGGTAACTATTTTATAGAAGTCAGTCACCGATATATCCAGGCAATCTTAATAGAATAACTTTTAAACATATTCTTCATATAAGAAATAAAACATTGCTTTACTATCCTATAGCTGAATTCCTGCTTGAGTATTTGGTTGATTTAGGCCTAGGGATTGGGGAGAATTCAATTTTGTTTGCATTTTAACAAGAAACTATCAAATCGACACTTCTCAAATCAATATGTAAACCAAAACACAATTATCCTTTGAAACTGAAATTCTTCCAAATTTTGCAATGCAGTTCTCCCAAAGAGCAAAAATACATACAGGGCACAGGGTACAAAAATACATACAGTGCCTTGCAAAAGTAATCAGACCCCTGAGCAATGCTCTCATATTACTGAATTACAAATAGTACATTGCAATTTCATTCTGTATGATATTTTATTTTGAAACACTGAAACTCAAAATCAATTATTGTAAGGTGACATTGGTTTTAAGGTTTGTAAGAAACATAAAAAACTGAAACATGTTGCTTGTATAAGTATTCAACCTCCACACATTAATATTTGGTAGAGCCACCTTTTACTGCAATAACAGCTTTAAGCCTTTTGGGGTAGATATGTTTCAGCTCTTCACACAGTGTCGGAGGGATTTTGTCCCATTTTTCTTGGCAGATTTGGTCTAGGTCATTCAGGGTGGTTGGACGTTGCTTGTGGACTGCAATTTCAAAAAGAGCCACAGATTCTCAATGGGATTGAGATCAGGATTTTGACTGGGCCACTGTAGGACTTTCACCTTTTTGTTCTTGAGCCATTCCAATGTTGCTTTGGCCTTGTGCTTGGGATCACTGTCCTGTTGAAAAGTGAATTTCCTCCCAAGCTTCAGTTTTTGAGTGGACTGAAGCAGGTTCTCTTGCAGTATTTCCCTGTATTTTGTGCAATCCATTCTTCCTTCAATTTTAAAAAGATGCCCAGTCCCTGCTAATGAGAAGCATCCCCACAGCATGATGCTGCCATCACCATATTTCACTGTAGGGATGGTGTGTCTTGAGGCATGGGCAGTGTTAGTGTTGCGCCACACATAGCACTTTGAGTTTTGGCCAAAAATCTCTATTTTGGTCTCATATGACCACAAAATCCCACATCACAGCTGGGGCACTCTTATGCCTTCTGGCAAACTCCAGATGTGTTTTCAGATGGTACTTTTTGAGTAACAGCTTCTTTCTTGCCACCCTCCCATACAGGCCAGTGTTATGCACAGCTCTTGATATGGTTGACTGGTGCACCATTACTCCACTGCCAGCCACTAAACTCTGTAGCTCCTTCAAAGTGATTGTTGGCCTCTCTGTGGCTTCTCTTGCAAATCTCCTTGTTTGAGCACTGAGTTTTGAGGGACAACCTTTTCTTGGCAGTGCCTGGGTGGTGTGATGCAGCTTCCACTTTCTGATTATTGATCGAACTGTGCTCATTGGGATATCCAAACACTTGGTTATTATTTTGTGTCCCTCTCCTAATCTATGCATTTTTATTACATTAGCTCTCACTTTTGTAGAATGCTCTGTGGTCTTCATTTTCCTTCAGATCTACAGCCTGACCAATGATCCTTCAAGAGTGGAGTTTTTATCCTGACAACTATTATTGTTATTATTATTATTATTATTAAAATTTCTATACCGCCCCATAGCCGAAGCTCTCTAGGCAGTTTACAACATAAAAAACAAATATAATATATAATATACAATTCATATTCAGTACAATTAAAAGGAAAAATACATCACATTTTAAATAAACATAACTAAACAATAAATCTCAACAATGTACATAACATAACAAAATAAATAAACCGAACATAACAGTTATAAAACTATCTAAAACTATTCTCCAATGTCCCATTCTGCTTCTCCCCCCCAACCCCATCTTCTGTTACCAATAACACTATAAACATTTCTTCCATTGTCTTCTTTCTCCAAGACAACCCCAAGACAACTCCAAGTGCGATGTGCGGCGCACTTAGTGCGATGCTGAGGCACGCACCAAGGTGCTGCCTCAGGCAGCTCTTCCCCTTCATATACCTGGAGCAGAAGACAAAAAATGGTGATAGCAATGTGATAGTAACGTTCATGGTTCACAGGTAGAGGTAAGGTAATTGTGTCCTCGATGGTAAGGTAATTGTGTCCTCGATAGGGCAGTTTCTTTCATCTGTGTAAACTGGGAGCTTTCACACCACGGCCAGCAACATGTTTCAGTTTTTTATGTTTCTTACAAACATTCCCCAACATAAAACCAATGTCACCTTTCAATAATTGATTTTGAGTTTCAGTGTTTCAAAATAAAATATCATACAGAACAAAATTGCAATGTACCATTTGTGATTCAGTAATATGAGAGCATTGGTCAGGGGTCTGATTAATTTCGCAAGGCACTGTATATTTGGGGGAAGTGTGCGTAAAACTACAAATATTTGTGAAAATAACATACAAAAATGTATTCTATTAGAGGAAGTGCTTGCAAAAATGTTATTAATCAAACCTGCATACAAAATGTGTGCATTAGGAGAAACTGGCACTAAAATGCTGATGAATTTTCATGATGAACTTTTTATTTATTTAAAAATGTGCAAATTGTTGTAGAAATATAGTTCCTCATTTAAGTTTGCAAAGAGGAGAAACGGAAATTAACAAAGTTGTCCATACCTACTTACAGGGCCGGCTCCAGCATCAGCTTGCCCTGGCCCCCCAGTGGGTGGGTGGGTGTGCGTGCGTGTGCCCCCTGCACCCCCATGGCCCCCTACCTGTCTAGTCTTTACCATTGCCCTTAATGAAGATGGCGACCGCGGTTTCCCTAAGGGGAATGAAGCCTCCGCCTCCATCTTTGTTGATGGCATACGTGCGTGCTACGTGCGCACATCTCTGCCATGAACTAAGATGGCGGCAGCGGCTTCAGTACCTTAGGGAAGCTGCGGCCACCATCTTCATTAAGGGCAATGCTAAAAAGCCGGCTGACAGGTAAGTGGGAGGTGTAGGGTGTGTGCATCACGGAAGGGGAGCGGAGGGCCCCTCAGGGGCTCCTGTAGCTCCGGGGCCCTTAGGCCAGTGCCCAACCTGGCCGCCATTTAGAACCGGCCCTGCCTACTTAAGCCTCTTTCCCTCTTTTTTTCTTAGTTAGATATGCTCAAATTCTCCCAATGCATAACCACAAGACAAATATGGGTGCAAGCATGATCTTTACAAATGGTGATATGGGGGGGGTAAGCCCAGGATTTTCATATAGCTGTGGGTGAGTGCGAAATGTAAGAAGAGGCGCTGCCTATCTAAGAATTATAATATTGATACTATTGATGTGGAACGAAATCAAACTCATTATTATTTATTAAATTTGTATCCCACCCTTCCTGCCAAATGAACCCTCATATGCAAGTACTACAGTTTTTTCTACAGTTTGTGGATCAGGCAGTAAGGCAAGGCTCTGTAACTTTAATTCATTTCAGGCCTTTGGGGGTTTATGACCTGAAACATTTTTGCATTCATTAAGATTGATTATTGCAGTGTTTCAACACCACATGCTAAATGTAATCTTTGAATGCATGAACATTAGCATGAAGTACATGAGGATAAAGTTAACAAGCTAGCCATTAGCACTGCTGGAATCAAAATTCCCCACCACACCCCCAATCTTTAACCAGGTTATTTTGATTCATATACAGAAACGACACTACTTTGGTTGTTAATAAGAACAGCAATTTATATATGCTTAAAACAGTTTCACTGCTATCTGCTTCCTGTGGGCGAAATCTAGTTGGTGCCAGTCCGCTGGCCAAAGGCATCCATCAGCAGAACAGGGAGGGAGACAATTTTCAGCCATTCCTCCTCCTTCCTGGCGCCCCCTACATCCCCATAAAATCTGCTCTGGAGGGTTTCCTAACCTTCTCGAGCAGCTTTGTTTGGGGGGCATCATGGGGGGCTATGGGGGGGGAGGAATCACTGAAAATTGCCTCCTCTTTAACTATGAAGCAACACAAATATTAGATTCCATCATTTGAAATTTTGGATGAGGGACTGCTGTAGAACTACAGTGAAATACAGAGCCCAGCAATATTAACTGGGAGCAAGTCATTCTCTTAGAAGTGAAGCTTCTTTTTTTTGTCAGACTCAGGATGATGTTCTTTAGCTACACACTGTGTTAAAAATTGTCCTGTGACGTGGATCTCAAATATCATGATCCCCAAATTAACAGTACCTCTAAGGAGATCTGACATATTCAAGTAGATATCGGGGTAATTATGATAAACTACACAACAGTGCTATTGTCGAGAATATCATTTATCAATCCTGTGGTCCCCATCATTCATGCATTTTACAGTTTGGGAATACAGTGACTTCAAAGAATCATAATCCATAACGGCTACATTCTCAAAAAGTCATGCTCACTAAACAAAATAATTAGTAATAATAATCATAATAAAAGGTTTGCTGTATAACTGGAAAAATGTAAAAATTTATTCCAAGAAAATTAACAGGCTACACAGGTAAATTTTGGCAAATGCAACTTTATATTGAAATCCACACATCTGTATCTAAAAGAAGGAAAGACTCACAGACTCTAATGTATTTTTTAAAATACCAGAAATCATATTATATGCTTTCACAAGTTAAAATTATAATAATTTGAAACAACCAATACACCAAAATGTGCAGAAAGTATAAACAAGACTGTGCCTTCAGTAGAATAAATGCTTCACAAATTGTGCAAGATATCTTACTAAGGCTGCGGTCTCCCCATGACAGCTGTCTTAAAATATA
Source organism: Rhineura floridana (assembly GCF_030035675.1). Classification (NCBI taxonomy): domain Eukaryota; kingdom Metazoa; phylum Chordata; class Lepidosauria; order Squamata; family Rhineuridae; genus Rhineura; species Rhineura floridana. The sequence continues at coordinate 86,803,907 of NC_084487.1, forward strand.
AACATACATTGACTGCCTGTGTTTCTCAGAACAAACTAGAATGGGCAATATACCTAGAGGGGAAAAATCATCCCAGTGACGAGCATACTGATTTGGGGAATCATGAGAATAAAAAGAAAAGAAGAGATTAAGTGATCTTTCATGCACTCCCATATGATAGACTGGAGTTGACCGATTCACTTTTCTTTGCTTATTTGTCAGAATGCTAAACAAAATGGAAGATACTAGATAACCCTTTAAGGCAACATGTGGTTTATTCTGTGTAATGATGACTCCTTTGTTACGATTTGGATAATCTCATTGATGTTGCCCAACAGACTGATATCTAGCTTTCAAAAATATAAAACGCATCCAATAAAAATTATAGCAAATCATGATAAGAAACAACAAAAATTAAACTAGACACAGAACACAATTATATGCCAGTAATACTTCACACTGGAAAACAAACAATCCAGTCTTTAGTTTCTTTTAAAAAAGGCGGGAGGGGAGAAAGAAGAAGAACGTATCCAGAAAAAAATAAAATCTAAGTTGAAAAACAAGAAGAAGAAAACCCCCAACAACAACTCCAAAACACAAAACTGCTTTGGAATGCTCCCCAGAACTCACAAGGCAAACGTGGGATGATAAACCAGTACTACATGGCACATTTCCCATCAGTTACAGGACTTAACACAGTCCCCAAATTTTTGTATTTGAAAAACATTAATTGTATGAAATGGTCTAAAGGTCATCCAGTGTCTTAAAATCGTTTCATCAACACATTAACCTCATGTCAAACTTAACTGATTCAGATGTCCAATGCTAATCTTTTTGTGATGGTCTTAACTTTATGTAGTGATGCATACAGCATTTAGCGCTGATATATTTAGCACCTGCTACTCTCTGAATCATGATCTAGATTTCCACCACATCAAAGCATTTTAGGGCAGTGGTTCAGTCCTTTACTCTTAATTTACAAACCTTCATGAGTGGTCAGCAGGAACGAGTTTAGGTTTTAAAATAGGATTAGAGATGAGCTATTGCAGAGATTGCAGAATGTTGTTGCCCAAATCCTTACAACTGCTGACATCCCATATTTGATTTTTCTTCCTCTTTCCTTTTCTTCCCAAGACATGGCAACAGGCCACAATTGCTTAGCAGAGAAGTGTAGTGTTTTCACAAGGCTAAAGATTTTACAGATGCTCCCTCATATAACACAGTAAGGTTCCCTTGGTAACCTGGATTTTCTGCAGTAAAGAAGGGTTGTGCTGAAACAGCGCCTCAGCTCCCGGTTGGAGAAAATGCAGACAAAAGGATTGATTCCAGCTTGGGCAAAACTCATCCAAACGGCAGCCGTTAGAAATCCACCTGGAACCACAGGCCCTCGTGCAAAAACTCTCCAGTAACAGGCGACCAAATATGGACCCCACAAGGTTAGAAAGAGGAATGTCATGATATAGAACATTCTGCTGATTCGTTTTTCCATTTTAAACTCGTCCAAGACGAGTAGCCTTCTCCGGCCTGTGGTGTTGGCATTTTGCCTGATCCCCAGCAAGGTTGGTGGCGTGGGACCCCTTCCAAATCCAGCCAGCCAATTTGCAGCTGCTTGACCACTGGCTCCAGGACCATGAAACGTCCAGTTCTGGCTCACCGCTGCAACAAACTGAACTGGCTTCATTTTCCTGCGATCGTGAACAAAAAAGATCAGCTTGAGGTAGACAAGCTGTGTGGCTAGAAGGATAAGAGCAAGAAGCAGCATAAATCCCAGAGAATCATTGGCTCTGAAGGAACGATGCTGAAAAGTGCATTGGTCTTCCTCCCTAATGAATGAATAGGTGCCCACATCCAACACCGGAGGGAAAGCCATAGCTACGGAGAGGGTCCACACCATGCAAATCACTGCCAAGCAAGTCCAGAAGGTCAGCCTTTTTGTATAAAAGCGGTGGTGGGCAATAGCTAAGTATCTAGTGACACTTATGCAGAACAGCATGAAAGCGGTGTGGAAACAAGACAGAACCCCCAAGAAGGCAATCACTTTGCAAGTGAGAGTCCCGTATGTCCAAGAAGAACCGTTTTTCACAGAAGTGAAGACAAATGGGAAGCAAATTGCAGATCTGAGGATGTCTGAGCAGCAAAGATCCAACAGGAAGTAATAGGGGGCTCTGTGCAAGGTCTTGTCTTTGACTAGCAAAATGGAGATCAGAAGGTTACCCACCACACTGACTCCTATGATGAAACCCAGTGAAGTCAATTTCAAAAATGCTGTTAAAGGGGAGAGATTTTGTAAAATGTTGTCAGCTGCATGGCTGTAGTTCGCCATAGATGGACGAATGATATGAATATTGCCTCAGTCAAGTCTCATGATCTAGATATATGAATAAGGAAAAATAGATCCATACATTTTATTGAGAATATATTCCAAAAGCAGATCTGGTCTGGTGTCTGTCTAGTCACACAGTACATCCTCTTTTCCACCTCTTGATTTATCATGCCATCAAAATATCTGAAAAAAAATATATCAAGCTTCAGTCCTTAAGTTAACATACAAATGGTGTCAGGAAGTGCTAACCAACATGTTAATTTATGGAGAGCCAAAGGAAGTTGCAAGTTGGAGTACTATTATTTGTTTGAAGGAATTCAGTGAGAACTGCACACTTACTATGCAATGCTTTATTTTATCCCTCAGATTGGTCATGTTTACAATCAAATTCCTTGGCAGAGTATAGAATTAAACAGTTCCTGCCTCTCAAGCTTCAGGGACAACCTTTTTCCTACCCCATCATTCCGGTACTGGCAAGAAAATCCGATGCCAGAGAAGATGGTAGAATACCGCCATAAATGCCCACCTTTCCTGTTTATATTATGTGTGTTTCAGAGGCAGATGCTGTGTTGATATGGACCACATCCAAAAGAAACCCTGCAGAATGTATGTTTTTAACCAACTCACCAAAGCATATTAAGCACACCCTGCTAGTTCATGCACACTGAAACGAGACAACAGGAATCCTGATTTTCCAATGAACCAGACTCCTCCCCCTCCCCCTTGCACTAGACTTTTAAATAAATACCTAAAGAGTTGACAACCTCCGGTTTATGTGCTTTTATGGGTTTTTAAATTGCAGTGGGAATGTGTGTATCTCTATCTAGCTATGTATATATATATATATATATATATATATAAAAGATGCACCGGGAAGAACGTCCACTCAGACGTTATTTGGACGGTTTTTTGACTAGCAGAGAATGCAAAGATCTGCGTCTGGATACTCCGAATTCCAGGATTCCTCCTCAACCTGCCTGTCAAAACGTAATTAGCAAAGGACAGAAGGACCACTCTGCCGCTTGCAGGGCTCTAGCGACGAGAGAGAGCCCCTCCGAGGCGCTGCTCGCCTACTCCCATGGAGGGTTTCTCCGGTGCTGTAAGCCCTTCCACCATTCTTAGCTTTTAGGAACTGCCTGCCTCCTCCTTGCTGGGTAAACAAGAGCCTGGTCAGGTCATGATGGCATTGTTTCACACACACACGTACCCCCCTCATGAAATCAGCTTCTCCCACACCCCATTACATGCACATACATACATCAGAGCTGCGAGGCAGGCTTCGGTGTTCTAAGCCACCTTTACAGCCCCGTTCCGTAGACTGGCCAGAGGCGCCCGATCGCAGAGCCAGCCCCGCCGGGCAGGCATTGTCTACCCTACGCTGCCGTTATGCAGCTTGTGATAAAATTTAAATCAAGAGCACGCAAACCAACCGAGAGGACGGGAGACCTCCCTCCCCCAGTCCCGCACCTACAACAGCCTACTCTCTCCCCACATCAAAGACATCCCCCTCCCCAGGAGATATATGCATACACCCCCGATACCTGTTGGTGCTGGGGAGAGAGGCAGACACACAGAGAGAGCGAGAGACACCTCCCCCCCCCTCACCAGATCTTCTTGCTGTTTGCTGGTATTTTCATCGCTTTATTTATTTCTTTATTTTCTGAGTACCTTGGCTGATGCTCTGTAGTCAGTGGGCTCAGCCGGCGCATGCTCAGTGAGCTTCCTTAAGCTCCTAGCCTCGTCTTCCCCTGTCGCAACGGCACAATCTCTTCCACTAACGCAGCAGCAGCAGCCGCCGGCGGCTCAATGAGGACAAGGGAGCCTCAATAGCAATAGTAGCAGCTATAACGGTGGCACGCCGCTGCCGCTTAGCTCACAGTCTCGTGTTGGCCCTTTTAGCCTGCTCTGGAGAGCGGGGCGCGGGTCTGGAATTAAGCGATACAGTCGCTGCCTTTGAACTCGCCTGTTTTCGACTGGGGGGGGGAGAGCGTCTCTCCCGACACCCCCCCATGTCTCTCTCACTCTCTCTCCTGATGATGACTGCATTGTTATTGCACTTGGCAGAATATGGGTGGGAGGAGGGACAAGTACTGGAGGCTCCCTCTTGCTTTTGAACTCTATTCAGCTGATTCTCCCTTTGGCAAACATTATTTAATTGCAACAAAATGGTACTTTATTATTTTTATTATTTTTTAAAAAATACACATTGCAGGAGACTGCAGGAACGGTTAAGACGACAGAACGATTATGCCACACTGCCAGTTGTGGCTAATTAATTAATTGGTCCAGACTGGATCTAATCGTTTTCTCATTTTGTGTAGTTATCGTGACATAAACTGAAACAAGTCTTACAAACTCATATAATTAATTGGTAGAATTCCAACTTCCAGTGGCAGCATCTCTATGTGTGTGTGTGTGTGTGTGTGTGTGTGTGTTTCTGAGTGTGTGTGTGTGTGTGTGTGTGAGAGAGAGAGAGAGAGAGAGAGAGCATACACATATATACTGTATGGGTTACAGAAGGCTCAAAGTGCATTTCTTGGAAAGGGGGGAGCTTTGTCCGCTGTTAGATTTCTGAAAGAGAAATAATAGCATAGTTCACTTCAACTCTTCCACCCTAAATATATTTTCTCAGAAGTACCTTCTATTGATTTTAATGACATGAACTTTCAGGTAAGCATGTGTAGGATGTAGTTTATGATTTAGATATAATTTGGATGTGAAAAGCAATGGTGGTAGTGGGAAATATGCTTTTTAGGAGGGCACCTCCCTCCCTTTCTCTCCTCTGGTGCCACCTATGCCGTAATTCTTGCTTTAAACAGCAGTTCTCTCCACTTTACTAGCAGATATTGAATTTAGGAATCCTAAACATTATCATTTGGGGAGGTAAAAGGGCATGGCCAGTTCCTGTCAGTGTAAAAATGAGTGGGGATTTTGAAGCATAGGGGAGATGTGCATTTTAAAGCTCAGATTTCCAAGATTCTTTAATCTTGTGGAAGCTGCTTGGCCTTATGCTTCCTCTCTAGCTTTGATGTTACACTATCAGTTGATTATAGTCTATTTAAGACCATAAAGCAACCATACACCTCTTTCTTATCTTGCAAGCAGCATGTATGTGTTCAATGTGATCTCCAGTCGGGTTGAGCAGACTTTAGGCTTAGATCTACTTCACTTCATTTTAACTAGAACTCCAGGATCTACCAACCAGAGCCAGGTGTAAAAGACTCACAGAGAGAATTCAAGAACAGGGTGTCTTGGAGCACATTCTGAATGCAGGAATTCATTTTCAGTGCCAGAACTGCTGAGGTCACAGTCCTTTTTCACTAAACTCCACTCCTTGTTAGTTTTCATCATTTCAGCAGCCTGATTAAAGTGAGAAAAGTTGTGTTCTTGCTTTTGTTAAAAAACTGGGTGTCAGAAACCCTTGCCAATCTACTGGAAATAACCCAGGGATCTGCCAGTAGAGGTCAATCTACCTTCTACACCCAGTAGTCTAATAGCAAATTCAGAAGGGTCCCTTTATGATAGTCACACCCCCTTCAAAGATTATACAGCCTTCTAAAATTATAGAATAATCTGGCCAAGTTTAAATACTGCTTTCTGCTTCTCTATCACTGTCACCATTTGACTGTCCTTTCTCACTGTCAAGAGATACTGCTTGAATGACTGAATTCATTGTCTACATGTTTATCTCCTGATGCTACCAACTGCTTGATGATGTAGATGGGATGCTAGTATCAGGATTTACGGTCTTTTCTGCACCTGCAGAATTATTGCTCTCCACAACTTTTCTTGGCTTTTTTAACTAATAAAGGCTTGCTTGCTGTTGACACTCACTGGGACTCTTCTCAGTGGCTAACACATTCCCCTTTCATGCATATTGGCTCATAGGACACTGGAGACATAGGGACCCTGTTGGGAACTGGCTCCCAAAAAAGTAAGGGGTCTAAGACCACCTGGAACCCTGGATGACTACACCTCTGTGCACACCTCTGATCTAGAATAACAGGGTGAGGGATTCCAAAGTTGCTAATACATTCCCAAAAAGTATTGGGTGATGAATACATTTATCAAGTTATTAACTTATCATGATGAGCCTTTAACCATTTGACAAGCTGGTCCTCAGTAATGCAGCAAGTGGTGAGGAGAGTTTTATCACTTCCCTATCACTCTAAACTGGTGGAAAAGTGACAAAATTCTTCTCTGCACTTGGCAGGATGAGGTAGATGACCAGCTTGCCAGCTGGTTACATTTGTGCTGCAGCAAGTTCTCATGGTAAATACAGCGTCTTAATTATTTTTCTGACAAACAGGATTTTGTTTATGGGCTTGCAATATTCCCATGCTCTTTCTCCTCCAGCTATTTTAGAAGAAAATAAGATGAGATGAAGAAGAAAAATTCTAATGGGACATATCAAAACAAAACATGATATAAAAATGTGGTGTAGTTATTAGACTGTTGGATTAAAACCTGGTATTCAGGCAGTATTCAAATACAACCCATAGTGTTCAAATCCTTGCTCAGCTATAAAGCTCATTGGCCAGTAACTGCCCCTAAGCCTAACCTACCTCACAGGGTTGCTGTGGGAATAAAATGTGGAAGGGCGAACAAGGTGTACCACCTTGAGCTCCTTGGAGGAAAGGTCAGATATAAATGTAATAATTTTATCAGCTTCAGCTGGTAAGACAGCTGCGGCCGTTTCTGGACTGGGATAGCCTGACCACTGTTGTCCATGCACTGGTATTCCAGGCTGGATTACTGTAATGCGCTCTATGTGGGGCTGCCCTTGAGGTTGGTTTGGAAGCTGCAGCTGGTGCAAAATGCGGTGGTGAGACTGCTCACTGGAGCAGGGTATCGCCAACATGTCACCCTGCTACTGAAAGAATTGCACTGGCTGCCCATTTGCTACCGTGCCAAGTTCAAGGTTCTAGTCTTGGTGTACAAAGCCCTATACAGCTCAGGACCAGGATACCTGAAAGTCCGTCTTATCCCTTACATACCCAGTCGATCACTGCGCTCTGCAGGCGAGGGCCTCCTGCAGAAACCATCTTATCAGGAGGTTCGTTCTGTACAATATAGGAAATGGACCTTTAGTGTGGCAGCACCTACCCCGTGGAATTCCCTCCCTTTGAATATTAGGTAGGCGCCATCTCTGCTATCTTTTCGGCGCCTTTTGAAGACTTCTTTTTCAACAAGCCTTTTAAGTTGAGAGCTATCCCAGTCTGTGTCTGTGTCAGAATTGCTTAATATGTTTTTTAATAATGTTTTTAACCCTTTAAAAAGTGTTTTAAATGTTTTTAACGCTGTTTTGTATTAATGTATTTTAAGATTTGTTTTTGTGATGTTTTAAAGTGTTTTTAGTGCCTTGTTTCCTGCCCTGGGCTCCTGCAGGGAGGAAGGGCGGGATACAAATTAATTAATTAATTAAATAAATAATAAATAATAATAATTCAAATAATTAATACACTCAAGTGACATTAACCGTAAGTCTACAAAGCAAACTAGGCATTTATGTCTTCACTATTAATTTAATTAATTTTGTCCTTTTAGATTCAAGATGGACAGCAAGTATTCATATAAAAATAGTCTAGCTAACCCCTTACTGCTAGATGTCTGATTAGGAAGTTTCCCATTACCTTTGGAAGATGCTCAGGTTTGGACTTTTGTGGAACTGTAAAGAAAAGGATTTCTGAAGCACAGAAGATATTTTCCCTTGTGCTTTCATAGTTCATATTTGATGGATGGAAGGCATTATCAAAAGGTCATCACTGGTTAAGTTGAGAGTTCACCAGATAAGACCTTTCCTGGGATCTGGAGGACTCAAGCTGTTTTAAGACTATATAGGTCAAAAGGTGCGTTTTGACTTGTATTTGAAAGGGAGTAAGAGGCCAGTGCAGATCCTAAGGTACTGGTGCAGTATACTCCCATATTGCCTTGATGGTAGAAAGCCTGGTTCTCACGTGCATATTATATATGTCATTTGGTTGCAATAAGCTGTGTGTGTGAACTGATTGCACTGAATAGAATTGCATTTAAGGTGATGTGAGGAGATGTGAAAGTTCTATCTGTGTTACCTGAGACTCTCCATTCACATATGCAAGCCACTTGTAAATATGGCAGCCATCCTGTGATTATTACACATGTGTGAACCAGGCTAAGTGTGTTCTGTAGATGTTTTGATCTCTCAAGGCAAGCAGTTGTACAACTTGTTACAGCAGGCCCTTCTTCAGGCTATGCAGGTCTAAATGATTGCATGGTCCCAGTTTGATATAGTTCTAGTTAATTTTCAATTCATCGGTTAACTGCTACGAAGCAGTTCCACATAGCCTATATAACGGTAATTCAGTGTGTTTATTTGCTTCCTTATCCAAGTCTGTTAAGGCAGAGTGTGTGCATTTAATATAACTTATTCCCATAGAAGTATATGGACTGGCTTTTGTATATAGGTGCTTAGCATTCCAGTCTAATCCAGCAAAGCACTTAAACACATGAGCCACGCACTCACAGTCTCACAATACTTGGTAAATCATTATCTTCCTCCTCAAAGTAGAATACTCAATAGTAGTACATTGCTGATACAAGCCTAGAATGATTAAGTGTCTTCAGTTAGTTAAAAGTACATTGCAAACGGTATCAAATTTACAGTGCATATTACAATGGAGTCTTGTGCTATTAGGGAACATTTTACTGGATGATTGCTCTAAGCTGGGGCTCTGTTGGGAGGAATGAAAATGTTCAGTCACCGAGAAGTGAGGTTTGGTCTGGCACATGTCATATTACTTCTGAAATGTATCTTTAGGAACAGGCTAGATCACTGATATATGCTGTGTAGATCTGTGTTTCCTTTAAAACAATTTCCATTATTACTGAATTTTTTTCTGAATGATTGATGTGAGTCATAGGAATAGGGAAGTCTAATAAAGGGTGGTCTTGGGTACAGCTGTGCCTAACAATTTGAGTGGAACAAATATTTGAGAAGGGAATAGGGTCCTCAAAAGACTCAAGTTTAGCTCTTCACTTGTTTCAGAAACGAATTCTGAGGCATTCAGCCTTCCTACCTGGACCAGCAACAGCTGGTATAGCACAGTGGGGAGGAGAGCCTGGCTGGGAGTCCAGAGTCTGTGAGTTCAAATCCCCACTAGTGTCTCCTGGGTGTCAAGGGCCAGCTAAAGATCACCCCCACAGGGAGTGGCTCAGGGGTTAGGTGCCCTGCCACCTGTGCAGCCATGGGCAAGCTCCATAGTCCCAAGGAGCCCAGTTGCCCCCCTGCTGGCAGTTGCGGACAAGGAAGGGGCTGGCTTGTGCAGCTGTGGCAAGCTGAGCAGGCCCTAGCCAGCTGGGGAGGACTAGCTTCAGAGGGAGGCAATGGTAAACCCCCTCTGAATACCGCTAACCATGAACACCCTATTCATAGGGTAGCCATAAGTTGGGATTGACTTGAAGGCAGTCAATTTCCATTTTCCATCTGGACCAGCAAGCATTAGCCAGGCTTGGAATGAGGATTGGTTCCAAAATGTGGGGTACAAGAGCACCTGCTAGGGAGAAATCTAGGAAGGGAGTTGGATGTTTTTTCAGACCAGCAAGGAAACCCATTAAAGCCTTTCCTGCCCTTTCTACTCCCCACTGAACCTGAGAATCTGTTCTGGCCCTCCCATAAGGCAGAGTGAGGCAGATGCCTCCGACAGCAGGTGCTGTGGGGTGGGGAATAGTGGTGAGGTGGAGAGCTGTGTGCGACATCTGACATTTGCTCTGCACCTCCCAAACTAGCCTACTGCCCTCTGGCGCAGTGGAGGACACTGTCCCATCGCCAGTGCTGAAGTAAGATTCCACTGCCAGCCTGGTAGGCTTCTGTGTGTGAAATGAGGGGAGGGGGATACACACCATCTTGCCCTTTGCCCCAGACAGCAAAATGTCTTAGGTCAGCCTGGCTGAAAATCGACATGCCAATTCAGTGCTGTACTCCTTTTGCACAACCACATGGGAACTGAGCAGCGCAATCTTGTGCAAAAGTAAATTCCACTATGCTCAGCAGGGATTACTCCCAGGTAAGGATGTATAGGATTTCAGTCTAAATCTCAAGATTACCTTGAAAAGAATGCCTTCACATCAAGACGAAAACAATACATTAGAAGACTGAATTTTATATTCTATTCCTCTAGCCCAACCACCCTGTTCAAGGCAAGAAATCCAGAGCATGCTCAACACATGGGAGCCCAGCATCTGCTTGGAGACAATTATGATTGACTGAACTGTAGATTATGTGGCAACATTTTTTTAAAAAAATCTAATTTTACTTTCAATAAATGATAAAATATCCAGATTTACTGAAGAACACCAAGTTGCAAATGGAAAATGGGCACTTATGTTGTTATGATATTTATACACCACAGCTATCTTGCATGGTGCTTTATAGAGAACAAGAGGATGGGTCCTGCTCCAAGGAGTTTATAACCTAAAATGTATGACACAGGGGAAATGAATACAGGGGAATTCTTGGCAGGTGTAAATATGAAAAGAATCTCTGATGGTCTTAGTTAAATGTGTTTAGCTTGGTTACTGGCTTAGTTGCAGTCAGCCATAGGATCTATGGGGTTGAGCAACAGGCCGTGCAGAAAGGTGACTCTAGATGAGAGATTAGAAAGAAGTAAAAGAGGTGGCATCACTGTTATGGAAATATGTATGCAGAGATACTCAGTGGTCTGAGCTGCGTGTGTGCCAGTGTGTATTTACCTACGTAGCAGGCTTTTACCCTGCATTTAGATCACTAAGACTTAAGACTCAGTAAAATAAGAAATGCTACTTTATTTATAGAAATACATAGTACAGTAGGGCCCCACTTTACAGTGATTCACTTTACAGCGATTCGCTAATACAGTGGTCTCAATTAGATGCAATTAGACTAAAGCCCCACTCATACGGCACTTGTTCCGCTTTTACAGTGGTTTTCGGGCATTGCGTGCCATTCTATTCAATGGGTTCCACTTTACAGTGGTTTTCGCTTTACAGTGGGGGTCCGGAACATAACCCACCACCATAAGAGTGGGTCCCTACTGTAGATAGGAAAGGCATACCTAATTCTAAGTTGGAGGCGCAATGCCCAGATGTGGGTATTGCCCTCATGGCTCAAGAGAGAGAGAGACCAAAGACAAAGATGTCTCCTCTCACCTTGGACAGTTGAAGAAGAAGAAGGAGGGGCAGGTCAGCTTCATTGAGCATATCAGTTTACAACGGAAGGAAGTTAGGTAGAGAACAGCACAGGTAAAGGTAGGCAAGCCAAGCCAGCTGGAGGACCCTAATTCTATCTTCCTTCTGGAATACAAACAAAAGAACCCAAATGGCCACCCTGGGCTCCTGCTGGGAGGACGGATGGAATATAAATAAATAAATAGGAGTTGCTCTTGCCCTGCTTCCAACAATCACCAAGGTATTTCATATGTTCCCCAGCAAAAGAAAGTAGGGTGATACGCTACCGATATGGCCCAAACATCCCCATTCTTACTTTTCTGGACTATAGGCAAGAACAAGGAGTTTGCTACTGTTTTTCCTAGCTTGATACTATAGAAACTTCCACATTTTGCAAGGCTGTTCATAGTGGGTTACCTTATTCCTGTGCTAGAATCATAACCAACAAATGATCAAGTCTGACAAAACACTTTGTTTTTGCCTTGACCTGTCTGACCCCTTGCTGTAAAATGTTGTTGTTGTTATTTGCCTTTAAGTCGATCACAACTTATGGCGACCCTATGAATCAGCGACTTCCAAGAGCATCTGTCATGAACCACCCTGCTCAGATCTTGTAACTTCAGGTCTGTGGCTTCCTTTATGGAATCAATCCATCTTTTGTTTGGCCTTCCTCTTTTTCTACTCCCTTCTGTTTTTCCCAGCATTATTGTCTTTTCTAGTGAATCATGTCCATGAATCCATGGTATGCGCAAAGCTCTCCTCCAGCACCACATTTCAAATGAGTTGTTTTTTTCTCTTATCCGCCTTTTTCACTGTCCAACTTTCACATCCATACATAGAGATCGGGAATACCATGGTCTGAATGATCCTGACTTTGGTGTTCAGTGATACATCTTTGCATTTGAGGATCTTTTCTAGTTCTCTCACAGCTGCCCTCCCCAGTCCTAGCCTTCTTCTGATTTCTTGACTACTGTCTCCATTTTGGTTAATGACTGTGCCGAGGTATTGATAATCCTTGACAAGTTCAATGTCCTCATTGTCAACTGTAAAGTTACATAAATCTTCTGTTATTACTTTAGTCTTCTTGACGTTCAGCTGTAGTCCTACTTTTGTGCTTTCCTCTTTAACTTTCATCAGCATTCGTTTCAAATCATTACTGGTTTCTGCTAAGAGTATGGTATCGTCTGCATATCTTAAATTATTGATGTTTCTCCCTCCAATTTTCACACCTCCTTCATCTTGGTCCAATCCTGCTTTCCGTATGATATGTTCTGCATACAGATTAAACAAATAGGGTGATAAAATACACCCCTGTCTCACACCCTTTCCGATGGGGAACCAATCGGTTTCTCCATATTCTGTCCTTACAGTAGCCTCTTGTCCAGAGTATAGGTAGCGCATCAGGACAATCAGATGCTGTGACACCCCCATTTCTTTTAAAGCATTCCATAGTTTTTCATGATCTACACAGTCAAAGACTTTGCTGTAGTCTATAAAGCACAGGGTGATTTTCTTCTGAAATTCCTTGCTCCGTTCCATTATCCAATGTGTGTTTGCAATATGATCTCTGGTGCCTCTTCCCTTTCTAAATCCAGCTTGGACGTCTGGCATTTCTCGATCCATATATGGTAAGAGCCTTTGTTGTAGAATCTTGAGCATTACTTTACTTGCATGGGATATTAAGGCAATAGTTCGGTAATTACTGCATTCTCTGGGATCCCCTTTCTTTGGAAGTGGGATATATATTGAACGCTTCCAGTCTGTGGGCCATTGTTTAGTTTTCCATATTTCTTGACAAATTCTTGTCAAAATTTGGACAGATTCAGTCTCAGTAGCTTGTAACAACTCTATTGGTATGCCGTCTATTCCTGGTGATTTGTTTCTTCCAAGAATTTTAAGAGCAGTTTTCACCTCACATTCTAAAATTTCTGGTTCTTCATCATATGGTTCCTCCATGAATAGTGCCAATCAATTAAAAATTAGACAATGTTTGTGTAGTGATCCTACTCTGGCAAAATGTGATTTGGAGGAATTCATATTCCATGGGTTTCATTGGGATGGGCAATTTGAATGCATAGAGCCACAGTGAGCCATGGAGACATCCTCCTAGTCTTGGCCAAGATAGCCAAGCTGTTTCAGCTTCACCTTCATGTGCTGGAAACATTCCCCTCACCCCTTCTTTTTCATCTGAGACCAGCACAGTTGTGCTGGCTTCATCTTGATTTAAGATGAAGCAGGTGAGGCTACCAGTGAGCACACATACACAGTCTGACACTGGTGTTTGGTTTACTGAAGTGGGGGCCTCCAGGCCTTTCTATTTGGCATGCAGGACTCTCATCAGGTCACACTGCTCACTGGCTCTGCTTTGCAGCCCAAGTGTTTTTTACCTAGCTGTAGTGTGTTCTTGAATAACGAATGCCTCTTGGTTGCCTGGCTGGAGGATAGCAAAGGGTGTGTGTAGTAACTCACCTACTGTACAAAGGAAAGATTTACCTCCGATGCTCTGCCCACTTTTGCCTCTGCCCTTCCACCCCCCACTGCCCAGAAAGGAATGCAGCCCTCAAGTTACCCCTAGTTTGATGGGAGCAACATGCAATGAATATTTCAATTACAGCTGCTGAATTATCCCAAAGTTTTTTCTTTTTAAAAAAATATTTCTATCCCGCCCTTCTATCCTACAACAGGGCACTCAGGGCTTCTTGGGGCAGGGAATTCCAAAGTCTGGGAGCCATAATTGAGAAGGCTCTCTCCCGTATGCCTGACAATCTAACTTCTTTCATTCCAGGCACGCAGAGGAGACAAGAGGTAGATGATCTTAAATCCAGGCTAGGAACATATGGGCGTATGCGGTCCCTTAAGTACACTGGTCCAAGGCCATTTAGGGCTTTAAAGGTCAAAACCAGCACTTTGAATTGGGCTTGGAAACAAATTGGGAGCCAGTGGAGTCGATAAAGTACAGGGGTGATATGCTCCTTGCGCCGTGCTCCAGTTAACATTCTGGCTGCTGCATTTTGGACCAACTGTAGTTTCCGAATCGTTTTCAAAGGCAGCCCCATGTAGAGTGTGTTACAATAATTGAGCCTCGATGTCACCAATGCATGTGTCACCATGGACAAGTCAGCTGCTTCCAGGAATGGACGCAGCTAGTAGACCATTTTGAGATGACCAAAAGCACCCCTGGCTACCGCAGCCACCTGATATTCCAGCAGCAGGGCAGGACCCAGAAGAACTCCCAGACTGCGGACCTGCTCTTTCAAGGGGAGTGCAACCCCATCCACAACAGGTTGCAACCCCATCCCTGGGGCAGTTCTTCCCTTGGCCAGCAACACTTCCATCTTGTCTGGATTAAGTTTCAGTTTGTTAGCCCACATCCAGCCCTTCACAGCCTCCAGGCACCGGTTTAGGATGAGCAGTCCCACCTTGCCAGAAGATGGAAGGGAGAGATAGAGTTGAGTGTCATCAGCATATTGATGACATTGCACTCCAAATCTCTGGATGACTTCTCCCAGTGGCTTCATATAAATGTTAAAGAGCATGGGAGACAGAATGGAACCCTGAGGTACCCCGTAGGCCAACGGCCAGGGGGTCAAGCAGAAGTCTCCTAGCACCACTTTCTGGGTCCTGTCCATTAGGTAGGACCAGAGCCACTGTAGAACAGTGCCTCCAAGGCCCATCCCAGCGAGACAGCTCAGAAGGATACCATGATCGATGGTATCAAAGGCCGCTGAGAGCTCCAGCAGCACCAACAGGGATGCGCTCCCCCTTTCCGATGCCAGGTGTAGGTCATCAAGCAGGGCAACCAGGGCAATCTCTGTCCCATGACCAGGCCAGAAGCCTGATTGAAAAGGGTCTAGATAATCCTATTCATCCAGGAAAACTTGGAGTTGAGCTGCCACCACCCTCTCAATCACCTTGCCAAAAAAGGGGAGATTAGAGACTGGCCGGAAGTTATTAAAATCCGCAGGATCTAGTGAAGGCTTTTTTTAACAAAGGTCTAATCACAGCCTCCTTCAACAATGTTGGCATACAGCCTTCCCTTAGGGAGGTGTTAATCAGATATTCTAACCAGCCAGCTACTCCCAATCTGGCGGATTTAATTAGCCAGGATGGGCAAGGATCAAGCGAGCAGGTAGTGGCCCTCATTTCTCCCATAATCCTGTCCACATCTTCAGGCTTTACAAGCTGAAAAGTATCCATGGAAAAATGACCAGGGAGCAACAGGGACATCTGGCACAACTGTAATTAACGAGGAGTCCAGGTCAATCTGAATGCAAGCAATTTTATCTGCGAAGTGCCTCGCAAACATTTCACAGCAAGCAACTGATGGTTCAGGGTCTGCTGTCGGGCCAGATCCCCAAAGAACCCGGACCACCTGAAAGAGCATTGCCGGACGGCACTGGGCAGACTCAATGCTGGCAGAGAAGTAAGCTTTTTTCGCCGCCAGCACCACCGCATGGTAGGCTCGAGAATGAGCTCTAACCAGTGTTAGGTAAAGACAGAGTTTTTCTCCATAGTCATTCTAGCCATCGTCCCTGCTGTTTCATCAGGCCCAAGGTTTGAGTAAACCAAGGTGTATTATGGGCCTTTCCTGGTGGGAGAGGGCGCTTAGGAGCTATAGTGTCCACTGCCCAGGTCACCTCTGTATTCCAGAGGTTGACCAGGGCTTCGGCAGTAGCACCAGCCATGCTGGGAACATCCCCTAGAGTGCTCAGGAAACCATCAGGATCCATAAGTCTCCGGGGGCGGACCATCTTAATCAGCCCATCACTCCTGCGGGGGTTATCCAGGGCACAAATTCTAATCCTAAACCTAATCAGGTGGTGGCAAAACCTGGGAAGCCCCTCTGGACTATTGCTGTAGCTCTGATCAGAAATGCAGAGTTACTACAGTTCTTCTAATATTTATCCCCTGTGGTTATGTCAATGAGCGGAGTACCACCTAGGCTCATTCAACAATCTAGCCCAGCAATCAGCCAAACCAGAAGAAAGGTTTCACCACCACCTTCAGATGTTCTAAGTGGACACTATTATGCCCCCTTATGGGTGTCCTGTGTTTTTTTTCTTTCTCTGAATTCCCTGTTCTTGGCACAAAATACATTCCTTATATCAAACAATTGAAGTAGGGTCATGTGTGTTGCTCTTGCTTACATGTGATGGCTGCTAAAGAACAAGATGGGATTATATACTGTATCATAGCTAACAGAAGCCCAGGACAGTAGGGTAGACTAGGGGTGCTGTCAGACTGTCACTATTGGGAGCATGGGGTAATTGCCACTACAGAGGCATCAGTGACTTCTGCTTCGTTGGCATTAATCCTGAAGGAGAGACCTTTTGCATTGGAGCCTGTGCAGTGCACCCATCCTGGCACAGTGACTCATAGCTGTAGAGTGAAAATCATCTTCAACCATAGTACCATGTTTAATTGGTTTCTTCCTCACATTATAAATGACATTACCATCAAATACACAAGACCTAATAAAAAGTATAGTAAAATATATCATTTGACCTTCCTTATCTCACTCTAGTAAACAGTGATCAACTCATAACAGAATACTATGGCAGACAGTCTTGGAAGATATGAAAATATCTTGTTTACACAGGAGATGTCTGTGGCCAGAACAAAAAGAACTGAGAAAGATTCCACAGGACTAAAAAAATGATAAAAGTGTAATGCTGATAAGAAACTTACTTGGAAAAAAATCGCCCAAATTTTTATTTATGTCCTGTTGGGTTCTTAATTAGCTGCTTCCATGCAAGGAAGGGTTATGGAATGATGGTGGCTAGCTCACCAAAATAAATAAATAAAAACAAATAAGGGAAGATTGTTAGAGAACATATTTTCTAACAAACATTTTAGTTTTTGTTTATTGCTGTTTTTATTTCTGCTGTATTGTCTTCTGTTATTTCCGTTTTTATTGTGCCAGTTGCTTTGAGACACCTTAGTGCAAAAATGTGATACAATGACAATAATAAATGAGAGAAAGAACACAGACATAGGAGATTACATAATACTCCTGCCTGATCAATGATACATCCACACCATCATAGATCTGTCACAAATGAAAGCATGTTTAAGCCTACCTTTTGCATTCTGGATCATAAGAATAGGCTAAGAAGAGTGCTCCACATGCAGCCTCATCCAAATCTAGTACCGTAGTTTAGATAGGCTGCCTCGAAGAGTAATTGCTCTAATCGATGATTATGTGGAGCTAGTTCCCTCTCTGTGACCTGGACAAGTTCTTCTTTAATCTATTCCTTCTCCAGGAATCCTGTATTCCAACATTCATCATGGCTAACATTCCTGTGTGAAGCCAGGACGGGCTCCAGGGGGTGGCAAGGATGGGTATTTGCAGGGACTCAGACTACCAATGCCCCAGGAGCAGCAGTGGCAGCAGGAGCACTGCTCGTGAGCACCAAAGGCGGCCAGAGGCAGCATGAGCAAATTCATGGTTAGCATCCCCTCCCGCATTCTGTTTAAGGGAGCCTGCCGAGGTTTCCCCCAGTGCCTCTCAAACCGTGGAATGCTGCACTCAATGGCAGTTAAAGGTGCTCAAATTCAGCTGGACTCAGTCTGTGTCCTTCATTTTCTATGACCTGCAGGGAAGTCATTGACCGGTTACCCTGTACAGACAATCATGCGGATTTCCTCTGCCTCCACAGCCCAAACCGCTATGAATTAGGCATAGCTATTTTATTTGTGGCCCTAGAAAGCCATTTTGTAATGAAGCTCCTACTAAAATATGCATGATTAATTGGATTCATTAAACTTCACGATAAAACAAATGAAACAAATGAGTCACTCTGCTATAAAGCCATCCTTTGATGTCCTTGTGAGCATGTTTCATAATGCTCTGTGTGTGTGTGTGTGTGTGCGTGCGTGCGCGTGCGCATTTACCCCCCCCCCATTATTATGAAGAGGCTGAAGGAATGAGCTAAGTCAACTAACAGGAATTGGGCTTGTTATACACTTTTTGTATTGTAATTGCCAACATCTTGAAAGACGCTCTACATAAAAGTGTTTGATTCACCCATCTATCAAGCCTTAATCCAAGGATGATGTAATGAATGAGGACATCTTTCTCTCCAAAGAGAACAATAATTACCCCCCTAAAAAGTATTGTTTTAATATAACCCAAGAACTCTTTTAAAATCTTTCACTATAAGGAACAAATCACATTCCAAAATAACATATAACATTTCCAGCATAAACATATCTAAAAAGTATAGCCATATGCATGATAACATCAAATCCCAGGTACAGGTGAGAAGGATTTCTATTACTGTTTGGATTTTTGTGTTTTTCTGACAGATGACTCCAGTGGATGGATAGAATTTTCCCCCATGCATTCATTGCAGTATAGGCACAGATCTGTTCAGGTGATAATATAGGTGTAGCACTGACAGGGTACAAGAGTAAAGGCACAGCAAGTGTCCTGATGTTGTAGCTTGCTGATCAAGAGGATATCATACATTGTGTTTAAAATCTGCCCTTCCTCTGAGGAACTGAAGGAGTTGCACATGGGGGTTATACCACTGTGTCCTCCCTGCCACCCTATAAAATAGTGTAAGATCACCAGGTCTAGCACCAGTATAGGTATGAGGCCTGGGAAGGGGGCATTGCTGTGGTCTATAGGAGTACCATCTTGCTCTCCAGGCTCTCTGTATGTCCAAGTACCAACCTGGAGTGTTTGTACCTTGCATTAGGCCAACAGGACAGATTGTAGATTCTGTTGGTGTACGGCCCACCCTGCTGGCCCAACAGTCTCCCTCCCTAAGCTGACAGATGTGGTCTCAGACATGCCATTGCGGCCCTAAGACTGTTAGTCTTGGAAGACTTCAGTGTTCATGCTGAGGCTGTCTTGTCCAGGGCGGCTCAGGATTTTGTGGTCGCCATGACAACTATGGGGCTGTCCCAACGTCATTGGGTCAACAAAGGTAGCTTGGCATTTGGTTTTCTCAATTGTGCAGGGAGAGTGTGATCTGAAGGAGGGCTCATTAAAACAGTCCCTGTGTCATGGTCAGATCACTTCCTGGTGAGTTTTACAGTGGCCTTTTCCCTCTGCAGCGGTGTGTGTGTGGGGGAGCTGTTAAGATGGTCTACCCCACCCCCAGAGACTAATGGATCAAACTGGTTTTCAGAAGGGTCTGGGGAATTTTCTGGATGGCATGGCGGCCTCTTCTGATGAAGCCCTGGTTGATCTATGGAATGTAGAGATGACCCCGGCACTTAACACAATTACACCTTAGCATCCTCTCCCAATAGGCAGAGTTCAGAACAATGAAGCGAGAAAGGAGATGACTTGAACGCAGGTGGAGAAAAACTCCCAGAGAATGCAACTGAACACAGGGTGCTCATGTCTGAGCCTATTCGGTGGTGGTGAAGGCAGTGAAGAAAACTTACTTCTCCACCTTCATTGCTTGCTGTCTAGCAGAGCTGTTTAGAGTAGGGATGGGACTCACCCACCGCCGATCTGATCTGCACCACTCTGCCTTGGGCATCATGGAGGAGGAAGAGGCAGGGGAGGATCCCTAAGGTGGAAGGATAGAGCGACAGCAGCAGCAAAAGCCTCAGATGGGTGAAAAATCTGCTAAATGCTGACTGCAAGGGGTTGGAATTAAGTGGATTTTCAACCATTGCAGCCTGCCACTGGCCCCACATTATGGTGCTTGTTCTTCCTCCTCCTCCATGGTCTGGCACTACTGCAGAGGCTTTTGCCACAGCTGCCACTCTATCCCACCCAGGGAGGGCTCCTTTTCTCCTACCCTCTCCTCCTCCATGATGTTGGGGGTGAGCAGATCGGTGGCGGGGTGGTGGTGCAAATCCCATCTCTAGTTTAGCATAGCAAAGATCCAGGGAAGTAATCAATGCCTCACTTCAAGGAGTTGTTGCAGGCCTGAAGGAGGTGGTACTAAGACTATTCCTAAAGAAGCTTTCCCTGGATTGTGAAGATCTTAACATTTTTACATCAGTGGCAAATGTCATGCCTGCATATAAAAACACACCTCTATATAACATTTCTTTCATACAGTTGGACGACTATGAAATAATCCTTCTGCTTAAGATTTTTAGCATGGGCAGTTGCATCTGTTCACCTTAAGCAGATCTTACAGATCTTTGAAGCCCTTTTGGTCTAGAAATATTGCAAATGATTGTTATGAGTGAATCATTGTAATTGCCAGTTACCATACAGTAGGAGCACATGAGTTCTTTATTTCTATGTCCTATCAAGTTAGGTTCCATTCCCACAAAACACCAAGCAAATCAACTTTGAGATACCAAAATTAGAGAGATGCAAGGCAGAATTTTAGCCTGAGGGCTGACATAAGGTAATGAGCTCCAAGTACATCTTCTGACAATGTTGTCAGGTGTGTATTTTAGACAGAAGGCAATATGAATGGGGTGGTACTGTACTTCAGCAACACTTGTCTTTACCACTCACGTCCAGAGAAAACAATGGGCACATTTCCGTTTTCCAGAGGGTATGTCTGCCCTCCTTATGTCTGCTGGCTGAAGCATTATGATTCTTCAGGTGGAAGAAATTGCTATAGAAAACAAAGTGTGCTAATGCAACATCCGAGTAGGACACAAAACTGTAGTGCAGACTAAATGCATTTAACAACAGAGACGCTAACTAGTGCTCTACTGCTATCTAATGAGATCTACCCAGCATTCAAGAGGTTTCTAGGTCAGGTAGTAGAGGATCGAACTTGTTATAATCACACAATAGTTGTTATAAACACACAATAGCAAAGGCCTTTCACCTGGATCTACTTGTTAAGCATTAGCTTTCTACCTTAACTAGAGTGACTATTACTTGTGCCTTTAAAGATGGTAGGTTTCTGGTTGCCAGTCTTTGAACAGTACTTAAATCAGGAATGCAGAACCTATAGGCCTCCAGCTACTGTTGGGACTCCCAACTCCCCAAACGGCAGGGGAGTTGGTGTTCAGCAGCATCTAGAGGGCAACATGTTCTCCACTCCTAGCTTAGGCTGCAATCCAATACACTTATCTGGGAGTAAGTCCCAATGAACGCAGTGGAGCTTACTTCTGAATAGACATGTACAGGATTGCAGCTTTAGGTGGTAGGTGCCATTTGCTAACAAGTGGGTTGTGTGATGCTTTTGTTGTTGTTACGAGGGGGACTCCCATTAATATTTGTTTGAGAGGTATTATGTGCTCACACATTTACTGTATTCCTGGACTTCACTAAGCATTTAGACCACAGTACTTAGCACAGCAAGCCTGCATTTTAAATAGCTTCCTTTGTGAAAGGGCATCATTATGCATTTTATAAAGCATGTTACTTAAATATTTTGGAATAATATGAATATATATGTATCTGGTCAGAAAACTTTCAAATGAACAGGTTTTGCCATTTAATGAAGTAATGATTTTGTCTTAGCATATGTTAACTTTATCGAAAGCCAGTCTTCATTGTGGCTAACAGCTAGAATCTGTATCCTTAAGCTTAATAGGATTTCTGTGGACATCTCAAAGGAGGGAGCATTCTCTAAAACAAGCAAACTTGTTATTATTATTATTATTATTATTACTATTTTATTACACTTTTAAACCGCCCTATAGCAACAGGCTCTCAGGGCGGTGTACAATATGATAAAACCACATTTAAAACCAGCGAATGTGGATAAAACATGTAAATATAAAAACACATTAAAACAGATTAAGACAAAAATAGAACATACAACTAATTAACGATAACATTAAAATTAAACACAAAACCAAAACTAAAACTAAAACTAAAATGCCAGGGCAAAGAGGTAGGTCTTAACCTGGCGCCGAAAAGATATCAAAGAAGGCGCCAGGCGTATCTCGTCAGGGAGGGCATTCCATAATTCGGGGGCCACCACCGAGAAGGCCCTAGATCTCGTTGTTGCTCTCCGGGCCTCCTTGTGAGTTGGAACCCGGAGAAGGGCCTTCGACGTCGAGCACAGCGAACGGGTAGGTTCGTAGTGGGAGAGGCACTCCATCAGGTATTGCGGTCCGGTGCTGTTAAGGGCTTTATAGGTAAGAACCAACACTTTGAATCTGGCCCGGAAACGTATTGGTAGCCACTGCAGTGTGGCCAGGACAGGTGTTATATGATCAGATCTTTTAGTCCGAGTGAGGACTCTGGCCGCAGCATTCTGCACCAGCTGAAGTTTCCGAACCGTCTTCAAAGGTAACCCTACGTAGAGTGCATTACAGTAATCCAGTCTAGAGGTTACCAGAGCATGGATAACTGAGGCAAGGTTCTCCCTGTCCAGATAGGGTCGTAGTTGGCCTACCAGCCGAAGCTGGTAGAACGCATTCTGTGCCACCGAGGCTACCTGAGCCTCCAGAGACAGGAGCGGATCTAATAAGATCCCCAAACTATGGACCTGCTCCTTTAGGGGGAGTGTAACCCCATCTAGAGTAGGTCAGACATCAACCATCTGGTTAGGGGACCCCCCCCACCAGCAGCATCTCAGTCTTGTCAGGATTGAGTCTCAGTTTATTAGCTCTCATCCAGACCATTATCGCGACCAGGCAGCGGTCTAGTACATCAACAGCCTCACCTGAAGAAGATGAAAAGGAGAAATAGAGCTGCGTATCATCAGCATATTGCTGAAAACGCACTCCAAAACTCCTAATGACCTCACCCAGCGGCTTCATATAGATATTAAAGAGCATGGGGACAGAACTGAGCCCTGCGGGACCCCATATTGGAGTACCCAGGGCCTCGAGTAATGCTCCCCAAGCACCACCTTCTGAAGATGGTTCTCGAGGTAGGAGTGCAGCCACTGCCAAGCAGTGCCTCCAACTCCCAAATCCGCAAGTCGCTTCAGAAGGATACCATGGTCGATGGTATCAAAAGCCGCTGAGAGATCAAGGAGAACCAACAGAGTTACACTCCCTCTGTCCCTCTCCTGACAGAGGTCATCATACAGGGCGACCAAGGCCGTTTCTGTACCAAACCCCGGCTGAAAGCCCGATTGAAATGGATCCAGATAATCAGTTTCATCCAAAAGAACCTGGAGCTGGCGAGCGACCACACGCTCTAGGACCTTGCCCAGAAAAGGAACATTAGCTACCGGTCTATAGTTGTCAAGATTATCAGGTTCCAAGGAGGGTTTTTTTAGGAGCGGTCAAACCACCGCCTGCTTTAGGCAGAGTGGGACCACTCCCTCTCATAAAGAGGCATTAATCACCTCCTTGGCCCAGCCGGCAGTTCCATTTCTGCTAGCTTTTATTAGCCACGAGGGGCAAGGATCCAGAGCAGAAGTGGTCGCCCGCACCTGTCCAAGCACTTTGTCCACATCCTCGAGCTGTACCAACTGAAACTCATCCAATAAAACAGGACAAGACTGTGCTCCGGACACCTCAATGGATTCAACTGCAGCAATATTGGAGTCAAGGTCCCGGCGGATGTTAATAATCTTGTCTTGGAAGTGTCTCGCAAACTCATTACAGTGGGCTATTGATGGTATCATTGCGTCCCGAGTACCAGAGTGTAAAAGTCCCTGGACAACTTTATAAAGTTCCGCTGTGCGGTTAGAAGATGACTGAATGGAGGCAGCAAAGTACTGCTTCTTTGCTGCTCTCACTGCCTTCACATAGAGTTTGGTAGAGGCCTTCACAAGTACAAGACTACAGGCGTCGGGAGTTCGTCTCCATTTGCACTCAAGCCGTCTCCTATCTTGCTTCATCACTCTTAACTCCGAGGTATACCAAGGAGCCAATTGAGTTCTGCAGAGGAGAGGGCGCACCGGGGCAATCGCGTCAACTGCCCGGGTCATTTCAGTATTCCACAGTGACCAGGGTTTCGACAGGAGCGTCAGTTTTATCAGCCGGAAAATTATCTATTGGATATCAAACTGCACATTTCCTGGCCCACTATTGTCAAATGTTCTCCTGCACTATTATCAGAGTCCCAAATTAGTGAAGATTCATGATCTGATGTCTTTTTCAAAAGCTTTAATGTAGCTACAGGGTCGCTGAATTAGAACAGGGCTGTAGGGTGTGTCTGTTAATCCTTTACCCCATTATTTCTCTGACAAAAATTGCCCCCACCCCAACTGCTAATAGCCAAGGAGGGGAGGTTCAATAGATGTACCAGCAAGGAGAAAGAATTAAGCCCACCTTCTCATGCACCACAACCTTGAGCCAAACCCCTGCCTCCCACCTCAGCATGGTGGTTCTCTTATAGTTTGAAAGATGACATGGCAGTCCTATCATGGATCTCTGGATGCCTTCATCTTCTAGCATGTCCAACCTTCTCCAACACTTAGAACAATGCTAGTATTTAATATTAAGTACTTGTTAATATTAAGTACAGTCAAGTTCCCAGCTGTACAATTTGCTGTACTATTTTCAGCACCTGCTAAAAACTTTTTTTTAAAAAAGTCTGCCCATATATGTACAGTTGACATGCATTTCAATGGGCATTTTTAATAATTTATATTTTTAACTGCTAGTTTTATTTATATTTTGAAATGTTTTAGGTCTGCCTGTTTTTAAACTTGACTTTTTATACCTTTACTGCATATTTTATATAAACTGCCTAGAGATTTTTACAATTAAAGGGTACACAAATTCTGTTAAATAAAAATGGTACATGTACATACCCTTGTGAGCCAAGGCTGTAGACATGCAATTCAAGTGGTACTTAAAAATAAAACATTTGCAGTCATTCTGTTTTTAAAGATTGTATGTGAAGCATACACTCTGAAGCATTTCTTTTTAAAAAATGAAAAAGCAGCCGCCTCTTGATTTCAGCAGCAGGGGGCCAATGGGAAGCTTTTAGATAGCAGAAGTGAAGAGATTCCTAATAAATTTACAGCTATCCTTTTAATACACACTTTTTAAACATACAAGGAAATACATTTGTATTCTTCAATAAATCAACTTAGAATACTCTTGCAACAGTGGGTCCTTTTTAAAAAATCTTGCCTCTTCATTAGTTTAACATATGCACAATTACAGAGCACATTTTCAGTTTGAGTTGCTGGTTTTGACTTATAAAGCCTTCAGTGGCCCAGGGTGTAAAAGGGTCAATGGGCTCCAGTTTGGATTACAGTTGGGAGGGGCAGAGCATACGAATCACTGGCTAAGCAGGAGAGATTTCTGAATTGGAGCATGCAGTCATTTCAGTGGAGCGGGGGAGAAGAGTGTCATGTCCAAAGTGGTAAAAGGCTTGTGTGCACACTTCAAAATGTTTATTTCCCAATGTGTCTAGCATCAACTAAGAACCCAAGTATACCATCTGTGCAAAATGACAATGTGATAAAAGATGTGCAGAGAGGGCTTCTCTGTGTCTGCCCACAACTACAAAATTCCCTCCACTGGAGATGTGCCAGAGTTCGAGCACCCTGCAGACACAGTTATACAACTTTTCATTTAGACTGACTTTCAATAACCAGGGTTAAGCTAGTATTGAAGTGAAAGGAATGGAATTTAATCTTATGATCTCAGGAAGATCTACATATCACTAATGAAAGCATTTGCAAATTAATCTAATCACCACAACCACATATATTTTAATGCACTGCCATATAAAGGCAAAATGTCTTATATTTCGCAGAGGCCCTAATCCTGAAAAATTCCAGAGCCTAAGCCTGTTGCATCATTTATCCCAAAGGGATTAAGAATGTGCCCAGAGTCAGGTTTTATGTGCATTAGAGGAGTTGCTAAAAAGAAATTATTTCACATCCCGGAACCTATTATGAGAAAAGTAGCATTTTCAGATATTTCTTTTTGAAATCAATTACCCTGCTTTTGTCACAACTGAATCATTAAAGAGAATGAAAATATTTTTTATTAAAAATATGAGGGGAAACAAAAAAAGGGAAGTCATAGGCTGACTAGCACAATTTCTAAGATTTTGTTCCATAGCTCGCAAGACCCCAAGGTATTGTGCCATAGCATGACGGTACCCAATTGCCTTGTTAGATACACACAATCCCATTCCCCATATCGCCAAATGAAGGTGGAGAAAATCTTGTTTACATCAAAGGCCTGTACTGAAAATGGGCATCATTTGAAGGGGTTACCAAGCGTGTATAAGGAAAACTAACTCAGCAATGCATAAAACAAAACATGGAGAGGAAAGCAACACACCTTGTCTTTGGCTTCATATTCCACACTAAGCTTTGAACAAAGACAGCTGCCTTCTGGTTAACTTTAGAAAGGATTATCGTATAGAAGACTCCTATGAAGTGATACTAATATTAGGGGAACGTAACGAGAAGCATCCAAGCATCCAAGGTGGATCCTGCATGGGGGCCTACAACATCTAAGCTGTACTGATAAAGCTGTATTGAACCACAGCTGGGAAAATGTTTCGGTTGGATCCACTTGTGTTGCTCTGCTCACGGAAGGCTCTTTGCTCTGGCAGAGACCCCCATGAAGGGGAGGAAGCAGACAGTTTCTGTCAATTCCTCCTTCCTCCTGCAGCCTCCTCTGCCAGTTCCCACACAGGATTCCCCAGTTCCTTTTTTTTTTTTTTCAATAATTTTTATTCAGATTTTCATAAAACATACAAGACAAAATCATAAAACATTCAAAGACAAAAAACAAAATCAAAAATAGTTAAACAAAAAGAAAAAAAGAAAAAAAAAAAACAAAAATAAAAAATAAAGAGTAAAATATTGACTTCCCATTTGTCAAAGATCAAATCAGTTATAAGTCTATAATATATAACAATCCTGTCTCTTAAGTCATATTATAAAATCACTTTCCTCCAGTAGTTATCTTACTTAATCATCAAATCTCATAAACATTACTTTATTCTTTCCACAAAAAGTCAAAGAGAGGTTTCAATTCTTTAAGAAATATATCTATCAATTTTTTTTTCCAGATAAGCATATCGATTAATCCATCTCATTACTAATTATGATAATCTTATTGTCATAACCATAGTCAAAATAAACATTTCAATTAATCCATCACATCAGAATCTGTTAGGTTCAATAATTTCAGTAGCCATTGTTCTATTATCTCTATTAGTTCCATTTTCCATCTTCCATCTTCAGTAGTCTTGTTAAGTCCAGTAATTTCAATATCCAATCTTCCATTATCAGTATTCCATAATAATCTTGCTGTCAAAGCCATAGTCATATAGTAAGAGTCTGATGGGGATTACCTCTATCCCAAATATTTTCTTGCCATCCATTCTGAATAGGTTGCTGAAATACTGCTGTAAAATCATATCTCTGTTCTTTTTTTCAAAATACACTGGGTCATCTCTTAAAAGTTTTTCCATTGTCACATGGCTGCAGTTAATTCCATAGATTTTCTCTATATTGGGCTCCATCACATCATTCCAGTCCAGAAGATTATCCATGCCATTGATAACTTTATCTCTAGAATCTTCATTCATTTCTTCAGAGATAACATTGAGTTCCAAACAATAGATTTTATTTCTAAAGTCCATAGACTCCAAATCTTGTTCCTGTTCCATGTTGGTTCCAATCTCCGGGATCTCCTCTCTCACAGGGACCCCTATTCCAGTCTCCAGGGTCACCTCTCTCACAGGGACCCCTGTTCCAATCTCCGGGATCTCCTCTCTCACAGGGACCCCTTCCAGGGTCACCTCTCTCACAGGGACCCTTATATCTTTAATCTCCTGCTTCATTTTACTCAATTCAATTTTCATTATCTCAATCTCATCCATTATTTTCTGAAACATAGTTATTTCCAGATTTTCAGCCACTTTCTTAATTGCCATTTTAAAAGAAAAATATAGGAAAACCACTTCTTATTTCAGCAACAATTGGGTTAATACTCCAAACTTGGTGACATCACAGTATAAACAGAGCAGACAGCCTTATCTCTCCAATAGTTAAGTAAACAAAATGCAGTTCCCAGGATCGAAACAATTAATGGCAATCGTCAAGAAACAGATTCGTCAAAATAAAATAGACCAAAAAGAGAGTAGTCTCAAAACAGTATAATATTTTTCAAAATAAAAATCTGGAATAGAAATCCCTCTTCTGTGTATATCTTTAGAATGCAAATCCAGGACAGCTTTTTGCAACAAAAACAGAGATAAGCTATTAATTAGTGCGTAGCAGAGAGAAGTTATGGCTCCCCAGTGAGATGTCAAAAACTGATCAATCTGGCAAATCTCTTTTAAACAGCAACAATTTAAGTCAAGTAAAAGAAAAATATAGAAAGAAGGGTGCTTGCCTGTTAGTGCGTTCTCTCTTAGAAGATAAGGTGAACGTTCGCTTTATCAGATAGAGCTTGCTGTTAAAAATCCGTCCCACCTTCGTCGGCTGGACCTCGTCCCATAAATTAATGAGATCTGGTCGTCCCAACAAAAATAGGCTTTGAGGTTAATCTCTTCGTTTCTCCCTACCCGGGAGAAGTTTAATCAGTCAAAAAAAAAAGAAAAAACTGACTGATATATCTGAATAAGCTTCTTTTGAGGCAGGAGCCCGTCTCAAAAGCAGGCACAGGCTAAGTCACCCTTCCCGGAAGTCCCAGGATTCCCCAGTTCCTGAAGCTGATTTGCGGTAGGGAGTACAGGGCAATAAATGAAAATCACATCTCCCCACTTCCATTCACAAAAGCCTCCAACAAATCCATGAGTAGAGGGACACAACTGGATACAACCCAGAATTTCCTGAATGCATGCAAAGGGTTCAGAGTTGATTTCAAAAGTTAAGACTGACATTTTTGGAAGATTCCCTGCACCACACCTCTCGGTGATGCTAGATGTTGCACAATCTCTTGCCTTGCAATCATTTACTGGAAGAAAAATGTCCTAGGCTGAGGTCATAAAAATAAGAACAAAAACAAACTGGCAAATATCTGTAGCAGGAAGGTCTGCCCTTGATGGGCATTTATATTTTCCTGTGTGCATCAGGCCTGCACGAGACCAATTAAATAAGAAAGGCAGGAAAGAGCACAGCTTTGTAATGCCTGTAACAAGCTGATGCTATCAATATCTTGAAACATTACCAGAAAGAAACCAACACACAGCCCAGAGGGTTTGTTGTTATTGCTTAAATCCTATTGCTGATTCTCTTTTGCAAATCAGACTTACAACAATCCTGAAGAGGCAAACATCTTAGTTAAGTTTGCCATATAGTGCTACCACACACAACTGCTCCTAAAGGCAGACAAAATGACAAGCACCCTCTGCCTCTGTGGTTTCAGTCTTATATATTACACCCTTTGGCCCATTTTTAGTGGCCACCTGCAAGTTCTAGAGACACTCATGAAGAGAAAGACCACGATCAGGTATTGTCAGCCTGTAAATCTGCTTGTACTTATTCAGCCCTGCTCTCTGATATTGACATCACTGTGACAGCCATGTGGGTAGACCTTGCCTTTGCAAATGCTTCATGCAAATTTACAGCAAACACACCTCTTGAGTTTTGGGAGCAAGGACTGCAGGTCCTTCCTCTAAAAGAGATGTGAGGAACCTGTGGCCCTCCAGATGTTGTTCAAACTCCCAACTCCCATCAGCCCCAGCCAGCATGGACAATGGACAAGGATGATGAAAACTGTTGTTGAGCTACATCTGAAGGGTCACAGGTTCTCCACCCATGCTCTAGAACACATTACTTGTTTCTGACTAAAGTATATTGTGCTATGTTCAAACTCTTCCAGTCATGCAACAAAAAGCAATAATAGCACTCTAGGTTCTGGCTAAGCATGCCTATTCCAACATTCCTATGGCAATTCAATTTGTTGTTTTCAGTTGAGATCTTGAACAAGCTTAGACAGTGAAACAATGAAGCCTTAAGCAGAAACTAAGGAGGCCTGCATGCTGTCATTTAAACCATATAACCTGTGGAGTTTATTGATTTAGTTACACTGGAAGACCCAGGATAATCATCTGATTAGGTTGTCAGCGACTCTTCACCTCATTTAATTCCTTTGAAATACTGAGAATTCCCACCCCATTTAATACCGATAAAATACTGACAGGGATGCTGCAAACAATACAAAGCAAGAATAAAAAAATGCACAGAAAACATTTGGTCAGTTAAACATCTTCCCTTGGAACTATTTTGAAGAGCCTAACCTATCAGGAATTCACATGCATGCTCTATTGAAATTAAGATTAAGAAGCATACCAGAAAAAAGCCATACTAGGTGTGCTTCCTATCCATTTCAACAAAGCTTGTGTAAGATATGCTCCCAATAATTGTACCCATTAGAGACCATTTGCCAAGCACTTAAGGAGAAAATTATCCAACTCTTAAAAATTAATTATACCAGGAACTTTGGGGGGGGGTACACAGTAGCTTGACCTTACCACAAACAAACATTGTTTGGGGGGGGCGGAGAGTTAAAAAGAGAGATACATTTAATCACAGGAAAGCTAATCAAAGTAATCCCTAAATGAACTACTTAGGAGGGTTTTTATATTCTCCAAGACTATAAATAGTCTGGAGTTTCTTCACATTAACCTCCATCCAGCTTTTCATTCCCCCCAAAGAATCCCCCATTGCACCTGTTAATGGTTATGTGAATTTATACTGTTTCCCCCCCATCCAACCAAAACAAGCTGTTTTGCTCTTAAAGCAGCATGTTAATCCCAAGAAATATTAAATAATTATCCTCCTATAAGCATGAGGCTCAATTCTCCAAAGTGTTCCAGTCAGGCACAGACCCTACTCCTGAACAGAGCATGTCAATAAGGATTTGATGAGCAGCACTCCAATACTGGAAACCTCCAGAAGCTCATCATACAAGGTAGCTATGCTTGACCTGGACATCTTTTGCTTAAGTCATAGCTCTCTGTTGCGTTTTCTTGCGTATAAGCCCAGGCAGGCACAGAATCCAATGCAACTGAGAAACATAGCCAGCAGGAGGGCTAATGCATCGCCTGTATCCAAAGCTTCCACAACAGGCAGCCCAATCAGGAGTGAGAAAAACACCAAGTAGAGCTGGAAAGCATTCCTTGTGGCAGCCATGTTCCCAATTGTTGCTGATCAGATGATCCTGAACAAAAGGCTAAATTCAGAGAAGAATGTGTATTTCAAGTGTACCTAAAACACAAAGAGAGAGAAGGGGGGGGAGAGAGAGGGAGAGAGAGGTTTTGATCAATTTCACAATATATATGACTAGAGTAATACTAAAGACTGAGTGCAACATACCGCATGAACCAGTGTAGTGCCCCAGACCTTTTGGGATGTTAGCAAGGAATTGCTTGTGGTTGACAGGATCATTCCAAGCCATCAGAAAGAAACCAGTGGGACTTGCAACAAATGTTTATTTATTAAATTTATATTCCGGTCTTCTTCCCTCCTCCCAGGGCAGCAAATGTTGCAGTGTAGAGTATCCCAGTTCACTATTCCAGTCAGCCATGTCCTCTTCCAGGATAATATTCTATTCCTCTTCCCGCATGATTTGCTTTTCTTTTTTTTAAGGGTCCACCCTATTTTGTGATTTTATCTCATTTTCAAATAATACAGAGAACAGCCATAATATTTCCCCAATCCCCCCTCCCTAATCCTGGACGACCCCACCTGATTCTGTAAGACAGCTATCGTAAGATTTATGATCAGAAACCAAAAACCTGTCAAGCCAACCATACTCTGGTAAAGGGTTTGGGTACTTAATGCTGATTTTCCTCTTTAGATGTAAATTCAATAAAAGGCATCCAATGGTTCATGAAGGTATCTTTTTTTCTTAATACCTGTGGCTAATTTCAAATTTTGTGTCAGTTTTTCCAACAAGGCAAATTCCCCTAATTTTCTGTACCAGCAGTCCAAAGAATCGATCTAGACAAGTGGTTCCCAACCTTTATGAGTACGGGACCCCCTTTATAAGCTTAAAATGTTTTGTGACCCCCTCCCCCCAGGGAGGCAGGCTGGCTGCCAGGAAGGAAGGGGGAAAGCAGCCTTTCTTTGCAGCCTTGCTTCTTTTTGCTTCACAAAAACCCCTCTCCTCTCATTCTAAGTAAGGGTGTTGTCAGTAGCGGCAGTGCAAGGAGACGGGAATCAGTGATAGTAACCCCCTCTTCTTCCTGGTAGCCCCACCCTCAGCCTCCTTTGGCATCTGCCATGTATTTTATAGGCAGATGCCTACCCTTAGTGTGCCTGAAAGATGCTCTGGTGCTTCAGCAAAAGGCCTCCCCTCTCGTTTGGAGCAAGGGGGAGATGTCATCTGCAGCGGCAGTAGGGACCAGATAGCATCCAGGGAGTGCAGATCTTTTTAAAAAAATTAATAAATAACTCATTTCTTTACTGTTCACGGCCCCCTCTGGATTACTTCGTGGGCCCCCTGGGGGTCCCGGCCCCCAGGTTGGGAACCACTGATCTAGATGTTTCTAGCATCGAGCAATTAAATAGCGAGCAGCTATGAACATAATTCCTATTAATTTTTTTGTACAATCAATCAGAGTTCTTCTTAATAAAAAGGTTTAATAAAGCAAGTTCCGATGCGAGTTGCACTGTTTGTTTAGTTATTTTACTTATTTCTGTTTGCACAACATCCCAGAATTTCTTATCATTCCCACAATCCACATGTGGCTGTAGGAGCCAAGAGCCCCACAGCCTGTCCAGCATAGCCGAGATGATGATCCTGAGATTTGTGCTATTTTGATTGGAGTCAAGTACCATCTGTGTATAATTTTAAGTGCCATTTCCCTTATTGAACTAGACACTGTTAAGTATTGAAATTTGCCCCAGATGGCTTTCCAGTATTCCTCCTTTATTTTCACTTTCAAAGCATCCTCCCAGTACATTTTCAAAACTAAGCATGTCCTTACTTAATAAGAGTATATTGTGGAGACTAGGCCCCTGTCATTGCTTTCCATGTTCATAATTAGCCTTTCTCCTGTTGTTGGTGCTCAAGTTCTCTGTATTCTTATATGGGGTTTATGTATAAAGGAGCTCAGTTGATACCAGACTAACCAGGGGGCTCCTTTTTCCTGTAGTTTGTTTCTCCAAACGTCTCTAGGAAGTGGATTGGAGCCATTATAGAAATCCCTTAGCTGAAACATATCCAACTTTATAAATGCTGAACTGTCCACCAACCTATCCGGTCTGTAGAAGTCAGGATGTTTGCATATTGGAATGAGTGGGGATAGTCCGGGTAGCAAAATTTCTTTTCTGTATTTCCAGACTTCAAAAACCAATACCATCATGGACCTATGGTTTTTACTAGCTTTTTTTATATTGCTTTTTGTATATATGGGATGCCCTTGCTGTTTTCGTGGCCGAGTAAGTAGGCTTCAATTTGTACCCAATGCTTTTCAATTTTAACATCCATAAATGAAATAATGTCTAATTTGAAATGCTTTGTAATATAATCACATATTGGGTACTCGCCATCCCCCCTCTTTAGCCCCCCTATATCAAATATTTTTTAGTTAGTCTGGATCTTTTTGAATTGTATGTGAATGCTTCCAGCTTATATTGCCACATTTTTATTTGTCGCCAAGGAACCATTATCAGCAACACATAAAAAAGGTAAGTAAATCTGGGGAACACCATCATTTTTATTAATGCAATTCTACCAGAGAGACCATGTCCAGTTTAGACAATTTTTAAAGATGTGCTGCTATTTTTTTCATATTTGTATATAATTAAACTGAAATAACTTCTTCTGATTTTTAGAAATGTTGACTCCCAAATATCTAAATTTAGAACATACCAATGGGATCCCTAGAGCTTGTGAGATATTCAGTTGCATATTGGGGGAATACTAAGGCAAAGGGGGTCCAATTTCATAAAATTTACAGTAAGACCAGAGACAATTCCAAATTGTCTAAGTCCTCTTTCAACCGTGGTAGTGCCTCTTCTGCATCTGATAACATCAATAGCAAATTATCAGCATATAAATTGAGCAAATGTTGTTTGGTGTACACTCCTTGTATAGCCACATTAGTTCTCAATCTGTCTGCTAAGAATTCCATAACTAAGGTAAACAGGAGGGGGGGATAATGGGCAGCCCTGCTTAGTTCTAGCATTCAATTTCAGATTCCTTGTTGCTATGCCATTAAATAATTTTTTTGCTGTGCATTGTGCATATATAGATCTTAATACTCGTATAAATTTAGGGCCAAAATTATAGTTTTCCAATGTTTGCATTAAAAATTGCCAATTAATTTTGTCAAAGGCTTTATAAATATCCAGTGAAAAGATGGCTAGATGGGAGCAATTCAGTTGACTAAATTTAATTATGCTGAACAACCTCCTTATTGGGTCCACTATGAACCTTCCTGGAATAAATCCATACTGATAGGGATGGACTAATTTAGTGATTACCAATTTCAACCTATTAACCAAAATTGTTGTAAAATTTTTATAATCTCTATTTATTAATGAAATTGGTTGATATGAATCTGGAGATGTGGGGTTTTTAACTGGTTTCAATAAGAGAACAATATGTGAAACCTTCCAAGTAGGAGGCAACTGAGCCCGTTAAAACAGAGTTAAATAAGGACAGTAAATGGGGCGTTAATAGATCTTTGTATGTCTTATAAAAATTTCTTGTGAACCCGTCAGACCCTGGAACCTTGTTGGGTTTTAATGATTTGATGGCATCTAAAATTTCTTCAGCCATGATAGGGTTTTCCAATATTTCTTGTTCTTCCCTAGATAACTTGGGGATAGTAGAGTTACACTGGTAATTCTGAGTAAGTATGGGGACTTTTGGTTCATGCCTATATAACTGTTCATAAAAATTAGCTAGAACCTCTCCTATCTCTAAACTATCATTTACCAGGGGAGAGGTGGCGTTCCTTGTATGCAACGTCCAAATCAGATTTTGTCTTCTTTTTTCACCGTTTGCTAACAATTTAGAACCTTTTCCATTGAATGCATAATACTGCTGTTTTAAATATAACATATTAACCATGGTGTCATCTATGTCTGCCAATTTTCTGTTTTTTTGTTCCATTTCTCTCCTTATTTTGGCAGACCCTGTTCTTTTATATTCCTGTTAACTTTGTCAATTCTTTTTCTAGAGCTTCCAAATGCTGTTTTTTGACCTTTCTTTTGTGAGACCATTCACTGACTTACATATTCCCCTTACTACTGATTTCATTGCCTCCCATCTAATTTCCTCCGATATTTCCTCACTTGCATTGTCTGTGAAATAATTGGTAAGATCCTCTCTTATTTTCTCCCTGCTGTGACTTGAAGCAAGTAGATTTGGATTAACCCTCCAATTATAACTCCTCTTGGCACAGATTTGCTGTTTCATTGTTAAGATTGACAGCAGCGTGGTCTGGGACTTTTATTTTGCCTGTTTGTACATCTGTGACTTGAGGCCATATAGATTCAGATAGAAATATGGCATCCAGTTGTAAAAAAGAGCCATGCACTCGAGAGAAAAATGAATGACTAAAATCTTCTGGATGCAATTCTGACCATGCTTCTCTCAGTCCTCTTATGTATATTGTTTAAAAGAGTTTTTTGCTTGCAAACTTCTTGTAGCAATGGTCCCTTGTCCAGGTAATCCTTGTAAATTAATACTGGTATCTTCTCCCATAATTATGTTGTTTTTTGAAACCTATACAATTTATTGAATAACATATAAAAGAAATTTAATTCTCAACTATTTAGGGCATAAAAAGTGGCAATCCTAATCCAGCCAATTTCCCTTCTACAAAGAGGAATCTTCCTTGTTTAGCAGCAAAACTTAAGAGGCTTGAAATCTAGGTTGGCCCTAATTAGCAGCACTATTCCCTTCACTTTATTTGACCCTTTTGCTAAGAATTTATTTGAGAGTCCATCAGTTAACTTAGTGCCATGAGTTTCCTGCAGCATTAAAATCTTGGGTTGCACATTTTTGGTCAATTTATACAACCTATTTCTCTTTATTGCAGAACCCAGCCACTTTACATTTAATGTAACAACCATCAAATAAGTATTTGTATTCATCTAAACACACTGTCAACTCAAACTGTCTATAAGCTCCCCTTTTAGTTGTCAGGCGGTCATCTTTTTCCTTTCCCTCCCCCCTTTCCCCTCTTTCCCCTTTAAAAGATAACAAAACAGAGAACAAGTGATCAACACTGAATCAAATTAATTTGCTAAAAACCCTAGGTGAAACAAAAATGTTTTCAGTAGGTGATGAAATATAAGAATTATAGGTGCCTGCTTGATTTCAATAGAGATAGCATCCCAAATAACTGGCGCTACTACAGTAAAAGCTTTAGGGTGGTATTAAATGCAACTCCTATGCAAAGTAAA
This sequence comes from Rhineura floridana, assembly GCF_030035675.1. Taxonomy (NCBI): domain Eukaryota; kingdom Metazoa; phylum Chordata; class Lepidosauria; order Squamata; family Rhineuridae; genus Rhineura; species Rhineura floridana. Next base: position 86,840,531 of record NC_084487.1, read on the forward strand.
CCCATTGAAGTCAACAGACATGACTGACATTAATTGTAATGGGTCTATTCCAAGTAGGACTTACCCTTAGTTTACATACAAACCACATAAACAGTTAATATGTTATAGAAATTCCTGCTTACTGAAAGAACGTCTATTTATCATTACATTTTTCAGGAATGATTGACAAGCTTCTTCATGACCATATATCTATCTCTTCTATGTCCTGGTTCAGTAATAAAAATGTCAGGCCAATACTCCACTGGGGGTGGGGTGGGGTGAGAAATGGAATGGAGTATTATGGAGAAGGGCACAGCAGACTGACTCAAATAGTGAATAAGCGCACTCCACACTGCAACATTGTATTGCAGGTCCTATTTGTGGTGTATTAAAGCAGCTGTCCCCAACCTTGAGTCCCCAGCTGCTGTTGCACTGAGTGCACTGTAGAACATAACACCACAAGGTAGAGATGCCAAGACTTCCTTGTACAACTGCCACAGGTTTCTTAACAGATCTATATCTTTTGTCACACATTTTACTGCTACTGCCAATAAATAGAGTGTGCATATGAGTAAAGGTAAAGTGAAGCAAAATAGGCACTGAATTTTTAAAAGGAAACTATGATAGCTCATAGCTGGTATAGCACAATGGGGAGGAGAGCCTGGCTGGGAGTCCAGAGTCTGTGAGTTCAAATCCCCGCTCAAATCTCCTGGCTCTAAAGGGCCAGCTAAAGATCACCCCCACAGGGAGTGGCTCAGGGGTTACGTGCCCTGCCACCTGTGCAGCCGTGGGCAAGCTGCATAGTCCCAAGGAGCCCAGTTGCCCCCCAGCTGGCAGTTGTGGATGAGGAAGGGGCTGGCTTGTGCAGCTGTGGCAAGCTGAGCAGGCCCTAGCCAGCTGGGGAGGACTAGTCTCAGAGGGAGGCAATGGTAAACCCCCTCTGAATGCCGCTTACCATGAAAACCCTATTCGTAGGATAGCCATAAGTCGGGATTGACTTGAATGCAGTCAATTTCCATGATAGCTCAATTATTAATAATATTTAGGTTTTTTTAAACTCAACAAATTAAACTGTATGCTTTTAATTTTCACTCCACTGCTCTGCTCAAACACTCAAATTTGTCTGTGTGCATGTTTGGATAATCTTGCACTCTCATAGTCAATGAAATAAAGAGATATTATCATGAGAATATTGTTGTGGGGACGGTAAAGTATGGGCAAAATACAGTCTACTAACTAAGGAGCATTTCTCCCTGTCTTAATAGAGGGGCAGGACTTGCATTGCCGAGGCCAACCTTCAAAACTAAATGCATTTGAGGGAGATGCTGCATAAGATAAACAATACAGGAGACCACAGTGCTTCACGACAAGGGGCACCCCTTTAAAATAAGGGGACTCAACCACACCCACTGTGTGCAGCCTTCAGCTATTAGCATGCCTTGTATTTAAGCACTAGGCCAGCAGCCACAGGCAACATGGAACTGCATGCAGGCTGGTGGAGGAGGGATGGAGTTCCCCATCACCCCTCTGTGCCCAGCAGCGAAAACAAAAGGGGTAGAGCACATGTTTTTAATTCAGAAGGTCCCAGTTTCAATCCACACTTTCTCCAGGTAGGGCTGAGAAATATTCCCTGCCTGAAACCCTGGAGAGCTGCAGCCACTCAGTTTGGACAATACTGACCCTTGAGAGAACAAAGTATAAGGTAGCTTCTTAAGCTAGAGGAGGAAATCCACTACCTCCACATCCAAAATATAAATACTGCAGGCTACTGTAACAGGGACAGAACTCTATCCTTTCCCTACCAGCCCCCAGAATAGTAAATATTTTTGCAGCCATAATATATTAGCAGAGAAGTGGGGGTTTTTTTGTAACAAGGCAAACACTAAGGAATAAGTGACAGACTAAGGCTCCAATCCTAATCCTACTTATTTAGATGTAAACCCCACTGAATTCAATAGGATTTACTTCCAAGTGGTTAGCATTGCACTGTAATTTTCTTGGAGCCCTCAACCTTTACTTAACATAAGAGGCGAATCAATAAGGAATCCTGTACCACTCTAACAAATCACTAACAAATGCATTGTGACATAACCTTTCAGGAACCAGAGTCCAATTCATCAGGTGTTCTAGACCATGAAAACTTATGCCACAATAACTGTATTAGCCTGTAAGGTACCACAGGACTACAGATTTCACTACAGCCGAATAACATGACTAACCAAATAAAAAGAGCGAAATGACACTCCTAGATAAAACCGCAGTCCCATAAACATCCCTTTTCCGCTCAAACAGTATCTTACCGGTGGGAAGGTGTATATTTGGGATATTTCCTTGAATGGTTAGCGCTAGGATTTTGGAAACAATAATCTAGGACACCTACTAAAGGAAGGAGTAAACACACACACAAAATGAAGCTGGCTCAGTTATAAAAGCCCAATTAAATCTTTGTTAGATCTATCAAATGCTAAACGGAGACTATGGTCAGATTATATGGGTGTGTTAAAAAAAATCCTCTGATCAGGAGTTTAAGAGTCATGGGCAGCAACATACGACACGTTAATTGTCCTAGAAGCAACTTGGTCTAAATATATCAGCTTTTGTTCTAACGGACAAGGGGTATTTTAAAACATAACGTGATTATACGGGAGTTCCGGAACTAAATCATTCAGTCACTACCCACGAGTAGTAATATAGCAAACTAGTATTACCTTCCAGGAAGCGGCCATTACAAGAAGAAAGAGGAAGAGCGTGTGATTGGCTTGCGCTCCTCGGGATCGCCAGCGCCTACAATTCCCATCACGCATTCTAGAACTTCTCTGTTAACCCTTGACGTGATTATTTTAGGAGAACCCTCGTGGGGGTTTTACCATAAATCCTGAACGGATGTAGCTATTCCGTCAGGTGAGTTGCTGCCTTTCTCTCCACGTATGCTGCCAGCTTTCAGTTGCGCTTGTTTGAGACTAGGATAAAAAGGGACGGTTGCATGATTGAGTTTCTACGCTGCTTTCACGCGCGGGGAATTCTTCTAACCATCACGGCGATTAGTTTCATTCATTATCTTCACAGTGGCGTGGGAGCCGAATCCAGTCTCCTTAACAGTTCTGTACAAAAGAAAACGTTAAAAATCAGCTAGCAAATGGAGGGTGTGTGTGATAGCTGGCTATCAAAGCCCAATCTGACAAACTCCATAAAGAGACACTCCAGTCTTGCATATGGGAAACAGGTTTAATGAAAAGCTCAAAGCATACATTTAAATAAGGAATGCTACACAAACCACTTGGCTGATTGAATACTTCTCACCTGTGCTTAGCATGCAATTCAAGTACCTTAAAAAGACATTACACCACATCTTTTCATAACAAAACACATAAAAACAATAAAATGATATTTAACATATCAAAACACAAAAATAAAAGAATCAAGAAGATTATTATAATGGGGCCAGAGGTCACCAGTACTTAGCCCACCGCTGAGGATGGTCTTTACCACCATCCTTTCTCAAGGGGCATAGTCCCTACATCTCGCTGGTAAAATGACAGGTCTGCCTCGAGATGTTACATGTACAGGAAGCCTTTCTTGAACATGGGAAGCACGTGTCTCCTGAGGTACAATGTTGTCCTCATTAGCGTCTTTGATGTCACTTACAGAAGGAGTGGCATTGTCAAAAGGATTGTTCAGTTGAGTATTCTGTTCCATGGCAAGAAATTCATCCTGCCCTGAACACATATCATCACACTTTTCAGATGTCTGCTGTTGAAGCTTTAAATGGCGTCTATTGCACCAATACCTATGACCGTCTGGTGTCATTACTTGACATGAACGAGGCTGCTCACATTTCTCTGTAACAGTAGCAGGGAGCCAACCTTCATTAGACTCTATCAATACCGAATCTCCTGCTCCTAGGGCCTTAAGATGCTTTGCTGTACGATCATAGAAGTGTTTTTGTCTATCCTGTATTTTCTGAAGACCCCTGTGTACACCAATGGGTATCTTGGGATATAATAAATTAGTCGTTACTGGAAGTTTACTCCTAAGCATCCTGCCCATCAACATTTGAGCAGGTGAATATAACATTCCAGTGACTGGTGTACTGCGATATTCCAACAATGCCAAATGTGGGTCCACCTGAGCATCCTCTGCCTTTTTAATAAGCTGTTTAATAGACTTGATTGCTCTTTCAACCATTCCATTGGATTGTGGATACCCTGGGCTGCTAAAACATTGTTCAAACCCCCAATCATAAGCAAACTGTTGAAACTCTTTACTAGCAAATGGCATATTATCACTCACAACTATCCTTGGAATTCCACGATGAGCAAACACAGTTTTAAGCTTAACAATCACAGTTCTTGCTGTCTTGTCAGGCAAGCTCAATACTTCTGGATACTTTGAACAATAATCAATCACAAGAAGAAAAGGAGAAGAACCATATTCAAAAATGTCCACACCCAACTTCTGCCATGGTTATTCAGGAATCTCATGTGGTTTAAGTGGCTCCTTTTGATTATGTGGAGCATACCGTACACAAACAGAACAATTTCCAACCACCTTCTCAATATCATTAGACATACCGGGCCAGTACATCAATCCTCTTGCCCTAGCTTTAGTTCTCTGAATACCTTGATGGGAATCATGAAGTTGCGAGAGGACACCTTGTCTTTGAGACACAGGAATAACTACCCTGTCCCCCAAATAAACAATATCATCTTGACCATGTAAAGAGTCTTTTATAGGCCAAAAAGGCTTTGCAACAGGAGTAACATCTCTCAGATACTGTGGCCATCCATTCTTTATGAGGGCTGCCACTACTTGAAGTTGAGGATCTTGTTTTGTGGCTTCCTGTATAGTAGCCACCCCCCTTGGATGCATGGGCAGCGTACCCAATCCATGTATCACTCTCTCACCGACCATGGAATCCTCATCACTTACAGGAAGATCCACACTAGCTCGAGACAATGTATCAGCAAGATGCATAAGCTTACCTGGGGTGTACACTACATTAAGTTGATACCTCTGAAACTGTAAAAGCATACACTGCAAATGAGCAGGAGCACTACTAATTGGTTTTTAAAAAATTGCTTCTAAGGGTTTATGATCAGTCTGAACTAAAACAACTTTACCAAACACATACTGATGGAATTTTCTCATTGCATACAAAACTGCAAGCAATTCTTTCTCTATCTGAGCATAATTTTGCTCTGATGAGCTGCGTGATCTCGAAGCATAAGACACTGGTCTATTCTCCTGAAACAAACATGCTCCAAGACCGTCTTTTGACGCATCAGCTTGTACAGTAACTGGTTTGGTAATATCAAAGTATCGGAGTACAGGTGCCTGACACAGTTGCTGTTTAATCAGTTCAAAAGCTTTCTGATGTTCTGGCATCCATTGAAACAATATATTCTTTCTTAACAAGTTTCGCAAGGGTGCTGTCAATTCTGCCTCCCATGGAATATATTTTGACAGATATTGCACGGATCCCAAAAATCTGAGCACACCTTGTCTATCTTGCAGATGTATCATATCTTGGATAGCCTTGACTTTGTCATCATCTGGTCAAACTCCCTGAGCAGTCACTATTTGACCCATATATTTCACTGAGTCGACCTTAAACTGAATCTTATCCTTATTAAACTTGATATTCTTAGCACGCACTGTCTCCTTAACTTGATTAAGAATCTGATCATGCTGTTCTGATGTCTCTGCTGCAATGATCATATCATCTGCTATCATGTACACCCCTCTTATATGGCTGAAGGTTTCCTGATTTTTCTGTTGGAACACCTCACTAGAAGATTTAAGTCCAAATGGCAAATGATGGAAACAATACCTTCCCCATGGTGTATTAAACATACATAAGCATGATGAAGGTTCATCCAATTTCACCTGCCAATATCCATCTTTCTCATCTAAGATGGTAAAAAATTTCATTCCAGCTAAATGGCTCAAAACATCCTCTGTTGTAGGAATGGTATAATGCTGTCTATGAACTGCTTTATTCAAATCACGAGGGTCAAGACATATATGCAATTTCCCATTCTTCTTTTCTGTAATAACCAAACTACTGACCCACTCTGTAGGACCCATAACTCTAGATATTACTCCAGCACTCTCCATCTGTCCCAAAGTCTCCTTTAACTTGTCCAATATTGCAAAAGGCACCTTCCGACATCCATGAATAACAGGAGCCACTGCTGGATCAATATGGATGTGGTGAGCACCCTCAAATTCGCCAAGACCTTCGAAAACATCAGAATATATGGCAAGTAACCACTCTTGTGTTAAAAGTTCAACTGTGTGCACACTATTAACCTGACGAACCAAATCCAGAGTCTCACAGGCAGCCCTGCCCAATAATGGAAGAGAAGAGCTATCTATTACATAAAACAGTAATCGAGCTGCTCCTCTTGGACCATGACAATCAAGGACAATAGTTCCCAAAGGCTTTATATGTGCTCCACCATAAGCCACAAGCCTTATGTCACTTTTAGTTAGCACTTTCTTGCCTGGGAACTCACAAAATACGTGCAGTGGCAAAACATTCACCTCAGCTCCTATATCCAGTTTGAATTTTACTGAAAGTCCTCGCAGTATTATGTCAACATACCATCCACCCACTTGGCTTGCAGCTAAGCCAGTAGTCTCATGAGCTAATTCTCCTATAAACAAACTGTTTAAATCAAGCTCATGGATATGATGTCCCTGTTCTTTGTTGAAACTTGATGGTTTTACTTTACATACTCTGACATAATGATTTTTTATGCCACATTTATGACAAATCTTTCCAAATGCTGAACAATTTTGAGGCTTATGCACTGTACCACAACAAGAGCACTTATTATTTCTAGTTTGTTCATATCTGCATTTAGATTGTGCCCTCTCAGGTCCAAGGGCCTGTACTAGAATCTCCTCACAATCCTTATCATTTACATGTACTACATGCAACTCCTTGCCATATATTGAGGAAGTTGACATAGTCTGTAGTTCAGTTCTCGTTATTTCTTCTAGATGACATATTTCAGTTGCTTTCTCCAGAGTAAGATTAGGGTCCCTCAGCAATCTTTCCTTTAATTTTTCCTCCTTCACACTAAACACGATCTTATCCCTTACCATATCATTAAATGCCGAACCAAATTCACAGTGACTGGCTTTAAGTTAAAGTTCAGTAACAAACTATTCAATGGTTTCTCCATGTGTCTGTGAATGATTCCAGAAAGAATATCGTTCAAACACCACATTCTTACGAGGAGTACAATATATCCTAAATTGTTCAAGAACTTCTGCTACATCTTTTGGCCCCTCTTCAGAGAAAGTAAAAGTATTATAAACTGCAGGCACTTCTCCCACACAGTGCAACAATATAGCTACTTCCTGTTTCTTAGAAACATTATCAACGCCAGCAGCAGTAAGATATAGCTGAAAAGCTTGCTCCCAGCGTTTCCAGTTCTCAACCAAATTGCCTTGCAAAGCAAGTGGAGGTGAAGGCCGAAATGAGTCCATGTTTACAGCTACTTAAGCTGATAATTGTGTGCAAAAATACACCAACAATCCCTCACTCAAAAAAAAAGAGAGGGAAAAGAAATCCAAATCAACCTCTGACACCATGTGATAGCTGGCTATCAAAGCCCAATCTGACAAACTCCATAAAGAGACACTCCAGTCTTGCATATGGGAAACAGGTTTAATGAAAAGCTCAAAACATACATTTAAATAAGGAATGCTAGACAAAGCACTTGGCTGATTGAATACTTCTCACCTGTGCTTAGCAAGCAATTCAAGTACCTTAAAAAGACATTACACCACGGGGGGGGGGGGAAGTCGCCTTAACACAATACTAGATTCAGAGATCTAGCACGGTGATTATTCACTGTAAGGAAATATAGTTTTGCTGTATGATAAACTGATGCCTCTTCATTTTCTGCACTCCTATTTTGTAGCCAGGCTGTAAAGGTTTTAGGTAACAGTAATGGAACTCTTAGGGTTGCCAACTCTCCCCCCCTTCATAGACAGAGCTTCTAACCCTTTAACAGGTGTCTACCTCACAAGGTTGTTATGAGGATAAAATGGGGGAAGTGTGTATGCCACCTTGAATTTCTTAGAGGAAAGGTGGGAAATAAATGTAATAAATAAATAAATGACCAGTAGCAATTTAGCTAGCAAATTGTTTTTCCTGGCACACATGTGCAGATGCAGTAGTGGTTAGAACTTCAGCTATTGATTTTTCTCCTTGTCAAACTCTAAAAAAATTAGCCCTGCTACAAAGTAAGTTGATCATCCTAAAACTGATTCTCATTCACACATTCCTGGGTTTCACAGAGGAATTTTATAACATCTGCTTGCCCCCAAAACACAAAAACAAACTTTAAAAAAAAATGTCTACATAACAGCACCCCTAAGTTTCAGATACTGATTCTTGAACTCAGGCAACATCTGCATTATACATTTAACACACTATTATACTGTTTTAAACAGTCATGGCTTTCTCCGAACGAGTCTTGGAACTGTCATTTAAAGGTGCAGAGACTTGTTAGGAGACCCCTATTCCCCTCACAGAGCTCCAATTAATGATCAGGGATGATAGTCTAGCAGCATCTGGAGGACATCACATTGGTGACCCCTGCAAACACCCTCACGGCTCTAGAAAAATTGTGTCTAGTACTGAATTTCAGGAGAAGTTGTTGAAGGCGCGTCCATTCCATGTGGTCAAAACCAGGAAAAAAGTTGCAAAAACAGCCTTTGATTGCATGAATAAAAGAAAAAATTCTGTAGATACTGTCTGGCATGTTATGTCAGATGTAAACTCTGATTGATCTGGGTGTTCATAGTGATACACTTTTTTAAAAAAAGTTTCAGGCAGGGCTAGAAGAACAGTAAAAACCTTTGACTCCTGATCAGTTGGGAAGAAGGGTTAATATGAGGCAATCAAAGTAGTAGTATGTTTATTGGTTAACCAAAAGGTCATTTTGCTTGACAACATTTAGATGGCAAACAATGAATGCAGGCAGACAAATGAGAAGTCTAGTTCAAATGTGTGTGTTTACAGTCTAATTCTGCAACATAAATATAAGCTGTGAGCACAGTATGGTTGGATTGTAGAACATACTTTTTTCACAGACAGGAGTTAAGGTGGGCTCCTTAGCTTACAATTTCTATGCTTTTTGATGCATTTGAGAATTTTCAAAAACCTTAACTCTTCTGTAAAAACCAAACTAGACATTACACTACTAAACATTATTAGCAAGACTTATTATTGTTGATTAAATAGTATATAAATCTTGTTAAATAAAACAAATAATACCAGTGTGTGTTCTTCAAAAACACATTAATTGCAGCTACACCCACCTTCCCCCCATTTTCATAGTGCACAGGAAAGAGGTTTCTTCCCCACTGTGCTCCTTATGAAAATTAGCCCTGGAGTACTAGAGTGTCTTCCTATTAGCACAGAAGATAGTTCACCTGAAGGACAAGCTTGACTGATGAGTTGATCTGTAATAAGGACTGGGCTGGACTGATTTCAACCTCTGGTCTTCTCAGCTCTTAGATATGGAGAATGTCTATGGGAGAGTAACTGTTCTAAGCAGCCAAACATAATTTCCAGGGTTAAGCCTTGGCCTTGGATCCTGCCAAAGGGTCACTTCCCTTTGGCAGTGGCATCAAGAAGCTGACTTCATGTCAGCAGGTACTTGAAAAGGTTCCTAAGGCCCAGCACGTGGAAATGCCCAGCCTCATCTGTCCCATGCAGTTGATATTATAAAGCTTTGTGAATTCTGGTTCTGCTTAAAATCTACCCACTAATACTTGGGCATTTAAGTTTTTAAGATTTTTAATAATATTGTCCATCTGTCCAGTACTTCCTTATGTGCTGTTTCTAGATTCGGTAAGGAATACTAGGACATGCTGTCCTGGTCTCCTTTGGGAGGAAAGGTGGAATAGACATTTAAAAAATAAATAATGTATGAACTAACATTTTCTAAGGCTGGCTTGTCTGATTGATAGAGATGTTTATATAATTCAGCAAATCATACATATGTATCCTCTGATTTAGTAGCTGTTTTTTAATTGTTATGAAATGTGCTATTTTGCACAGCTGCTGAAACCTGTATTGTTCAGCTAATAGTAGGCATGGCCTACCGCCATGGTCTCAATATATACTCCGTAAATGAAATTACTTTTTCTGTTTTATTAATTTCCAAAAGATAATGCATATTACTAGCTGCAAGAGGTCTAGTGGAAACCCTTTCAACATAGTACCAAGCCTATTTTCTAAATATTGACTATCCTGCAGAAATATTTCTTTGGTTGATTCTTTGCCTGTTTCAATGAGTGAGGTGGCACTTATAAATCACCTTTAGATAACACATTTAAAGGTGTCCCAGATGGTGGTGAGATCTATTCCAGGGGTGTTATTTTCTTTTAAGAATTGAGGGATGTCTTTGTAAAATTGCTCCTGCAAGAAGCAAAGAATATAAGCTTCTATCACAGGTGGTGATATCATTGCTTTCTATGTTTGTACTTTCTATGGATTCAGATTTTATCCCTTCAACACCTGAGATGTATATTTTTATGATTCACCCAACTTTTGTGATGTTGTGATTTTAAGTTGTTTTAAATTGTTTTTAGAAATATATTTTAAACTGTTGTAACCCAGCCTGCAACCTCAGGGTGAAAAGCGGATAAATAATAACAATAACAACAACAACAATAATAAATTTCACATCATTTCAAAATGGTATGTATATGTTTGTATTACGATATGTACACAAACTTGTTAGTGTTTCCCCCCCCCCCGGAACATTAATTACTTGTATAATTTAGATATTGTCAACTCAACACTTTAACTATTTCTTTATACCATAGTGCTATGCATCTTAAGCAAACCCTTCCTAATATATTGAATTGTTTCCCCTAATTGGCATATTAAATATGTTGCCATTGTCTATTGTCCCCTGTAATTCTGATCTATAGTTCAATAACAGAACTGATTAGAATTGCTTTAGATATGAGAATTCCAATTTTGTCCTATTTGAAGTATGGTCAAAGTTCATTTCTGCATAGAACCCTTTTTTTAGACAGGAAAATTTTAGGGGTATACACAAATATGCTTTGCTGCTGAATGAGGTTCATTGCAAAAGCTAGCATTCCGGATGCAAGCATTTTTGATGCAAGATTGGAATCTCTCTCCCCCCCGCCCGTTTCTATGAATAGTAAAGTAGTAAATGGACGTGTCATGGATTAAAAAAAATATCTGTTCTGTTTTGCAGATGATAAACTGTTGAGCAACGAGCTTAGTCTGGATATAGCAGCCAGGCATGGCGCCGGCATCTGGCATGCTTGGGAAGCTCCTGAGGGCCCAGCATCCTAGCAGAGCCCTCTGGCATTGATGTTGCTCTGGTTCTCTGTGCTGTGCCTCACTATTTAAAATACCAGACTGCCTCTACATAAGAGGTATGGTAGGAACATTTTAAATGGTGATTTAGAACTGCTACTGCCAGATAAGCCCTTGGCAAGGGGTCCACTGACATTGACTAGTTTTGAAGTCACTTTGCCAAGGTCCCGCAAACCTGGAGTTGGCCTGGACACAAGTGGATAAGTTTACTGAATCAAATATAAATGATATCATTTGGGGGGGGGCTACTATGCCAACCAATTATATAGCTAACCAGCTTACTAAGTAATTACAAGCACACTTTGGAAAGCTATAGCTTGGTAAATGGTAGGGATGGGGTTCAATGGCTGGTTCCTATCCGTTTGAATTCTGACGTCCAGCTTTCAGTATCAATCCACCATTTTTTGTTCCCGATTGTTTTCACAATTGCCAATTCGCGTTTTTTTCCAGCAGAAAAAATAATGTAATTGCTAACGAAAATGCTAATGAAAATGCTTATGCTGTAGGCACGTGTTCTGCCAATTTTTTTCTATTTAAATTTCAATTAGGTAGCTAAGCGCCCATTAATGTCTGCTGCCTCAGGCTAGCTGCTGTGCTGTTTAACAAGGACTTTTCCATTTTGCTGTTCTGGTTGTTTTGCAGTACTTTTGATTGTTAATGGTGATTGTTATCACCTAGACAGAAGTTAAGAATGCATCAGCTTAGAGGAAAGCTGATTATGAAGACAATAATGTAAAATTTGGAGCAGATTTTTTTTTTAAAAAAACCACCAGGTGCTGCCTGCCGCAGGAAATCAATGCTAGTCCAACAACAGTGTGGATTATCGGATTATGTCAAAATCTGGTAATAAATCCGATTTAGCAAATATTCTCCCCCATTCCTAGTAAATGGTTGTCTGAATTTACCCAGTCTTTTGTAAAATACTTAGCACCTGATAAGATACCTATGTAACAATGCTAGAAAACATTGCCATAGTTTAAGAAGCACAGCATCTTTTCAGATTTATTCCCACATTTCTAGCCTAAGTTCAAAGGAACTTACTTCCTAGGATGGATGCTTTGGATTGCTAACTTGAAGTTCCAAAAATAATATTTATGTTTTCAGTCTTCTACCTTTTTACCCAAAAGTAGCCAACAAAGTCCTCTGTAATTTTTAAAAACAATCCTACAGTGTAGTTCAAAGTAGCCATTAATGGTACTCTGCGATAGTCTCTGTCTTTAATTGAAAGCAATGCTGATCACGGAATTCAATTCTCAGGCAGAAAAGGTATACCAAGAGAATCACCTAATTTTAACTTTCATTCTTACCTCATCACTGTATTTAGTATAATATAGTTTGATATCACTTCTGTCCAGGCTCCTGTGTCAAGAGTGTCAAGGAAATTGCTAAATGTCCTGCTATTTTCCTGTTGTTGTTGTTAATATTAATATTAATATTATTAATAATAATAATTAGAATAATTAGAAGAAGAAGAATTAGAATAAAAATGCTCAATACAGAAGTATTAAAATTTGTTGATAACTCATTCTGATAACAGACTGTAGCAAAGGCAGAACAGAGAATAAGAAATATTAATTCTCCTGACAGATATGAAATCATATCAAGAGTAATTTGCTCTTATGATAAAGTTCTTAAGATGGCAGCAAGCTTATGTCTTTGTTTCAGCAAGTGTACTAATGTTATATCTAAAATAAAAGTAATAATTGATCCAGATTTATAGCTAATATTATGGAAACATAACTAATATTGGTAGCTGGATCATAAAAAATAAACTGATCTGTTTATCATTTCTTTATGTTCAGGGCAAAATAGTCACCAATCTGCATGCCTATATACTGTATGATGGCTCTGATCCATCTGTAGTAGCACACAACTCACACTCCTGGATAACGATGTCCATCCCTTTCCACATTAAAAAAAAAAATCAAGCCAGTAAAATGGAGTTGGGCTGAGCAATGCATTGTAGATGCTTGCTTATAGATGCGTTTCAGCATTGCATACACATGGAAACCTGCTTGTGTCAGAGGGATGCCTTTGCTGGATTATGCTACAGAATTTATTTGATTAAAGAATGTTAAAAGTCAGTTGTGTGTCTGGAGCACTGAAGATGATGTGAACGGATCTTGCTTGCACAGAATGCTGTGTTCATCATAGCCCTCCAACACACACTCCAGAACTTCTAGAGTGTTAATTGCTTGTTACCTGAAGATCTCTATGCACGTTATGTTTAGATATGAAGGAGCATATGAAGATCCCTTATACTCGGGTAGACTATTAGTCCATCTAGCCCAGGTGTGGAGAACTTCTGCCCTCCAGATATTGCTGAACTACAACTCCCATCAGCCTCAGCAAGCATGGCTAGTGGCCAAGGTTGATGGGAGCTGTAGTTCAGCAAAATCTAGAGGGTCAAAAGTTCCCCACACCTGATCTAACCTGATATTGTCTAAACTGCCTGACAACAGCTCTCCAGCATCTCAGGCAGAGGTCATTTAACTGGAAGGCCACTGACTGTACTTGGGATCTTCTGCCTGCAAAGCATGTGTGTACCATTAAGCGATGGTCCCACCCCTAGAAAGGGATATCAAAGAGTTATGAGTACATTGAGAGCAGAAGCTTTACTACCCTCCTTTTCCAGACATTCTGCCTATTCCTCACTCCATGTTTCTGTTCCCATCATGGCACTTACCTTTATCACATACCAAAATCCTTCTTAAAGTCATATTGCCGCCCTGGGCTCCTACCAGGAGAAAGGGCGGGATATAAATCTAATAAATAAATAAATAAATATTCCCATGGCCAGCAACATCCTCAAGTGACCATGTCTCATGTTTTGTATCCCAATGTTGGAACCAGGCTCAGCGCTAAAAAATAAACAAAAAACAAAAGAGCAAGGGGAACTCGCGATGTCTACAACCAGAGGTCTGACTGCTTCCCATTTTACTGCAAAAGAGATATGTTAGGCTTCTGTCTGAAACCCTGAACAAAGCTGTGCATTGGCAAAGAACAGACGTCCTCCTGACCTTTTTGTTGTGTTATAGGAGGAGGTGTGTACCTTCTCCGGTGATCTTGAGTGGGTCTTTCTTCCAACTTCAGGAAAATAAGCAACTACCTAAGGAGCTCTATGTAGAAAATGGCTGGATTGATTGCCAGTTCACCACTCTGAGGTTCTATTGTTGAAATAGGCAACTGGAGGCCATAGGCCAAAGCCAACTTCCAAAGGCTCCTTATCTGAGCTCTCAAAGATCCAGTTTCCCCACCCCAAGTGCATATGGAGCATAGAACTGAAAGATGTGATGAGTCCAGCAGAGATCCTGTGGCAATTTGGCTCCCCACCCATCCCAGCTGCCAGGAATTAAGCAAAGGTATACTGAAGGAGTACAGGGGTGGAAAAACAGGTGTGAATAGGGCTGTTTCTGCTAGGGTTGATACCACTGTGGAGGAACAATTTCCACAGGCCTATATCTTGCCCTGACATATGTGTGACAAGGTAGAGGGGCACGGAAGGATATACACCACAAGATGTTCTGAGCTAGGTACAGCAGCCTGCCCTTTACTGCAGTAACCACAAACATCCTGCAGAAAGAAACAAAACGTGCACTGGTAATGGTAATTTCCCACTGTTCAGATAAAAGACGAAATGAAATTAAGCTTGCGAAAGCTCATTGCTAAAAGTTATAAAACACTGGTAGAGATCCTATGAGGTCAGAACCTTCTATGCAGCAGCTTCACGCTGCTGTCGTTTGGAGGCTTCTCCGTGCACGTGTGTTTTCTAATTGACTTGATCTTCAGTATTAGTTTCTTGCATGACCTGGACTCCAAAGGTCTATGGTGGATTTCCGCGACAGCACCAACACCAGGGCCACTTTTTTTCCCCAGTCACAGGCCAGCAGCATAAACAGGATGTTTATTGAACCCTAGCTGAGATTTTGTACTTGGCCAGTGGGCTGCATTGAGCTTACTGGGACAGAAGTTGCTCACTCCAGGCTTCCTTTAAGAACAAGGTACCAAGAGGTATACCATCTTCTTCTAGTGCCATTGGACTAGACACAGTGGGGCTGGCAGGGGAATTGCATGGCAAGTGTTTTGGCCTGAATTCATTCAAATGAGAAGTGCTTGGGGGGAAAGATAACTATGCTCTTTCATCTATGCTGGTCATTGACCGTAACAATAAAGATTTGATTTGAATGCTCTTTCACCATCTCCATTCATTTCAATGAGATTTAGACAGAAGAACTTCCAGGTAGATTGCGCTTTTAATCTGTTGCTCACAGGACACATGGGAACAAACAAATGACTGCATAGTACAGATTCTAAATCATATACAAGGGCTTTCAGTTGTGAAAATCCATGTCCTTAATGTGTTTTCCCCCTATTTATTTTGCTGTGGGGAAAAATATTTCAAAGCTTACAAAATCCTTAACAATATCCTCACAACAAAATACTGGGAAGAAAAATCTATATTCCTTCAACTGCATTGTCAATTACAATAAAAAAGTTTATGTTGATTTGTGTGAAATTGGGTAATGCTTCTCAGTGTGTCTGCATATAAATGGCTAGCTTTCCCCCACCCTGGTAGGCTGTCAAAACCATAACCCGACAGTATGTTCCTTTTGTTGGAGAAGAAACAATGATGCTGCCAGTAAGAACATGTCAAGTTGGTACATTTTAGCCTGTCTCAAAGCGGACATCCTGATCATCACACTTTAATTGTGACATTTCAAAAGATTACTGTCAACTTTGTTTCCTCTGATTACAGAAGAAGAACAAAGGTATGTCAGCTTGAATAATCATTTAAATAATTTAAAGATGCTGAGTCAAGTGTGTGTGTGTGTGTGTGTGTTAACTCGAGAAAGACAAATTGCATGTCAACATATCACTAAGTGCTAAAAATCTATGCTGTGGCTGTTTATTAGTTTGCTCTAATCTGGTTCCCATAAAACCTTCATCCTCAAAAAATGGTTGGTAGTTCCTTTGTATATTTCGTTATTAGAAGAAACATTACAATTTCAGGAAATTCTAACCAGATTTCCATTAGAGACATTTCAGAGCTCCTGTACTAAAAACCTCTTATCTGTCAGGGTTCAACCATGCCCAGACCTTATACCTGAGGTCTCCTCAGATGAGGAGCAAGGGGAGCTGGACCCTCCAGCAGATCTTCACACTGCTGATGATCCTGAGAAGCCAGCAGTCCTGGACATCCCTGTCCAAGCACCGGAGGTCATCTCACCAGCTGCCTGGATTCCTGGCCATCTCTCAGACTCCCTTTCCCCTCATTTCCTCCACGGCCTCAAGAGCAGAGTAGATGGAGAACCAGACAAGAACTTCAGAGCTACCCCTATAGTGTCCAGCTGTCCTACCTCAAGTAGCACAAAAACAGAAGAGATAAGAATTAACAAGGGTCAGTACTAGGAGCACAGTCTGAAGGCAATCAGGTAAAAAGCACAGGATCAACACAAAAAGTAGGGTCTGAAACACAGCCTTGGTGAATAGCTAGGCAGTCAAGATATGTACAAGTCAGTACATGCACAAGACTGCCACCTGGAAGTCTTCAGAGCCTCACCAGAACACAACTGCAGGCCATCAGTGTCACCTGAGGAACTGGTCTACTCATGAGGAGTGGCTTATTCCTCAGGCAAGCCATTCTGCATCTGGTGGTCAACTGAGCTAGCATCTTTATTTTATTTATTTATTTATTATTTTATTTATACCCCACCCTTCCCTCCAGCAGGAGCCCAGGGCGGCAAGCAGAAACACTAAAAACACTTTAAAACATCATAAAAAGACCTGAAAATACATTAAAACAAAACAACATTAAAAACATTAAAAAAAACTTTAAAAACATCTTTAAAAAAGGGTTAAAGATATTAAAAGACATATTAAAAGCAATTCTAACACAGACGCAGTCTGGGATAGGTCTCAGCTTAAGGCACTTGTGTTGCTCAATATCCCTTTGCCAGTCAGAGAGGAGGCTATCCACATCTTGAGGGGGTTAGGATCAGCTTCCATCTCCCCTGAGGATCCAGTATCCCCCTGATTGGTCTCAAGGTCCTTCAATGTGGGCTGTTCTGTAACATTTGGCTCCAGATCATCCTCCAAAGAGGAATCCTCCAGTGCAGACATGACACTGGCCACCTGCCCATGAGGCTACTCAAGAGAAGTGCACAGAAACACCTGCATGGATCAGGGATCAATTCAGAGCCAGGAAGGGCAGGAGCCTTCAGATCCTTCATAAATTTCTTCTCTGATCTGGTTCCTTGCTGAAGCTCTAGTTTTCCTGGCCTAGGGGAATGGTTGTGATCATTGACAAAGCTATGCTCTTGTAGGCACCAATAAATGTGTTCAAAAGCTGCGGGCATGATTTTGGCTGTCTTTTTTTAAGGTGGAAATATATATTCTTCATAAATATTTATATATCTATGTTTCTAGAGGAGTCAATCTGGAAGTCCACCAAGAATGAGCTGAAACTTATCATAGGGCATTGTTCTGAGAAAATGTCATAGATTTTTCTTTTTCCCATCCCCTAGAAAAAGAAGGCCCCTTGGCAGAACTTTCTCTGGCTATTCTCCACCATTTCTTTGGTGGTGATCATCATTTTCCTCTTGAAACAATGCTAGGTCCAGGGTACGGTGGAGGATGCCAGCCTGGCAGCACACTTGTTCCTTCCACTTGCAGCGGCGGCAACACCCCCCACCCCAGGAACACAGAAAGAAGCTGTGCTACTGCCACTGCTAATGATGAGCTCCATTCCTAAGAAACTGTTGGAGAATTTCAGTGAAATGGTCTCCCCAATTTTTCTGCCCCAAACAGGTTGAAGAATGTTGAGAGATCATTTGCACAGAGCTCCGACCAAATGGTGGCAATCTGTGGAAAAATATGGCCATAAATGTTGGATGTAACTGAGTGGGAGGTTGAGTGTTATCTTCAGCTTCATTTTGTGGCTCCCGTCTCATTCTCCTGCCCCATTTGCCCTTCTCTTTCCCCTAGTTTCTTCCACTTCTCCTTACTGCCTAAAGCACAGCTTCTCCAGTTTCTGAGGCCTGAAACAGACATAGTTCCCTCCAAGACTTGGTGCAGCTTCTCCTTGCCTTTGCTCCATCATCCTCAATTTGATTTATATACCGCTTATATGGCAAAATGGCTTACAAGCAGTTTACAACCTAAAATCAATTATAAAATATATACAGTAGGGCCACGCTTACTGGTGCTTCGCATTCCGGCATTCCGCTAATGCAGCGGCTTTCAATTAGGGGAAATTCCCCGTTTTAAAGCCATTTTTGCGCTTTTGCGGCATTTTGCGGCATTTTTGCGTGACGTACCCCATTATACTCAATGGGTTCTGCTTTATGGCGATTTCCACTTTACGGCGGCAGTCTGGAACGGAACCTGCTGTATAAGTGGGGCCCGCCTGTACATAATTAAAACGCCAATTGTTTCTACTGAGAAACAGATCTCCTCCAATTCCAGGGTGGATTTTTGCCCTGTCTCTCTTGACTGTCCTCCATCTATTACCAAGCCAGTCTGTGTTTCTAAGAGCACGTCCAAATGACTGTATAATGTGTATTCGTTAATTTTCCATGGTCCATACGACGTCACCCATTTTCACGGATTTTCTCACGGTTAAATCTGCATCTGCAGTAATGCAAAAAATGCGATTTGCTTTTTTAAACTGGGAATCATCTGCTTTACCTTAAGGTGCTCGGATGCAATACTGTGGACTTTAGAGCTGTGGGCGGTCCGTGGGCATTTCCCCATACCCCTTCCCTCATTCCCATCCAATCATGTTTTTTCACTTTTGCGCATGTGCGCGAATGTCTGGGGAAAAGCCCGGGAAAACTGAACCAATCAGAGCAATGGGGTGGTGTTGGGGGTGCTCTGCAACTTCTACTGTACAGATGCAAAAATGTGCATTTTTGCAGAAGCAGCTGTAGCTGTTTATTTTTAGCCAGCCTGCGAACTGGACGGCCGCTCCGTGTGAGATCTGCAATTGCGGTTGTTTGTAAAGCCCCCCTTTTCCTGGCTGGTCTCGCTCAAGTGCGGCTGGTTGGTGCAGAGAGCTCGCTTTGCTGTTTCCTCCTCACTCGGAGACAGACAGGCACACACAGAGGAAAAATGCGAGAGCCTGGCGGTTTGCAAAGGTCCACGGGAAGGAAAGGGAGAAGGAGGGGGGTGAAGGCAGCGGAGCAAGTTTTGCCTGAAGTGGTTGGGAAGCTGCTGGGGAGGGTGGCTCTTCCCTGATGGTGCCACCACCGCTGCCGCCACTCCTGCAGCAGAGCTGCTGTGCATGGGCAGAGCGAGAGCGAGAGAATGGGGAGGAGTTGGGAGCCGCCGCCAAGCGCTGCACTCTAGAAAAGCTCTCAGTTCTGAAGAAATATTTGGAATTGCCAGCAGTGTGTATCTCCTCCCTTTTCCAGCCTCTCGCTTCACACACGGCTGAATGTAGTGGTAAAAGTTTTAAAGCAAGGCTTTAAATCGTGAAAAGAGCTGAGCAGAGCCCCCCTTGCCTTTGTCCATCTTCCTAAAGTAGAACAGCCTGTTTGGGATTTTTTTTTTTTTAAAGAGGTAATTGTGGCATTCTGGTTAATTCCTGCCCCCTCTCCCATTGGTCAGGTTCATTCTGTGTCTCTTTGGCACCATAAAATGGACAAGGCAGGCTATATTATTAGACTCTGTATCTCAGTTGCACACATTAGCGAAATATTGCAAATACAAGCAAACAGCAATACAGGAATTAATGGCATATAAGTGGTTTGCTAGAGCGTCTCGGCCACCCACAACCATAGAGACTGGTGGTCTACCTTCCTAGACATGACACTTTGTTATTTGCAGTTCTGGAGAAATAAGTGAAATTGTCAGCGCTGTGTATCTCCAGAAACTTTAATATGCATAAAGGCAGAAAAGCATACAGTCGGTTTTGCAAAATATCGCAAATACAAGCAAACAAAAATACAGGAATTATTGGCATATAAGTGGTTTGCATGTTTCTTTTATCAGAGGGAGCACCGCAAAGCCTGTGCTGGGTGCTTCAGTGCAGATTGACACTGCAGCACGTGGGGATGTTTGCCTGCATTCACTACCCAAACCCAGAGCGGCCACCCGCTGGGGGGCCCTGTTTGCTTCCCTCAGGGGCAGCATTCCTGTGTCCGAGCTGCACGACGCTCCGGGCTGAACCCCGGTGATTACAAGCGCTGATCCCTTGCACAATCCCCCTGGATGGTCAGGGGCACCTACAGACACCCCCCCGGCCGGCCCTGCTCCGGAGTGGCAAGCGGCAAGGAAGGCAGCAGCAGCTTCCACAGGGACTCCCTGGGCTTTGCTGGAGGCTCAGTGGGTGGGAAATTGTGGTGTTCGATGGTGTGAGAGGCATCTGCATCCCCCAGCAGTTCAGGGCAACCTGCTGGCGGCCCGCTCACAGGGGCGAGAGTGAGGTGGGGCTTTGGGAAAAACTGAAAATAATGTTTAATGTGTGGGCGCAAAAACAGCGGATTTCTTTATATTGAAAAAAGCAAAAAAAACAGCAGAAGTGGGGACTATCCAAGCACAACGTGAATAGGGAAAATGTGGATTATCCAGGTGAGTTCACCACTACTACTGATCACAACCACCAAGCTCTGGGTGAGAACAGTAAGTGGTTTCATTTGCCACAAGAGCCTGTCAATCAGTTCTGAATAACTGGATGGGGAAGTGGAAAGAAGGCCTCTCTGTCATTGTCAGGAGAGCCAGCCAATCAGCATTGTACACATCAGGCTTGGTCTTGAAACCGGAGAAATCAGCTGTTCCCAGGCTCAATGCACTATGAAAATTTGTTCATCTATCCAAAAAGTGCTAACAGCAGCTCCACATTGGGCTGATATTCCCCAGTCCATCAAGAAAGAGATACCAGAAGAGAAGATGCGCAGATGTGCAGAACATTATACAGATAATTTCCCCTGGCAGTAATGGTATACTATTCTATCCACTACAGCAAGGTTTGTGCTGTAGTTCTTGATTGTGTGTATACTTCTGAAAGGAAGGCATCTCTTTCTATGAGCAGGTTGCTTCTGGGCTTATTTTTTATACTGTGAAATTATTCTGCATGCGTGCCATGAAACATGTTACCATATGTGCTTGTGTCACTATTAGAGATTTTCTTCTTTTCCTTTCCTTTGGCTTTCTCCCATAGTTTGTCTAATGCTGCTGATCTCCTCTGGACATCTGTTGTCCCTGGAGCAGGCTTCTTTAGGCGTCCCATTTTAGCACTTATAGACTGTAATATGGCTGTTTTTGCAAACAGGCCACATCTGTTTTTTAGCTAGTGCATTTTAAACCTCTCTCCCTCTATTTTTCCTTCTTTATTTCTAAAGAAGAGAGGGACAGATGACAACTTAGCTGGAAGTTGACCTATTTAGGTATATCACCATATGTAAGAGACAGTTTGCATAGATAGTAGCTTTATTTTCTGAACAACACAGATTTGAATTAAAATTACCGAGGAAAGAAGTACCAAGATCCATATCTGGTGTGTTCACACGTGTATGAATTCAGAGTTTGGGTTGTCTGAGCATTGTTCAAAGGATGATATGGTTCTGTGGTCTTGCAAGGTTTGGGCCACTTTGAGTGAAATCACAAATGATTAGAAGTGTGCCCAGGGTTCTGCTTCTATGTGTATATTAAACACTCAATGAGGTTTATTCAGTTATAGAAAATCTATAGGCAAAGTTTCATTCAGGTTAGAACATAAGCAATGATTTGCTGGATCAGAGCAAGCTCCATCAAATCTAGCATTCTGACATCTAAAGAACTGGGTGGTCGTGGTGGTTTTAATAGTTCTAAATTTTGATGGTAATGGTGGTGGGGGAGTCAGTTTTGTGTGTCACTTTCATGGAGAGCAACCCTACACAACCAGTGATTTCCCATGGCGTCCCAGCTTGTCATGGGCTTGGTCTCACACTCTCCACTATCAGAGAGGAGTTTGATGACGCATAGGATGGTACAAACTGAGTTCAGGAACACTTCCAGGAGAGAACCACTGTTCTGCCAGAGACTTATATAGAAGAGGAGCTCGAGGGGCATGCAGTGCCTCCAACCTCTGTGCCTGCAGACGAAATATTGCCCTTCCCTTTTCCTCTGACTTAGAATACCCGTCCCTAGAACTACCTGCAGTTTATAGGGGCACCTTTTCTCTGCTAGTGCTTTCCATGGCAAAGCAGGCACATTCAGAATATGGCATGGCCTATATAAGCCCCAGCAGTTTCCCCGTGTTTTAGCTTTAAGATGTTTTGCTTTTAAGATGTTCTGTAGTGTTTTATCCCTTGTTTGCCGCCCTGGGCTCCTTCTGGGAGAAAGGGTGGGATAGAAATTTGTTTGTTTGTTTATAACAACAACAATAAGAAGAAAGCAGAGCTTGAGACACCCACTTGGCTGCAGAACTACTTGATCTTGCAGTTGGGTCCAGTTTATCGTTGGAGTAACACTCCAGGCTCTCTGCTTATTGATTTAACTTCATAACCAGCTCACATACACTCCACTGCCTTAAGCTACCCATGGTGCTGACCACCTGCAATCTGTCTTGCCATGTTCAGCCAGTACTCCCCTGTGGGTTTCAGCCTAGAACATAACGCTTTTGAATGCATACATAGCAAGTTGCACAGGTGCTAGATTGTCATATTCAGGAATTAGACAATTTCCTAAGGAACTACCGTGTACAAATATTACAGTGTGATGGATCTGTCAGTCTTCCCAATGCCGTATATTAACAAAAACATAATGGATACAGTGTTATCTGACACTATGCAGCAATTTTAATGTGTAACTTGCTTTATCAGTCTTTCAACAGTCAGGTTTAGTAATAAGTATTGCTGTTTTGCAGATTGGGACATGGGCCTCAGTCCACCTTCTTGTCTTAGAGTGGGAGGAAAAGGAATAATTCAGAATATCTGTAGGACTGTCACGTAGAAGATTGAGCAGGCTTGTTCTCTGCTGCTCCAGAGAGCAGAACTAAAACTAATTGGTGAAAATGGCAAGGAAACAGATTTTGGCTAAACGTTGGGAGGAACATCCTAAGAGTAAGAGCTGGTGGTGCAGCTGTCAGAGTTCAGCCCTTCCCAATCCTCAAATCTGAAGTCTCCCCATAGGAGGAATGAGGAGAGGAGGACCCTTCAGCAGAGCTCCACACTGTCTGTGACCCTGAAGAACTATTGCATCCGGGTATCCCTGCCCCAGGACTGAAGGTCCCTGCACCAGGTGCCTAAGTTCCTAGCTGGCTCTCAGATCCTCCCTCACCCCTGGAACCAGTAGCTGTTTCCCAGACCTTCTTCTGGCTGAGTCACTGCTGCATTACTGGGAGGGAGAGGAGGGAGAGGAGAGGCCTGTGTAGTGTAAATGCACCGGCAGAGCCAATCCAGCACTCCTACCAATCTATTTGCACCACAATGACCTTGTACAAGGGTGAACCAAGCAGGACTTTCAGAGCTGGTGGAATGCCCAGTTAGCTGCATGTGAGGCTACGCAAGAGGTGGGAAACTGCATGAAAGCACCTGCCTGGATCAGGGTCTCGCTGAGAGCCAGGAAGGGGTAGATCCTCCAGCTCCTAAATAAGCTCCCCGCCTCAGCTGCCTCATTGCTGAAGCAGTAGGTCTCTTCCAAGCTCCCTGAATTGGGGAAACGGACAGGAACAGACTGCCTTGGATGTGGTGGGCTCTCCTTTGCTGGTGATATTTGAGCAGACCCTGGATGGCCATCTGTTAGGGATGCTGTAATTGCAAGATTTCTGCATTTGAGCAGGGGGCTGGACAAGATGACTTCCAAGTTCCCTTCCAGTTCTAAGATTTGATCATTCTGCTTGACTGTGCAAATAGCTGAAGGCCACAATCCAAAGGGCCATGTGGAAATCTCTGTCTATGCACTGGAGCTTTTGACATCCTCTTCCCCAAACCCTCCCTCACGTCTTTCCAGAATCTACTTCTGAAAATGGAAGGGAGTTTAGGGGTAGTTTCAGAGCCATAATGAGGAACTGCAATAACATGCAAGAGAGAGTACAGGGCCATTTGGATTAGGCTAAAGGTGGTCTTGAGTGGGGCTCTGTAGAGCTATGTGACAAAACATCAGCACATATTTCTTAGCTAAGATGTAGAGGAACAAGCCCATTTGGTTTCTGTGGAAGTTGTGAAGGTTTCCTGAGTAGGCAGTGTTGTTCAAGAAGCAGTATGAATATGCTCTTGTGCAGCAAATTATTGAATTCAGGAGGGTCAGGGAAAAGAGTTTTTGTCATATCATTAGTATCCAGCCACAAAGAGCGTATAATAGCCTTTAACATCCAAGCATCTTCTGCCTTTACAAAATCCACAAGTACCAACAGCTGAGTGCATAACCAAACCCGGCATCTTTGCTCTGAAGTGCTGGAACCCATAAGTTAATTAGTGGTGGTCTTATTGATTACTCATCCCCCAGAATGAGAAATCTTGCAAATGCATGCCATTAGATAACATATGTTTATTTGGCCTTTTGTATGCATATTATCTACTACTGCTTTTACAGCTGAGACCAACTGAAGCTGTAAAATAAGCAATCATCTCTGGTTGCCATAGCAAAAGTGCCCCCCCATTAGTTGCTGAGGAAACCAAACAGTAGACATAAACAATCAATTACCCAGTAATAATTTGGAAATATAGTTTTAAAGCCACCAGAATCCAAAATGTAGCTATACCCAGCATGTTTTTATGCATTAAAGGTTAAACCTCTCTCAAAAGCCTTTACTGCTGAGTGCAAGACAAAGCATTTATGCCCATGGGATTTTGTATATTTACAAAACTGAACTGTTTCTCCTGCCCATATGAGAGTTTTGGGTGGGGCTGCTGTTCTCCCAAAGGAGCAGATACATAGCTTGGGGACTCTCCTGATTCCTGGATACATCACCGATATTTGAGGGACAGGCAGCGTCAGGGTCATGATCTAGATGTACCAATGGTCTGATTCAATATATGGTAGCTTCCTGTGTTTCTAAGCATGTACGTGTGATGCACCCACAAGATAAATTGTCCATGTACACAGGGATACTCAAAGTTGTTAATGTGACCAAAGATGTATTGGATAAACCATCAGCCCTCTATTCTTACCCTTTTTCCTTGACCAAGGCTGAACAGCCAATCACAGGACAACAAGGGCCTGATCTTCTCGTTCCTTCTTGAGAGGCTTCTGTTTCTGTGTTATTTTCCTTTCAGATGTACAGTGCTTTCATGTGGGTTTCTAGAAAATGTTCAATAGCTTGTTTGGCCAACCTATATACACAGGTACACATTTATCAAGAAAACAAGCTATAGCTGTATGTGCAGATTTGTTCATTAAAAGGCCTCTACAGGCACCCTGCATAGCCTCAAGGTGGGCCTGTTCTGTGTCTACAAATGGAAATAAAGAAATATAAAAGACATACTGACCTGAAAGGCTCCTTTAAAATGATTCTGAATTATTGAATCTCTGATTCAGAAATAATAGGTCTCTGGGGCACTTTACAACTTTGACTTTTACTTCAGGTGGCTGCAGCATGGAAGCCCTAAAATTGCCATGGCTAGGCACACATCAGCTCTCTTTGAAGTGGTTTAAAAGATTCTGAACTATCTCAACAGCTTCCATAAATCTATAATGACTTCAAATCGGAATCACTCAAAAAACCCAAGGCAATTTTAATCAGCCAGTTCCTATTATGATTCTGAGCAATTCAAGAACCAATTCGAGTCCCACATTGTACTGCCAGAAATAAACCAGCTTTCTATGCACAAAATACACTTAAAAACAAGTAAGAAAACAGAAATTAATTAAAAGTATTAAGAAAACAAAAGTTATATTTGTGTGGCTTCTGAATGTCAAAGATCCTCTTGATAAATGATAAAATCCCTGACTTTCTTATTTGTCTTTATCATGGGAACTTTGTTTATTTATTAGATTTATATCCCACCCTTCCTCCCAGTAGGAGCCCAGCGTGGCAATCAAACTTGAATCAACAGACAGAAATCTGAATGACACAGCCTAGTTGACTGTAACATGGGGAGAAAACACAACTTTGAAAAACATATTTCACAAGTATTGGAACTAGTTGCTTCACTCATAAGAATACTGATTTCAGGGAGAACTTTTCTCTTTGTCAGACTTGGCATTTCCCATAATTATGCAGGATATAATATTGTTATGGAAATGCTTTCTTTCTGAACTTTATTTGCCTGGGTCCTGCTGAATTCTTATGAAGGACAAAACCAATAACAATTGAGTTAATGAAAAAAATGTAAATAAATGAAAACAAATACATATATTACCTACCCAACCCTCCTTGCTTTTCTTAAACTTGGCTGCATTTACTGCGAGTAAATATTGGCATTATGAAGACATCAAAGGTCAGAGCTTGTCCTTTCCAAGAAAAGATGTGTTTAAAATGCAAATTTTGTGTTATCTTCATGTGCTTCTACCAGCTCCTTCCTTTCATAAATATGAATGAATCTCAGTGTACAATCTAGAATGTCAGATGGCCATTCAGTTCTGTCTTTGGCCACAATCCTATACAAAAATTCCTCAGGAGTAAATCCCATTGAAGAGGATGGGACTTACTTCTGAGTGTCTTGCATACAAACTGGGTGGCGTAAATTATGGAGAAGTGTCTCTGGTTCTTTTCTTATTCTTTTTTTAATAGAAAAAATATGTTGTTTATATTTGTATTTATGTATTTGATTTATATCCAGTCTTCTCCACAGGGTTTTGGGGACAGTTCAAAACTTTATTAACATTGTTTATGCTCAGCTGTTTATAAATGTTGTTTGTGAAGTTATGTAAAACTTTATAAATGTTGTTCTGTTTTGCATAATAACATTGTGATACAAAATACAATCATGTTATATGAAAATATTTGACTGTATAAATACTAGGGCTGTGCTAAAATGTCATGATTTTTGTTGTTTGAAATTTGGGGTTTGAAAGTGATTTTTTTGCCCACTGAATTTGTTGCACATTTTATGAGATATGACCTCATCCACAGTAGCCTTTTTCATATTATTGACACTATTCATATGCTCACTTAATCAGCATAATCTATTTGAGTGTGAACTGCAGTACTATCGTCTGATGGTGTAGAAAAATGACAAGTGTGTGATTGCATCTCTCTGGTTCCAGCATCTCCTGCCCTGTCCACTGCTGCTGGAAGTTATATGGGATAGTGTATATTCATTGAGGGATTAATGTGTATAACAACTGGCTGTTGTGCACATTCACTAGGCCTCATAGAGAATGTGCGCATAATCTGTCCATGAAGAGGGAATCATGTAAATTTCTCAGTCAATATACATAATCTCCAACAGGCCTTGGGGAGTACGTATGTCTCAACTGCATTTTGTACATTCTCTGGCCAATATACATAATCCCCAAAAGGCTTTGGGGGATGCATATAACTTGACTGAATTTTGTACATTTTCCAGCTGATATTTTTTGTTTTAATTTTTTGTTTTGTGTGATTTTTAAAAGTGTAGTATAATTGTTGTAAACTGCTTTGATTTTTCTTTTGAAATTGTGATATACAAATACTTTTATAGAATAAATACATTTGCATAATCTTCAATAAGTCTTAGGGAATGTGCATACCTTGATTGCATTTTGTATAATCTCTGGGCAATATGCACATTCTCCAATCATTATGTATAGTCTCCAAGAAAGAGGTCCTTGTTTTTTTATCTCTTGCTTAGAGGTGTGTAGTCTCTGCACCCCTCCCCCCAACCTGGCTGCTTCTGTCCCACTGCCTAATCTTACAGGACCCTTAACATGCCCTCCCATTTATCAGCCAAGCAGTGGGAAGTAGGGTTGGGGCTTCAGATGTTTATCTGTTTATTTATTTAATAAAATGCATATGCTGCTTGATGGTCATTACAAAATTAAAATAAAACATTAAAATTATAATTAAAAAGACAGTTAAAATAGGTATTTAAAAACATTCAAAAGACAATTAAAATCTGCAATAGGCTAAATAGACATGTGTTTTAATCTCAACTTCTAAATGTCTGTATGGGCTCGCCTAATCAAAAATGTTTTAAGCAGCATTGAAAAGACAACAAAGAGAACAGCCTAATGTCAATAGGCAGGGAGTTCCAAACTGTAGGTGTGGCCAAACTAAGAGGTCAGTTTCTTACCAGTATGAAATTCCTGTTTTGCAGATTGAAGAGGTTGAGTGGGCACATACGGGATAAAGTGATCCTGCAAGTAAAGATTAAATCCTGCAGATTTTTTCCTGCCATTTCCTTCCTTGCTTGAAGTTGTGAGAACCAGATAATGCTCAGTTAGTGATGAGCAACTAAAGAGCTAGAATAGCATTCACAACCACACACACAGATTTTTTTGTTGTCATTTGGAAGCATGACATGCACTGTTTGGACTTGCATGGGTAACAAACTTTTGATATGAATTACAAAGTTAGGGACAATTTTTGACACCCATCCAATGTGGGATATATATCTGTATTGTTAAATGTAGGGGGTTGTATCCAATGAAGTCACCCTGTCTGTGCAAGAACTTCTACTTGTGCCATGAGACTTCCTCTCCTCTCCCTGTGCAACTCCCTCACATCCCCCAAATGTGCTCCAGAGGGTTAGGGATGGGGGAGAAAGCTAAAACAGATTTGGGGGGTATATGGGGGAAGAGAGAGAGAAGTTCCATTGTGCAAATGGAAGTCCTGGGATAAATGGTGAGCCTACTGGACATCCTGTACAACAGCATCTCTAAGAATGCTGAGGCCAAAGATGTACAGAGACTCACTTGCACAACCTCCCAGCTCACATACCAGGCTGAGTGCAGAACTGCTTGGATTCTGTGATCAGCATATGTCACTCCCAGACTGGCTTGACATACCTATAGGTGCAATACACTGTGGATTTGATGTTTTGGACTGGAAACTGTGGGTTGTAGCCAACAAAGGCCTACCCATTGAAGTGGACCCACTGAAATTAATGTCCATTAATTTCAATGGGTTTATGCTAGAGATGGAAATAATTGTCAATTTTGATTCTCTCAGTTTCTCAGTTTTCCAGTCTTAAATTCAGTTCTCTACATTTCTGCAGCAATTTGCATTTTTTTTAAAAAAACTCCTCATGAAAATTCTCCAGCACTTTAGTGTGAATTTCTACTAATAAACACATTATTGTAGGCAGTTTTGACCAATGCACACATTTTAGCAAGCAATTTCTCATTATACAATGCATTTTTGTATGTTATTTTCACTCACATACTCATTTTTATGTACACTTTCCCCTAATGCATGCATTTTTGTAAATATTGTATGGTTGGCGAACCATAAGTGGCATTTCAAAGAATGGCAATGTTTTGGTTTTCATATTGTTTTGGAAAGCACAAATCTGATAGATTGAGCTTGAAATGCGAAACTGAATTGAATTTCTCACCCATCTCTAGTCTACGCTGAGTAGGACTAGTATGAATAGCGTGTTCTAATGACCGGGGGGGGGGTAACGCTTGGATGCGTGATGTTTGAGGACAAAGATAATAACACTTTTGGGCTTTTCTGAATGGGCTGACAGACCAGACAGGTTAGTTGGCCCTCAGAGACACATGAAGATGATTGGATCCCAGAAACCTCTGGGAGATATAAGCGCTGATCTTAGTGGTTGTTCACCTTGACCACACTGAGGCATTTTCTTCAGATAGTGGTCTTGGTGACTGACAGTCCTCTTATTGCTGTACCATGAGAACAGGTAAATAGTGACAACTGCCCCTCTTGGTGATAGTATAGATCCCTGTTTTAAGGAGTATGCTATGGAGGCATCAGGAGGGGAAAGCAAAATTCCAGTTCGGTTAAGATATTTGAGTAGTACTAACAAGGTTACTTGAGCAAAGTATCTTAAGTAATTGAAGTTCTGAAACAAAATGGCTTTTGTTGTTGTTAAAGTGCATTTGCAATTGAAATTCAAACCTCCCAAATGTCATAATGCAAATCAAAGAGAATAATATTTCAAAAGAAAATATTACGTTCCCCTCCCCCTTGCCAAGGAACTGAAACATATCCCATTTGTTTACTTTGTTCAGTGTATAACTGAGTTTGGTAAGAAACTCAGAAAGAAAATAGCCTTTCTGCCATCTCCTGGGCTTCTTTGCAACAGGCCATGAGGTACAAGATGAATGTGGTGCTAACTCTGGATCTGGCGTAGGTCATACCCATGGCTTGCTGTGGCATACTTACTATGGCACAGGTGACTCTCCAGCTCACATATAAGAATTATGATTATCATTATTACAGGGCCATCAGTGTACTACATGACACCTTAAAAGAGTTTGCTGAAGGAGCATGGTTTGACTTAGCATGTTGTCCAAACCCAGGCTTGTAGTTCAGGTTTGTCATATGGTTTACAGCTCATGTTTGTTTGGGAGAACTAAACCATGAGCTCAGGCAAACCATGGCTTAGCTCAGCACAACACAGAGGCAGGGGGAGGGGAACCCATGTGTTTGCCTGCTCATGCAAAGTCATGGTTTGTCTTAGCCTTGCATGCACATGAAGGCTATGCATTGTGGCATACTTGCTTGTTCCCTGACCAGTGAAGAGATGCCTGGTTTGTGCCTGATTCAGATATGGAACCCCTGTTGTCTCCACATTGCATGCTTGCTGCATACTTTTATACATGTGATAATCCATTTGGTGGTGGTGGAGAAACCAAAGCTGTGCCTATGCATGTTGTACAAAGGCCGGGTAGGAGGCCTGGCCAGTAACAAAAAGAGCCAGCATTTTCTGACTTTCCTTCCTCATTAAAGGCAGCTACCTTTGCCCTGCCAGTTTATATTGACTATCCTGCTGCAGCTTGGCAGCAATGATTTCTCAAGGCATTGAAGTGAAAGCTTTGTTTTTCTTCTCTGATGACACAGACCCCCAAGCTGTTCCATATCATTAGCTGCTTCCTTGGCATATCCAGGAAAAAGGGAGCAAGCCACTACCACGGGAGAAGCTTATGGCTGGAGGTTCATTAACATGCATGTCACATAGCACACACACAGAGAGAATCTAACCTTTTTTGTTGCTGTTTGTGTTCTGTAACTAGCCTGCTTCTGCAGCATTATTTATTAGTTTGCTTATTAATAGCATTTGTATAACACCCATTAACAAAAAGTTCTCTGGGTGGTATACAGAATGTTTTTTTTTAAAAAAAGAACTCCATAAAATATAAAATATAACAAGGACATAAAATTAGAATCAGATTGAAAACAGCATCAGAATAATACTAAAACATAACCAGCATAAGGAAAAACACTGGTGCCACTAAAACATGTTCTTAAAGTGGGAAAGTCTAGGAAAATAAAAACAGAACTATTTTATAGATATAAAAAAATGCCAAAGTGTCTTGGGTCCAATTTCTTATCAAGTGGAAATTATACTGTGTGCTGTTATATTTATATATGTTATTGCAATGATAGCTAGGAACATGTGGCATTATTTATAGCAGTGCAATGCAATGAGACGCAGGTTCGAACCCCACCTTAACCAGGAAGCTTGTTGGGTCTTCTTGGACCAATGAGGGTTGTTGTGAAGATAACATGAGGAGGGAGGAGAACTAGGCTGCAGGAACATTAGCTGCTTCAAAAGCAGCCAGACTGTTTTCTCTGGCTTCAGTTGAAAATACATTTAAAACATGTTTGCCCATAGCTGGATACATCTCCCTTCCCAGCTGCTGATCTGAGACCTTTTAGGAAGGCCCAGAGCAAAGCATCGGGCCAACCTACAACGACGTGTTTTCAACAGACACACCTTGGAGTGGCAACGAGTTGATCTACCAAACAGTTTTGATTTCTGTGTGAAACTGATTTCAGGGAGAAATGCACTGGAGCTGCATTTTCCCAGGTTTTGGAGTAAAAGGGGGTGGAGTTTGCCTAGTGTCATGTGTCTCTGATTTCAGGAAACAGAGGTGAAGACGCACTGAAACTGACGCAACTGCAAGTGTATCTCTACCCTTATGTATGCCACTTTGAGCTCCTTGAAGGAAAAGTGGGATATAAATGTAATACAAAAAAATTAATTGGTTGACTGATTGATTTTCTATTATATCTATTCCCTTGTGATAGTGCAGGGACTTAAGGCTGGGGCTCAGTATTCACATGGCTCTTCTGCTTCCTGGGCTCCTTTGGGGAGGAAGGGCGGGATATAACTAACAAACTAACCAACTACATAAAATGGCACTTCTGATGGAGCAATGTCTAAGGAGAAGATGTGTGGATGACAGTCTTCCTTGGCCTGGTTAGAATTTTAAGGTGCGGAGGCTATTCCCTTCTACCAGTCCCTTCTTTAGCACTAAAGCACTATGCAGCAACACAGGTAGGTGCAGGGCCAGCTCCAGGGAGCGGACAGGTCGGGCCCTGGCTGAGGGCCCCTGTGGCCCAGAGGGGATCCTTAGGGGCCCCTCTTTAGAGTGGAAGGGTAGCACTCCCATTCTGCAATCCATGGCAGCGTCAGCTCCTGATGCCGCCACAGATCACAGAGAGGGAGCTCCCAGACACCTCCACCACATATAGTTAGCGCAGGCTACGCATGCCTCACCTACCTGTAAGCGCTCCTGTAACTGATGTCCCAAAGGGACTGATGCCTCGCCACCATCTTGGTTGATGGCAGGCATGGTCATTTGCAGGAGCGCTAGAGGTAGGAGGGGCACACGGGGTTATTAGTTCTACATGGCCTGTATACAGGGGTTGCGCTCCATTGCCGCTGGCCCAGGGCAGTCTGGTGCCCAAGGGCCCCGGCATGCCTGATGCTGGCCCTGAGGAGGTGCCTTGGGAACATGCCTTGGCAAATACTTACAGACAAATGCATAAAGGTGAATATGGATGTACAGAACATTGTATGCAACCGTCTGTTGAGATTCCTATTTTTCATCCCATTCTTGGGTTTTTTCCCCAGGCTTTATTCATACCACTGTCTGCCACTGCTGTATCTAGTGGGGAAAAGTCCTGACAAGCAGCTTTGTGCAATGGGGGAAGTTTTGTTGTTGTTTCTTTAGCCAGCTATAAATCCCGGATTTCTGCCAGGGATGATTGTGTGGGAGTGCTATGAGTGAAGTGCGTTGCAGCTTTCCTGCAGTCATGCCTTTGATTTGTGGCCTCTTGCCACTGCAGCTAGAGAAATGGCTTAACCTTTCAATATTGTTCTCCAATGTGTAAAATCGAAATAGGGACTATACATATTTTTCAAGTAGCGTCAGCAGGATTAATTGGGTATTCTTTTTATGGCTCACTTGCATGCAGTAAAGTATTCAGAAACCCACTGTTTATAGCTCTGGAAAAACTATGCATTCAACTGGACTAGAAGCTGATTTGTCTAGT
This sequence comes from Rhineura floridana, assembly GCF_030035675.1. Classification (NCBI taxonomy): domain Eukaryota; kingdom Metazoa; phylum Chordata; class Lepidosauria; order Squamata; family Rhineuridae; genus Rhineura; species Rhineura floridana. The sequence goes on from NC_084487.1 coordinate 86,874,208, forward strand.
GCTTTGATGGATTGATGCCGCAGAGATGAGGTCAAGTCTTCTAGTCATGGGATGAAGAACAACTAATGGGGTATCATCAAGAAACTCTGTGATGAAGATTTGATATTTTAATGTTACTACCAAAGCCAAAGCTCCCCTGTCCTGGTTAAAGAAAAAAGAAAGAAAGACAACACGCTGTGTATTTTAAAGATTTAGGCAATGTTACATTTCCTATTAATGAATCTTTCATCTTTTCTGTTCCAGTGCATTTGGAAAGGGCTACGTGTTTTGAAACAGCAAATTAATTTTGTTCATCTGACGTAACACACATCAAGCAGCTTCAGAGAATAATTAAAAAGTGTCATCAATCACTTGCTCACAGAGTCTTAGAAACAAATTGGAACAGACAACAAACCGATTTTTCTCAAATACTGTGTTTGGACCCTCAGCTTACTAGCAGGTCTGCAATACAAAGCTTCATAATGGTCCAGTCAGGATTCTTAGTACTTAGAAGTGTGGTCATTTAATTCTTCATGTCTGAGAGAGGAGATCTTACAAGTTTCAGCATGCCAAACATTCTGAGCTTAGACAGACCCATATGGTATTTAATACATGATAATATCCTTACAAAGAATTCTGTCCACAGTGGCTGATGTCCAATAGAAGATTCAGACAACTTGGCCATCACATGATAGCTGTAGCAGTCTTGTGGAAAACAAGTCATCTGAATACATCCTTCTTTCTGCCCAGATCAAATAGCAGCACTAGAAGATGAAAAAATAAGGCCATGCTCAGTTGGTAGCTGTTTACAGTCTCCATGTTCCAGGATATGGCAGGTACCAGCCATCCACTAGCTGATCAGAGAGCAGGGTTTCTGCTCTCCTCCCTATAATTTCCAGCAGCTGTTTGGATGGATGGAAGAATAATGTGTGCTGGAGCACCCTATGTCTGACTGCGTGGCTTGCAAACAATGAAAAAATACATTAGGCTCTCTGTGCAAAACCCACCAGCATATGGCTTTCACTTAATTTGTCTGTGCCTCTCCAATGATACAAAATGAATCAATCACTGAGAACCAATCTATATATTCAGAATATGTATTTGGTATGGTTCTATTGGAACTATAATACTACTACTACTTAAACTGAAAGTGCTATACAAAGGTTTTCAAAGTGCTTTGCAAGCTTGATCTGGTTGTAATCCTTACAACAACCCGGTAAGGCAAATCACTGCACACGGGGAAACAGAGAGAGAGAAAGTGGCTTACCTTTGGCAAGCTATTGGGTTCATGGTAGAGACAAGGTTTGAACCAAAACTTACTTATTCATAGTTCCGTCTCTTAGCCAGATTGTTACGTTAGTTTACTGAACCAATTCAGATTCCAAATGGGAAGGTTTCATGCTCCCCCTTATTTAAAAATATCCATGCACATAGGGTGATCATCCAATATGGCGTGAGTGAAATTCTGGTCACACCATGGGACTTCCCCATTCTCTCTTCCTCTCTGCAGCCCCCTGCACCCCCCAAATCTGCTCCTTGCGGTTTAAGAATGTACCTGTAGCCCACAGATATTTCTATCAAACTTTAAAAAGCAGGGAAATTGGGCAGCTATAGTGAATGCACCAGGGGAGCAGGAGACCTGACCTCTTGTCTGAGATATTGGACTGCCCTACAAATTTGTCAAAATGCAAACACAATTTGGGTTGGTCTTTCACAGTCCAATCCACTTGCTGTGTAGCTTGGAAGAATTTGGTAACATGTCCCTCTGAGCATATGGTGAGTGGTGGCAACACCTGCAATCAGCACAAATAATAGAAAGAAGACATGTGCTATGCTGATCTTGTTTTAGCAGGGAGGAAGCAATATTGTTAAGACAGTTGATATAGTTCAGATGGTCACTTTAAATATGTCTGATTTCCTTTGGAATTTTAGTGAAGTTTCCTATAGGGAATCATTTTCTTTTGTTTATATTTCTGTGAATATGTGAAGTACAGCAACACTCGACAAAAATTACACTAAAAAAACTCCAAACATAATTGTGGAATATGTGAAGTACAGAAGGTGAGGGAAACCCTAAAAAACAATGATATTGCTCACTTTTTTTAACTTTTGGAAAGGAAAGGGCTTTCCTTTCTGCCCATTGCCTGCCCACCCACCCAATCTCCTCCCCTCCCTCTCCTCTCCCCCTTCTTCCCTAACCCTCCCCTTCCTCCCCTTCTCTCCCTTTCCCCTTCCCCCCTGCCCCTACCTCAGGTCAGTTTCACCTATCCTAAGCATGATTGTACATGACTGTACATGATTTTACTCAAAAAGCATGCAAACAAACCAACCTACCCTACCCTCCTCCTTCCTCCTATCCCCCTCTTGCCCCTTCCTTTGCCCCTCCTACCCCTCCCTCCTCCTCTCCCTTCCTCCTTCCATCTCCTCTCTTCCCCCCTCCCCCCTTCTCCTCCTCTCCCATATTCAGTTTTACCTATCCTAAGCATGATTGCATGGGAGTAAATCCCATTGAATTCAATAAGCATGCAAATGATCACACTTGTCTTTCTCCTCTCCTTCCCTCTCTCTCCCTCCCCTCCTTCCCATCCCCTCCTTTCCCTCTCCTCTCCCCTGCTCCTCCTTTCTTCCTCCCCTCCCCTCTTCTTTCTTCCTCCTCCCCTGCCCACTCCAGCCCTCCCTCCCTCTTTTCCTCCTCCCCTGTGGTCATTTTCACCTATTCTAAGCATGACTGCACAGGAATAAATCCCACTGAACTCAGTAAGCATGCAAATTATCAAACCTGCTCTCCTCCTCCCCTACCTCTGCCCTTTCTCCTCCTCCCCTCCCCTCCCCCAAGGTCAGGAGAATAAATTTGACACAGATTTCTAGGATGAATAATGAGAAAAATATAGTTTTCTAGGTTAGATTCTCTGTAGAAACAGCAGTAACACAGAAAAGAAGTAAAGTAAGAAGAACACCAACAAACATACAAAAATATAATTCTCCATCTTTGCAGGTGTTGCCACCACTCACCATGTGCTCAGAGGCACATGTTACCAAATTCTTCCAAGCTACACGGGAAGTGGATTGGACTATGAAAGACCAACCCAAATTGTGTTTGCATTTTGACAAATTTGTAGGGCAGTCCAATATCTCAGAGAGGAGGTCAGGTCTCCTGCTCCCCTGGTGCATTCACTATAGCTGCCCAATTTCCCTGCTTTTTAAAGTTTGATAGAAATATCTGTGGGCTATAGGTACGTTCTTAAACTACAAGGTTTTTTGCCTATTAGTGAATAGAATCATAGAATTGCAGAGTTGGAAGGGGGCCTATAAGGCCATCAAGTTCATCAAGCTCAATGCAGGAATCCTACCTAAATCATGCCATACGATTGCCTTTCCAGCTGCCTCTTGAATGCCCCCAATATTGTAGAGCCCACTATCTCCCTAAGTAATTGGTTCCATTGTTGCACTGTTCTAACAGTTAGGAAGTTTTTCCTCATGTTCAACCAAAACCTTGGCATGAATATGGAATGTTCTTGAGGCTCACCTGCTGCACCTATCCAGAGCTGTGGGGGACTGGAAGGGGGTAGGGCAGGAAGGCTTCCCTACTCACTAGAAGTTGTGGCTAAGCCTTTCCCGCATGGTTTGGCCCATCCAAGACTGAGGTAAGTGTTCACTTCCTGCACTTTTCATTTCCCCAGCAGATGTTATTAATAAAATGTGGCCCTAGTTCAACCCATCACTTGTGTCTGCCTCTTTATTCCCATGTCCGGTTGCAATGATTCTTCTTCATAAAGGTCTGTTATTTTTTATGCTTGTTAACTCTCCACCATTTGACTTTATCCAGAGCAAGAAATTACATTAGCTTCTTTCCATACCTCTGGGAAGGAGTCTGGTGTTGGTGACAAGCTGCATATATTTGTTAGGTGATTAGCAATTTCACATGTATTGTCCTTAGGAATTCTTTGGTTAATGCCATTCAGATGTGGCAATTTGTTAATAAGTCTGAGCATGCCCTCTTTGCCACCACTGTTGAAGTCAGCTCTTCAGTTCACTCCACCCCTGGGGAAAAAACACTTCAGGCTATCCAACGTCTTTCACAAAGAAGACAAATGAAAACTAGAGGGGAAACAATGATGTTCTCAGTAATATTAACAATATTTGGCATTTATACAGTGCTTTAAGAGAGATCAAAGCACTTTTACATTTCAATAATATTTATTGTTTCAGGACTCTTTATAAGGCTGTCGGTCATTATTATCCCTGTATAGCAGATGGGAGTGGTGGGGATGGCTGAGACTGAGAAGCAGTGGTTTAGCTAAAGCCACTTAGCAAGTTCATAGCAGAGACATGTTTCAAACAAGGACTTCCTAATTCAAGGCACTTGGTGCAATGTGACATGCTAACCTGCTAGGGATGGGAGGATCTGTCAATTTCAGTTCTCTCAGTTCCTTTTTTTCCTAATCTTAAATTCAGTTCTCCACATTTGTGCAGCAATTTGTTTTTTTTTAAATCCTCACAAAAATTCTTCAGCATTTTAATGCAAATTTCTCCTAATAAATACATTTGTATATGCAGTTTTAATGTACACATTTTTGCAAGCAATTTAGTCTAATGTAATGCATTTTTGTATGTTATTTTCACCAATATATATTTATTTTGTGCACACATTTCCCAGTATATGCATTTTTTGTAAACGATGCTTGGTTGGAGAACTGCATAGTAAAATTTGCATAAGTGCAAATTTTGAAGCTTGGCTGTGCTTCGGTTCCCATATGGTTTCAGAAAGTGCCAATTTGATAATTTGGCTTGAAATGCCAAGTGAATTGAATTTCTCCCCCACCCCTACAAACCTACCTGTCCTTGGGCAAGGACAGTAGTTCAGTGATAGACCAACTGCTTTGCATGCTGTAGACACTACTGAGCTACCAGTGATCTGACTCAGTTCCTCTCTTTTCTCAGATGCTGTTCTCCACATTGGTGATTTTATGCTAAACTGGCAGACAAAGGAGCATGGGAAACTCCTGTGCAGTCATGCCTCCAGTTTATGTAGGGAAAGATCCCAGAACTAGCCTATTACCAGGGATTGTGTTTATGCTTTATTGTCAATTTCTCTAGAGAGAGACACACTTCCCATTTCTTAGGCTAAGACACACATCAAAGTTATTTTTTTTTAGCTCTCCAGCTGGCACACATGCTTGTTGCCTGGAGTACAGTTGTGCAGATCAGACGTCAAGGACATATGCCTTGATGGTGCAGGAGACGGGAGTGCCTGACACAAAGCTGATACCCTCATTCTCTAGGGCAGACATCTGTCTAGGCTATGTTAGCAGCAGGACCAGATGTCATGCTAGAGAAAATAAATGCTAAGTGACAGCCAAATAAGAGCTGAAAGGGTGAAATACAAGAGAGAGAGAGAGACACACACACAGAGAGATCTAATAAAACATGGGCATGTATCTTATTAAAAAGTAAAACAAATGTACTGTACTATCTTAACTGGTTTGCCAGAAGTCATAAGAGTCAAAGACCATATCTTCATAAATAAAATAAAAATCATGCATGATAATAAATCTAATATGATCAATACATTTCTTCTCTGTGAGTAGGCAATTTGGTAACACCCCAGCCCAGTTTAACTGGGAGGTTGGCCTACTGGAATGTCCAGAACTGAATTAGGAAATATACACATGAAATGGGTACTGCATACATATTTACCTAGGTTGAAAAACCCAGTCTTGAAATCAGGCTATGTGCATGTTAGGGATGGGGGAGAAATTAGATTCAGTTCACACTGAAAGGCAAACTTACCTAATTCAAACTTTTGAAACAATACACAAACTGAAAAATCCTTTGAAATGTTCACTTTTCCAAATTTTGCAGTGTAGTTCTCCAGCCAAGCAAAATGAGCAAAAGTGCGTATACTAGGGTAAATTCTCTATATAAATGTGCATATTAGTGAAAATAACATACAAAAATGCATTACATTAGCAAAAAATGCTTTGCAAAAATGTGTAATCAACACTGATGACTGATAATGAAATTTTGGATCCTGGACCTCCTGCAAAAATCTACAAAAGAACAGAATGAAATATTTTAATTTATGGCAACAACATATTGTTTCCTTTGTCTGGGGAGTTATTGATTGTTCTTTTTCTTTCTTTTCTCTATTTTTAAAAAATTGTTTTAGTTTGTTATTACAAATATGCATATGTACCTATCTGCTTATGGAAAATTAAATAAAAAGATTTTTTAAAGTGTATAAGGAGAAATTTGCACTCAAATGTTGACTTAATATTCATTAGGACTTTAAATAAATTGCAAACTGGTGTGGAAACATGGAGAAGCAAATGTAAGATGGGAAAAAATGAGAAACATAGAGAAACCAAAACTGACAGTTTCGCCCATCATTCCTAGTGTATGGGTACCTCCTCAACTGTGTCATTGGTGTCATTGTCAATCTATTCAGAGGGAAGGATTCATTCTTTCTCACTCTTCTTCTTTTCTCAGATAGATTTGGCTAAGAATCCAGCTGAGACATGTGCCTAGATCTGGCTCCTCAGGTGGGCTTTTTAATCTGGGGAAATACAGAGACAGCAGTCTACAGGAATACCCCACATTAATGTACGCAATGAGTCCAGAGCGAGTACATAAACCGAAAATGTACTTAAAGTGAAGCACTACCTTTTTTCACATCAATGCATATACTGCACTGCAATCATCATATACGGGCATAACTGATGTAAATAACGCATTTATAACTAAAATAAACACAGTAGGCCTTATTTTAAGAAAAAGTTTGTAGTTGGAAACTGATTGGGCGGTGGCATCATGCCGTTAAGTGTCCGTTCTTGCGAATCAAGCGTACGTAAACGGGAATGGTGCTACTGTAAATATGTCCGTACTTGCGAGTGGATACAAAATTGCCCTTAGGGTGTTCTCTCTCTACAGGAGGGGTCAGGGGGAGGCCTGTGGCCTTTTAGATGTTGTTGAGCTCCAGCTCCTATAAGGTCCAGACAGAATAGCAAATGCTCAGTGATGATGGGAGTTGTAGTCCAGCAACATCTGGACTAGCAGGCCATAGGTTAGCGACTTCTGCTCTACAGAATCCACTAAGTCATCCGCACACAATAGTATGTGTTTTTTTTAATGGACCAAATTCCTTGTACCTTTGCTGGAAAAGAGTGGGTCTGACATTTAGAGGGCATGACTATCTTTTCAATGCAAAACATCTGAGCATATAGTTGCACTGTGGGCTGCAGAAAGGCAGAATGGGCAGCTATAAATATGCCACAGAAGCATTCTGCAGATGACTTGACTTTCTGTTCTCTCTTGATTCTTACTTTCAATCCTAACAATTAATGGAAGCTGTCAGAGCAGCTCTTTAGGCCAAGGTTTCCTCAAGAAGGAAGAGAGGCGCTCAGAATCTTGAATCCAGCTAGCCACAAGGTTTACCACCATTCCTGAAAGGGAAGGAAACTTGAAGGAGTATGTCTTCTTCCTACCAAATCTGAGCATGCCAGAGTACCTGCTTGAAGATTCAATACAGTGGAAGCTGGTCCATCAGGGCAAGTGGGGCATTGCTCCATCAAGATCAGTCTGCCATCTTCCAGTCCTACCTCCTTACTTACAACCAGTCCAAGGGGTACTACTGGTTGTCAACTTCTTCCTCCTCCTTAGTCTCAGGGTTGCCCTTGTAGAACACACCAGGGATGAGGATGAGGACAAAACCAGAATTTGTTGGCTGTGCCTGCCGTTGGCTCCACTGACTGTTGGGCTCCATGCTTTCTGCCCCACCAGTCCCAAAAGGCACCAGTCACTGCTGAGTCAATATATCCCCTTCCTTCCTGATGAGAGAGTATACATAGTGAGTGGGTGTGTGGAGTATTTATTTATTTATTTATTTATTTATTTAAAAATTTTCTATCCCGCTCTCTTTCCAAAGAAATTCAGAGCGGCATGACAGAGTAGTTATAAACAATTAATATCCAATAACAAAGTAAAACAGTATCTCACAATTTAAAAGCTAGAGAGAATAAAAAGGTTTTAAGCTGCCGACGAAAGATTAAGAGGGAAGAAGACAGACGTATTTCTTGCGGTAAATTGTTCCATAAAGTAGGGTCAATTACAGAAAATGTCTTATTTCTAACATTGGACAAATGAATTCAGGAAAAAGGAGGAATAGTAAGGGCCGGATCTAAGGCATATCTCAAAAGCCGAGGGGGTTCATACAAAGAGATCCGATTGGATAAATAGGAAGGGCCCAGACCATGTAGCGCTTTAAAAGTTAAAGTATGAAGTAAGAGTGGCTGAAATTAGGTAGGTATAGTTTGGAAGGAAGATAGATGTGTTTGGGACACTAAACGGGTTCAGAGCAAGCCTGTAGCTCAGTGGTAGAACATTTATTTTGCATGATGAAAGTCCCAGAGTCAATCCCTGATAGTCTGAAGTGCTGCTACAAATCAGTGTTGAACAGAGGTTCCCAAACTGTGGTCTGCAGAACACCAGTGGTCCATGAGCTTCCCTCAGGTGATCCACAGTGGAAGAATGGTGGAAGCTATGGCTGTGAACAGCAGGTGCAGTGGCTGCTCTAAGGTCCACCCAGAAGGTGAGTGGGATGGACCAGAAATGAGCAGGAAGAGGCACTTGAAAGGAGTGGAGAAGGTTAGGAGCATGAAAGACAAAGCAAGAGAAACAATAGTGAGGATTAATATTCATATTTATTTTTTAATATTCATATTATATTTTTATTGTTTCATTTGTTTCTAATATATTGTATTTTATTGTATTACAATTTGAATTCTAATATATGGAATTCATATTGTAATACAATAAAACACATACAATATATATGAACTATAAGAAACAATAAAATACAATAAAAATACAATTAAAAACCACACAACATCTACAATGAACTACAATTGCTATAAAAGGCAGAAAAATAATTAAGTGGTCCATCAAGACCTTCAGTAGTTTTTCAAATGGTCCATGGGGAAAAAAGGTGTGGGAACCACTGGAATACACCACACTGAACTAGATGGGCCAATAGTCTGACTTGGTATGTCGTATGTTCCACATTGTAAACATGTGCAGGAATTTTCATAGGTTTCTATTTGTCTATTTTAATATCTCTTGGCTCTATTTACATTTAGATACTTTCAAAAATTTACAAAATGCATAGAGGTCTTTACCCCTAACTGGGGAATTTTTATTCCATATTACTGTGATTCCTATGAAATATACACATTGGAATGTGAATAATTATACAAGTGAATAATTAGGGATGTGCATTTTGGGGAAAAATGGCTCTCTCAGCCTTGATTTCCCAACTGCAAAGTGGCAGCCCCCTGCCTTGCTGTAGGGCAGAAGAAGGTTGTGGGAAGGAATGACTTACATGGTAAAGTACAGTGGGAATTTCAAATATATTTTGTCCCAATATTAAGAACACAGGGAGCTAATTATACTAAGTCAGCCTATTGGTCCATCTAACATAGTATTATCAACATTGTGGAGCCTGGTTTGCACCTTGGTACACCAGTGAACTAGGGGCAATGAAACAGGCTGGATGACAGCTAGAGCACAAGTGGAGAAAGACATGCTGTGAGGCTGATTGGGCATGAGTAAAACATCATCACCATGCCTACTGTGTGGTGGTGAGGTGGCAAAGAAGGCCCACTTCTCTGCCACCATTGCATCCTCAAGTAGCTGTCCAGTGGAGCTTTTCCGTATTGTCAGGGTCTGTTGACATCAACTCTAGGAAATGGAGTTTTAAACCCTTCGGAGGCCCAGTGTGAATTGTTTGCAAGGCACTTTGAGGGTAAAGTTGGTTGTCTCCATTGCAATCCTGATGTCCCATCCACATCTACTGTAGTCCCCAGTGAGGTGTCCAGTACATTGTCTGCTGCAACATCTTGGGAAAGGTTTCAGTTGATGTGGCCTGATAACATGGACAAGGTACTTGAGACAATGCAGCCCACAATATGTCCTCTTGACCCTTGCCTTTCTTGCCTTACAAAAGCTTGCAGAGGGGGTATGACAGAGTGGATCCAGGGTGTGGTCAACACGTCATTGTGGGAGAGAGTGGTCCCAACCTCCCTGAAAGAGGCGGTGATCTGACCACTCCTGAAAAAGCCCACCCTGGACCCATTGTTTTGTGACAACTACCACCCAGTTGCAAATACCCCCTTTTTCAGGAAGGTGATTGATAAGGTTGCAAGCGCTCTTGGATGAAACAAAACATTCCTTTGGCTTGTCTGATGGTTTCTTTTCCAAAGAAATCAACATTTCAGAGTTACATTACATTTTTATTTTTTCCTGTGCATAGTTGTCTATGTCCATGCAACTGCATGGGGGGCCAGAGCTCTGCGGTAGAACATCTGCTTTGCATGCAATTCCTGACATATCTAGGTAGGGCTGACAAAGACTCCTGTCTGAAACCCTGGAGTGTTGCTGCTGCCTGTTATTGTAGGCCAAATGCCAACTTTTTGCCAAATGCAGCTCTCCAGGCCCCTTCCTGTAGTCCTCAGGACTCTCCCCACGCCCAATACCTCACTGGCCTTGCTGTTTGCCCTCCTCAAGTGGATTCCTGCATTGAGCAGGGAGTTGGACTCGATGGCCTTGTAGGCCCCTTCCAACTCTACTATTCTATTCTATGATTTTAATGCATTTGCCTGACTGGAATGTCCCTTGAACTGTGATAATGCCTCTTGCATACATGGATGGAGAGATGTGTGTGGGTTTTTTTTATAGAAATCTCTGCCTTTTGTGTGCATGGAATGTAATCTAGTGTACAAAGGTAAGCGTCACATCCATTGTCCCACCCACTTTTGCCTGTGGCTCCACCTACCACTGGTATGTGGCCCCCAGAAGGTGTCCTATGAGGCAATGTAGTCCTGAGGATGAAAAAAGTTCTCCCATTCCTGTTGTAAACAGTACTGAGCAAATTTCTACATAAAAAACAGATCATACTGTTTATGAATGCATTATATTAAATTTGATGCTAGGATGTAAATGGCTAACAAATCTGTCAAACTCCTGGAGTCTATCTTCAGTCCCTTGCCATATGATAAAGATATCATCTAGAAATTGTTTATATCCAAATATATCACCCCTATATGGGTTACTCTCATTTAGTATTTATGTTGTTTTTAATTTGTCCATATAGAGCAGCCTTTCCCAACCAGTGTGCCTCCAGATGTTGTTGGACCACAACTCCCATCTTTCCTGACCATTGGCAATGCTGGCTGAGGCTGATGAGAGTTGTGGTCCAAAAACATCTGGAGGCACACTGGTTGGGAAAGGCTGATATAGAGGTTAGCTAATCTGGTGCAAATCCGCAACCCTGAAATTTTGCAAAAACTATCTATGTTGAAATTGAGGAAAAAAAACTAGTTCTGCTAGAGCACAAATGAAGCTAGTGGAAGGATATAACACTTTCCTTTCCTTTAAAGTATCCTCAAACACCAATATAGCTTTTTCCTGTGGTATGTTTTAGTGTACAAAGCACAAATATCCATGGTCACCAGCCAAATGAATCTAAATGGACCTTACTAATGAAATTTTAAAAATGTGTTGGATCCTTCATATGTGAGTCAATGCGGTAAATTAGCAGTTTGAAAATGTTGCTTGTACTGTGCTGAGGTTTCCCTTTTCCATATTATTGCCTGTTTTTAGACATGCTGTGGAAACATCATTATATTTTTACTCGTATTTTTGTTTTTTTCTTAATTTTCATGACAAGGTTCAGATTTTTTCTGACATATTGTTTGTGTTAAATATTGCAAGTGTGTTAGCTTTTATTATAGCCATTGGGTTTGTTTATAAAGAGGTTGAAAACAGAGCATATATATATTTTAGAGTTTGTTTCCCTTGCCTTTTGTGGTTTACACAAGCCATACTGAGCAAGATGGACCAATGGTCTGATTTGGTATATAAGGCAACTACCTATGAGTCCTACCATTTTTGCATGGAGCTACTTTTGCTTGAAAAATATTTTCTAATAGAAAATATCCTATGCATTCACTGCAAACGATTCCCCATCTGGGAAGATGATCCAGCTAATTCCCAGTACCATTAGAAACAGGGTGATAGAGGGTGGTGTGAAGTAAAAGACAGGGTTTTTTTAAAATGACATTGCCTGGAAAAAAAAGTTACAGTTTTGCATGATGTTATACTTTGTTAACACTTGCATTATGCTGCTGTGAATAAGTGTCCACACCTGTTAGAAAAGCTCAGACGTTTCCTCTTCAGGATCTCTTGTAGGCTTGGAAAGGTGAGTTTGTTTCAAGTTGCAGACAAAATTGAGAGGCACAGCAGTTTTAACTCCCAAAACACTTGTTATAAAAATGGAGGAAAACTAGATCTAGTCACAGGTGCCATCCTGACTGGACCAAAGAACCAGTTAGGGTAAATGCTTGACAGTCACATTAATCACTGTGAGGAAGGAGGCTGATGCAGTTCGGCAGTTCTCTCTCTGTAGCTGCTTTGCTGTGCATTATTTTCAAAAGCTGATTTGCAGCCAAGAGATGCTGGTTGCAAGCGTTCACCAAAGTACACTGTCCTTTCTTAACTAGATGAGTCCAGAGCAATCCAGCCTCTCTGCATCTTGACAAGTAAACACAAAGCCATTTTCTATTCTTTAAAAACACCCCATACCCCCATTACACACCTGTGTTCCTTTGTCAGATTCTCTTCCTGCTGTCATAACTTCTTCAATCTGTGTGCCTCTGGTGAAAACAAAATCCAGCTCTTGACATTTCCCAGAATCTTTACTTTTCTTAATTATATTATTCTGTTTATATCGTGCCTTTCTTCCAAGGAGCTCAAGGTGGTGTATATGGTTTCTCCCCCTCCCCATTTTATCCTCACAACAACCCTGCAAGGTAGGGTTAGGCTGAGAGACAGGGACTAGCCCTGGAATGGGGACCCTGCGGCCTCCATATGTTGTAGGACTCCAACTCTCAACAGCCCCAGGCAGTGGGGCCAGTGATCTGGGATGATGGGAGCTGGAGTCCAACGATATCTGGAGAACCATAGGTTTCCCATCCCTGAACTAGCCCAAGGTCATCCAGTGAGCTTCAAGGCTGAGTGGGAATTTGCAGCCTGGTCTCTCAGGACATCCCTCTAACTGCTATATCACATTCTTCATCTGCTTTAGCCAGTAAATGGGATGTAAGTGAACATATTGGGCAATTGATCATGCTCCTGATATATAACTCAATGTACATATCTGTTGTTTCTTTTCCCTCCTCAAAGCCAACCTCTCCCCACCTCACCTTGTTCATTTCCACTCCACGATACTTTTGCCTTTCACATTATTCTCATTCTGGAACATATGAACCTGCTTTATATTTACTGGTCATACCACTGTTCCTTCTAGTTCAGTATGGTCAACGCCAGCCTTCCCAAACATGATGCCCTCCTGATGGTTTGGGCTGCAACTCCCATCAGTCCCACCAGCATGGCCAATGGTCAGGGGTAACGGGAGTTGTAGGACAAAACATCTGGGGGGCATTAGGTTGGGGAAGGCTGGTGTTAACCATACTGAACTAAGAAGGACCAATTTCCATTTTCAGTAAGATTTGCTTTCCAGTTTAGGAGCTAGCCAAAGGCCCTCAAGGCGGCTTACAAAGAAAAATAAACACAGGTATAAAAATACAATATAAAAATACAATAAAAATACAATAAAAGCTAAACAATTTACAAAAATTAAATTAAATAACAAATAACATTATAATAACAAATAAAATTAAATAACAAATAACATTATCATTATCGGCACTGCCAAGAAAGCGGAAGTGGTGTTAGCGGGGTGGCAGCTCCCAAGAGGCAGAAGGCAACAGGCATTTGTTACAGTGAAGCTGTTTGCTGTTTCAGTGTTGTCTTCCTCTCCATGTCCTTGGGCTCGCTCAGCTGCTGCTCCCCAGGCTTCTTCTGCTGGTGGTGGTTTATGTCGGGGGGGCAGCTGCGGGATCCCAGGCTTGGGGACCTGGGCCTTGCCTGAAGCAGGAGGAGGAGAAGGACATGACCTTCAGGGCTTGTAACTGGCATCTAGTCTGCAACCATTGCGTTCAGTTCTGTGATGCATAGGACATTCAAATTAGCACAAGTAGCTCCAACTGGTTTTTTTTGAAGCCCTTCTTTTAAGAACTTGTTGGAGAACTTATTAGCTATCGGTTGGTCCATTTCACCATGGGGAATGGATAGATACCTTCTGATTACCCAGTAGTGAAAGCTTTCCTTAGTACAGGATATTCTGGGAAGTTAAGTTCCCTTTCTCTGAATCCTCTCCTTTCTAATGCCACTTAACAGACTTGTGTAATTGGAGCTGCTCCAGGCCAGGGATACTCCAGACACAAACCATGTGGTTGACTCCATCTTTGAAATGGCATAAGGGCTTCTTGGAGTCTTGTATGTTTTATGGAATCCTGTTAGGCCCTACTGACTATCTAAGTCAGCCTCAAGAAGTTATTGGACTACAAGTCCCATCACCCAAACCAGCATGGCCAACAGTAAGGGATTGTATGAGCTGTAGTCCAACAATATATTTGTATCACATTGGCTACCCTGACTTAGGCCAAGGAGTCCAAAGAAGGAAGCATGCCTAAATGAGCTTAATTTCTATGCTCTTTCTCTCTAAAGTTGCCATCCTGTTTACACTTAGCTGGGAGTACATCCCACTGAACTTGATGGGAACTAGGTTTGGAGCAGACATGCCTGGGATGGTGCTGTAAAAAAGCTAGATAGATAAGTATTATTTATTTCTTATTGCCATCATTATTGCTGTTTTCTAGTCTCAGTATTGAACAGCTGGTATAGCACAGTGGGCAGGAGAGCCTGGCTGGGGGTCCAGAGTCCGTGAGTTCAAATCCCCACTCGTGTCTCCTGGGTGTCAAGGGCCAGCTAAAGAGTGGCTCAGGGGTTACGTGCCCTGCTACCTGTGCAGCCGTGGGCAAGCTGCATAGTCCCAAGGAGCCCAGTTGCCCTCCAGCTGGCAGTTGCGGACAAGGAAGGGGCTGGCTTGTGCAGCTGTGACAAGCTGAGCTGGTCCTAGGTAGCTGGGGAGGACTAGCCTCAGAGGAAGGCAATGGTAAACCCCCTCTGAATACCACTTACCTTGAAAACCCTATTCATAGGGTAGCCATAAGTCGGGATCGACTTGAAGGCAGTCCATTTCCAGTCTCAGTATTTACATTTTCAGGTGACAAGGCCTCTGTGCTTGGCAGTGGCACATGGCAGACAGTATTCTGCAGTTAACATTAACAGTTCGACATTTGAAGTTCTCTGGCTCTCGGGGCAATGGAAATTAGAGCAGCTGAGGCAGAAACACCAGCATCAGCAACTCTCCATTTCTCACTTTTACTGATAGTGGCATTGATGGCTAGCTTAGAGGAGGCTAGAGAATACCAAGTGAAGAGCCTAGGGAGTAAAAGTGACAACCTCCCTCCTCCTGTACTTTGGGAGGTTTGGTTTTGCTTTGCTTTGCTTTGCATAGTACATTCCTTGCTGATGATTGGGAGTGACTCATATAGCAGGGAATACTTCCACAATTTTGCAGAAACACAAAGCAAGAGTCCCTGATGATGACAAGGTCAAGTGGAATGGAAAAACTTAAACAAATAGAGCATGTGCCTGGTGTACTTTGAGTTTCTAACCTGCCACTTAAGAAGTGATTTCACAGGACTTCAAGAGGTACCTTGGCAGAGTAAGAACTTCACAGCAAGTTCAGTACTTATTTTCTTTCCCCCTGAATTCTCATACGGGAATAAGAAAGAAGATGCAACATGCAAAGAAATGGGCACTTATTCCTGCCTCTGTTGTGAAAGATCAACTAAAATGAATTCAAGTCTCTCAAACTTTGGGCCAGGAAGTGAGTTATTGTGACAGTGTGTGACTGATGGCAATGCAAGATTAGACTGCAAAAGCCAGAAGGTTCGAAGGCCTGGAGCAAAAACAAAACTACAAAAAACATCCAGTGGTAACAAAAGGAAGGGAAGGCTGTTTTAAGACAACAGCAGCCAGCCACTCAGTATTCTAGACACCCACTCTCTTGAGAAATGGAACACAGATGAGTAATTGAGGAATTAATATTTTTAGTACAGAGCAAGGTGAATATAATGGAGCCAACTACTCAGCTGTAATGTGGCTGTTATATACCCTCCAACACTTCACAACAGGCCTTTTTTTTGTGTCCATGCTAGCTATTTTGTGCTGGCACCCACACTGCTTTTATGAATCGTGGCACCTCATTTTTTACAGAAAAAAAAGAAAAAAAAAAGCACTGGGGACAACACACCAGAAATAGAAAACCTGTGGCCCCCAGATTCTGTTGGATTCCAACTCCCATCTGCCTCAGTCAGTCAAGGATGATGGGAGTTGTTGTAGTTCAACAACATTTGCAGGGTCAGAAGTTCTCCATCCCTGATATATACCTTCAGGGCCAGTCTGGGTTGTGGGGGGGAGGAGAACCATTTGTCTTGGACCTCAAGCTCAAAATGGGCCTCAAATTTACATACTTTTTGCATTTCATAAATTTTGTATCTTGATCACTTTATTTATTTATTAGATTTATCCACGATTTGATTGTGGATGAGGCAGCCGATCTGGCATGTATAACCGAGACCTGGGTGGGTGAGCAGGGAGGAGTTGGTCTCTCTCAGCTCTGCCCACCGGGGTACTTGGTTCAGCATCATGGTAGATCTGAGGGTTGGGGAGGTGGGGTTGCTGTCGTCTATAAGAGTTCCATCTCACTCACCAAGCACCATGTTCATTCAGTTACTGGCCTGGAGTGTTTGCACCTTGTGTTGGGCCAGAGGGACAGGCTGGGAATCCTTTTGGTGTACCGCCCACCTTGCTGCCCAATGGCTTCCCTAACTGAGCTGGCGGAAGTGGTCTCGGATATATTGTTGAAGTCCCCCAGACTAATAGTACTGGGGGATTTCAACATTCATGCCGAGACCACTTTGTCTGGCGCGGCTCAGGACTTCATGGCTTCCATGACAGCCATGGGGCTGTCTCAATATGTTAGTGGTCCAACACATGTATCGGGGCACACTCTAGACCTTGTTTTTGCTACTGAGCATGGGGAAAGTGATCTGGATGTGGGGAGTTTTACAACACTCCCTTTGTCATGGACAGACCACTGCTTGCTGAAGTTTAGACTTTCAGTAACCTCTTCCCTCTGCAAGGGTGGGGGACTTATTAAAATGGTCCGCCCCCGGAGACTAATGGATCCTGAAGGTTTTCAAAGGGCTCTGGGGGATTTTCCGGCTGATAGGACTGGCGCTCCTGCTGAAGCCCTGGTCGCTCTGTGGAATACGGAGATGACCCGGGCTGTAAACACGATCGCTCCTGCACACCCTCTCCTGTGTAGAGCTCATACAGCTCCATGGTATACTCCGGAGCTGAGAGCGATGAAGCAAGATAGGAGGAGGCTTGAGCGGAAATGGAGACGAACTCCCGACGGATACAATTATGCGCTGGTTAGTGCTTCGACTAAGCTCTATGTAGGAGCAGTGAAGGCAGCTAAAAAACATCATTTTGCTGCCACTATTAAATCATCTCTTTGCCGCCCAGCGGAGCTCTTTCGAGTTGTCCGGGGGCTTCTCCATTCAAACCCTCCGGACACGGTGGAATCATCGGAGGCCCGCTGTAATCAGTTTGCCGATCACTTCCAGAATAAGATCTCATGTATCCGCCAGGACCTAGACTCTCAAGTTATAGCAGTAGATCCTAGTGAGATGTCCGGAGCACAGTCTTGTCCTGTTTTGTTGGATGAGCTTCAGTTGGTTCAACTCGAGGACGTGGACAAGGTGCTTGGACAGGTACGTGCAACCACTTCGGTACTGGATCCTTGCCCCTCCTGGCTGATAAAAACTAGTAGGAATGGAACAGGTAGCTGGGCCAAGGAAGTGATAAATGCCTCTTTACGAGAGGGAGTGGTCCCGGGCTGTCTGAAAGAGGCAGTGGTGAGACCACTCCTGAAAAAGCCTTCCTTGGACCCAGACAATTTTAACAGCTACAGGCCAGTGGCGAATGTTCCATTCCTGGGCAAGGTCTTGGAACGGGTGGTTGCTGGCCAGCTCCAGGCGCTATTGGATTATTCTAGATCCATTTCAATCGGGTTTTAGGCCCGGTTTTGGCACTGAGACAGCCTTGGTCGCCCTGTACGATGACCTATGTCGGGAAAAAGACAGAGGGAGTGTAACTCTGTTGATTCTCCTTGATCTCTCAGCGGCTTTTGATACCATCGACCATGGTATCCTTCTGGAGAGGCTCGCGGAGTTGGGAGTTGGAGGTACTGCTTGGCAGTGGTTCCGCTCCTACTTGGCGGGTCGTCTCCAGAAGGTAGTGCTTGGGGAACATTGCTCGACACCGCGGGCTCTCCAATGTGGGGTCCCGCAGGGGTCAGTTTTGTCCCCCCTGCTTTTTAATATCTACATGAAGCCGTTGGGAGAGGTCATCAGGAGTTTTGGAGTGCGTTGTCATCAGTATGTTGATGACACGCAGCTCTACTTCTCCTTTTCATCTTCTTCAGGTGAGGCTGTCAATTTGCTGAACCGTTGCCTGGCCTCGACAATGGACTGGATGAGAGTTAACAAACTGAAGCTCAATCCAGACAAGACTGAGATGCTGTTGGTGGACGGGTTCTCTGATCGGATGGTGGATATATACCCTGTCCTGGACGGGGTTACACTCCCCCTAAAGGACCGGGTTCGTAGTCTGGGAGTCTTTTTAGACTCTTCCCTCTCACTTGAGGCTCAAGTAGCCTCGGTGGTTAGGAATGCGTTTTACCAACTTCGGTTGGTAGCCCAGCTACGTCCCTATTTGAGTAAAGAGGACCTTACATCAGTGGTACATGCTCTGGTAACCTCACGTTTGGATTACTGTAATGCGCTTTACGTAGGGCTACCTTTGAAGACAGTTCGGAAGCTACAACTAGTGCAAAATGCGGCGGCCAGATTGCTGACAAGGACCAAGCGGTCCGAGCATATAACACCTGTTCTGGCCAGCTTGCACTGGTTGCCAATATGTTTCCGGGCTAGATTCAAAGTGTTGGTATTAACCTATAAAGCCTTATACGGTGCGGGACCACGATACCTTGCGGAACGCCTCTTCCGATATGAACCGGCCCGTGCACTACGTTCTGCTACGAAGGCCCTCCTCCGGGTTCCAACTCACAGGGAGGCCCGGAGGGTGATGACAAGATCTAGGGCCTTCTCAGTGGTGGCCCCCGAACTATGGAACAGTCTCCCTGAGGAAGTACGCCTGGCGCCGACTCTGCTCTCCTTCCGGCGCCAGGTCAAAACCTTCCTATTCTCTGAAGCATTTTAAGTTACACTGATTTAATTTTAAAAATGTTTATTGTGTTGGATTGTTGCTTGTATTTTAGTATTGTTTTGTTATTTATTGTATTTTTATGCTGTTTTATGTTCACCGCCCAGAGAGCTATTGCTAGTCGGGCGGTATATAAATTTAATAAATAAATAAATAAATAGATACCGCCCTTCCTCCTAGTAGGAGCTCAGGGCAGTGACTTGTGCGACTTGTGCATTGGACCAAAATGTGACACATTCTTTCTGTTACTTTAGAGCTGCAAATTTAAGCAAATGACAGAAATGATTTGGTAAAAGACACATTTTTCTGTTAACTGATACAGATTTTGTCATATTATTTTATTATCATGGAATGCTTTCAAGTCGATTCCATCTTATGGTGACCCTATGAATAGGGTTTTCATGGTAAGTGGTATTCAGAGGGGGTTTACCATTGCCTCCCTCTGAGGCTGAGAGGCAGTGACCGGCCCAAGGTCACCCAGTGAGCTTCATGGCTGTGTGGAGATTCGAACCCTGGTCTCCCAGGTCTTAGTCCAACACCTTAACCAATACACCACACTGGTTCTTTGTCATATTAAAGAGTTTAAAATGTTTATTTAATTATACATCCACAAGAGTGGCTGTATACTATAACCAGCATAGATTTTTTGCATTCCACAATGTTAAATTGGAAATACCCCCTCATGCCATTCTGATGCTTACAATAAGCTAATTTCAAAACACAACCTTATAAAACCGATAGTTCTGAACTCAGAAATTCTTGCTTAACAACCTTCTAAGTTTTCATGGTGATACATAAAACACTCAGAGAGAATAAAAAGTTCACAGTGTAAAACAAGAGAAAAAAAATCCAGACCCCTGTTGGACTTTTTTCTGTCAGTGGTCTCATAATTTGTTGAAATATTAAAATCAGCCATGTTCACGAAATACCTGTAATCCTATTACTGACCTTGCCCCATACTCTGATCTTCATCTTCTGCAGTTTAAAAGGTTAAAAAAGCCTGGCTGATTTTTAATTAATTTAAGAAATTTAACATTGGAGTCAATGATAAGCACAGGCATGCTCAGTAAGAACCAATTGTCAGTGTTCTAAAAGCCAGATTCACAGTTGTTTGGCTTGGCTAATAAGGTGGCCACACCCACGCCAGACCTTTATTTCACTTTAGACAGTCATGGCTTCCCCCAAAGAATCCTGGGAAGTGTAGTTTGTGAAGAGTGCTTAGAGTTGATAGGAGACTCTTATTCCCCTTACACAGCTCCAGTGGCCAGAGTGGTTTAACAGTCAGCTCCTCTTCTGGGGTTATATCTCTGTGAGGGGAATAGGGCATCTCCTAGCACATCTCAGCATCCTTCACAAATTACACTTCCAAGGATTCTTGGGGGGAAGCTATGACTGTCTAAAGTGAAATGAAAATTTTGTGTGGCTGTGGCCAGTGACAGCTTTGGTTGAAATTTGGGTGGAAGACTACATTTGCCTGCTGTAGAATAAAAAGGTGAGGGAAACCCTGAAAAAAATGATATTGTTCACTTTTTTTTAACTTTTGGAGAGGAAAGGGCTTTCCTTTCTGCCCAGTGCCTGCCCACCCACCCAATCTCCTCCCCTCCCTCTCCTCTCCCCTTCTTCTCTAACCCTCCCCTTCCTCCCCTTCTCTTCCTTTCCCCTTCCTCCCTGCCCCTACCTCAGGTCAGTTTCACCTATCCTAAGCATGATTGTACAGGAATAAATCCCATTTTACTCAAAAAGCATGCAAACCAACCAACCTACCCTACTCTTCTCCTTCCTCCTATCCTCCTCCTGCCCCTTCCTTTGCCCCTCCTACCCCTCCTTCCTCCTCTTCCAATCCCCTCTCCCCTCCTTCCCCTCCCTCCTCCTCTCCCTTCCTCCATCCCTCTCCTCTCCTCTCCCCTCCCCTCCCCTCCCCCTTCTCCTCCTCTCCCACGTTCAGTTTTGCCTATCCTAAGCATGATTGCACAGGAATAAATCCCATTGAATTCAATAAGTATGCAAATGATCACACTTGTCTTTCTCCTCTCCTTCCCTCTCCCTCCCTCCCTCCCCTCCTTCCCCTCTCCTCTCCCCTGCTCCTCCTTTCTTCCTCCCCTCCCCTCTTCTTTCTTCCTCCTCCTCTGCCCACTCCAGCCCTCCCTCCCTCTTTTCCTCCTCCCCTGTGGTCAGTTTCACCTATCCTAAGCATGATTGCACAGGAATAAATCCCACTGAACTCAGTAAGCATGCAAATTATCAAACCTGCTCTCCTCCTCCCCTCCCCCTCTTCCAAGGTCAGGAAAATAAATTTGACACAGATTTCTAGGATGAATAATGAGAGAAATATAATTTTCTAGGTTAGATTCTCTGTAGAAACAGTAGTAACACAGAAAAGAAGCAAAGTAAGAAGAACACCAACAAACATATAAAAATATAATTCTCCATCTTTGCAGGTGTTGCCAATGCTCACCATATGGTCAGAGGCACATGTTACCAAATTCTTCCAAGCTATGCGGGAAGTGGATTGGACTATGAAAGACCAACCCAAATTGTGTTTGCATTTTGACAAATTTATAGGGCAGTCCAGTATCTCAGACAGGAGGTCAGGTCTCCTGCTCCCTGGTGCATTCACTGAAATGGAAATGGACTGCCTTCAAGTCAACCCTGACTTATAGCTACCCTATGAATAGGGTTTTCATGATAAGCGGTATTCAGAGGGGGTTCACCATTGCCTCCCTCTGAGGCTAGTCCTCCCCAGCTGGCTAGGGCCTGCTCAGCTTGCCACAGCTGCACAATCCAGCCCCTTCTTTGTCCGCAACTGCCAGCAGGAAGGCAACTGGGCTCCTTGGGACTATGCAGTTTGAGAGCTACCCAATTTCCCTGCTTTTTAAAGTTTGATAGAAATACCTGTTAGCTATAGATATGTTCTTAAACGGCAAGGTTTTTTTTAACCTATTAGTGAATTAACAACATTTGTATACTGCTTGATTGTAATGAGCAAAGCTTGGATTGGGCTGATGGGAGTTGCAGTTCAAAAAAGTAACTTTTCCAAGCTCTGGTAATGAAACATTTATTACAAAATGTTCATTGATGAATGGTTATTTCATTTTATTTATTTAGCAAGATGTATTCACTGCTTAATAAATAAGAAACACCTCTAAGCAGTTTACATAAATGGTATAAACCAATCATTAAAATAGCAATAAAAACAGACTTTAAATACAGCAGTCATAATAAAGTTGTCAAATATAGATAAAATCAACAGATTTTAAAAACAAATGTGCATAATAAGACTACATATCTGGGTAGACTTGGCTTAACAAAAAAGCATGTACCAAGGTCAGAGATGAAGCAGTGCACTAGCATTTTATGTGTTCAGACAACCAAGTAAGATTTGTTAGAAGTTGCTGGATCTGTGTGTAGCTCCCCCATGTGATAACCCACTGAACTGTAGGGGGTTCCTTGTTAGTGAAGACTTTCATGCCAGGAACTGACTCTGCCCAGCTATGCTGATCATTACATTCTTTCTGAGCAAAAAGGCATATAAAAGCCTTTCTGTGCCAGCTGAGCCTTGCCTGGGGAATGTTATCTGCCTTAGCTGTGGTGAGTTCCTGTGTCTTTGGATGGTCTTTGGTTCTGACTTCTTGCTTGGTCCCTAATCCTGCCTCCTGGGTTTGTTCTTTGGTCCTGACTTGCTGTTTTGGTCTCAATCACTGGCTTGCCCCACAGCTTTTGGTTTCCAGATCCTGGCTCACCTCTGACTGCTGCCTACAGCTTAGCTCTGACAGCCACAGCCTGGATTTGATCATATGATTTAACATATGTCTGGTGTAGTGGATAGAAAGTTGGACTAGGAACTGGGAGACCAGGGTTCAAATCCTCACTCAGCCATGAAGCTCACTGGGTGACCTTGGGCTAGTTGCTGCCTCTCTGCCTAACCCACGTCACAGGGCTGTTGTGAGGATAAAATGGGGAGGGGGACAACCCTGCACACCATGTTGGGCTCCTTGGAGAAAAGGTGGGATATAAATGTCCTAAGTATTTAATAAAAAGCTTGCTTTGTAAGAAGACATAGTTACCCTACTCAGCAGGTCAAAAAGTTATCCTCACCAGCAACAACAAGTGAAATTTTGTGTATCTGCACTAAAGTCAAGATGCATCCATTGCCCTCCCCCCCAGTGCCTTGGAATTCTGCCTTTTAGAAGCCTGTGGGAGGAGACTAAAAACTCAAGAATAGCAATTGCCAAACACATGTGCACACATTAAAGGTATGTTAAAAGCCCTCAACATGTTCCCCAAAAGATAAAAATATAGATTGTGGTTTACCAAGGACAAGAACCAGAAAATAGGGGCTAGAAACAGGGACAGTTTTGAGCATAAGTTACTAAACCCCTAACAAAGGAGGGTCCACCACCTTCTAAGGTAGGCTGTTCCACTCTCAAACAGCTCATGCCATCATTAGTTCTTCTTAATGTTTAGTCTAAATCTCTTTTCTTTTAAGTTGTTGTTAATAATAATAATAATAATAATAATAATAATAATAATAATAATAATACAGGCATACCCCGCTTAACGTCGCTTCACTTAACGTCGCCTCGCTATAACGTACATGCTCCATACGCCACCATACCCCACTTAACATACGTGTGCTTCGCAATTACGGACACTTAATGGCATGACGCTGTTGCCATCTAGTGGCGATTGCAGTGCAGTACATGCATAGATAATTGCTTCACTTTAAGTACATTTTCACTTTACATACACGCTCCGGTCCCATTGCGTATGTTAAAGCGGGGTATGCCTGTAATAAATAAAATTTATATCACACCCTTCCTCCAGTAGGTGGCAACCAAAAACACTAAAACAGTATAAAACATCATAAAAACAGACATTAAAATATATTAAAACAAAATATCTTTAAAAATATATTAAAATAAAACATCTTTAAAAACATCTTTTAAAAAAAAGCTCTAAAAACATCTTTAAAAAAGTTGAACTCATTGGTTAGAGTGCTCTGAAACAAGATATTTTTTGTTTGTTTGCTCCATCGATATGAAAACCCTTCAGATAAAGGAAGAAGGCTATCATATCACTTTGTAATCATCTCTTCTCAGGGGAAACATACCTGACAAGGAAGAAGGCTATCATATTGCTTAGTAAGCATCTCTTCTCAGGCTAAACATGCCTGACTCTTCCAACTTTTCATCATAGGACTTAGTCTTCAGGCCTCTCACCATCTTTGGGGGTGTTCTCATGTTACTCTGTACCCAGGTACAAGTTGCCTGTACCTGTGTACAGCTGCTCGTGAGAAAGATTTGACACGTGGTGATTTTTCTAGTCACCACATGTAGCTGTCCCCTGAATAAACTTGAGTTCTGCTCACGTGTTCATGTCTCCCTGCATTCTCTCCCCGTGATCTTGTTCACTTAGAGTTAAATAATTCTTAGCGCAGGAATTTGTTTTGAGTTCCAAAACTGATCATTATTCCACACTTTTCAGCAGGGCTGTGGAGTCAGAGTTGTGGAGTCGGAGTCGGAAGCAATTTTGGGTGGAGTCAGAGTCGGAGTCGGTAGAAATGTACCGACTCCAACTCCGGCTTCAAAATAAATTTTGATTGACAAATTTTTTTAAATATAAATTCAAAATGTCAAAGAAGCTTCCCATGAAATCAGCTGTAGTTGAGCATTTCACCATAACTCAAGATGGAAAATATTTTGTGTGTCAGTGTATGACACAGGACCCAGATGAAGACAAATGCTGTGATGCCAAGATCAGCGCATATTCAGGCAGCGATAAAAATGTTCTTATGAGAGCTTCCAATTTAAAAAGACATTTATAACCTTTTCCAGGGCTGTGGAGTTGGAAGCAATTTTGGGTGGAGTCGGAGTCGGAGTCAGAGTTGGACAGTAGAAAAATAGAGGAGTCGGAGTCGAAGGTTTGGCGTACCGACTCCACAGCCCTGCTTTTTGGAACATTTACCTGTAACTTTCCTAACCACAAAAAGTCCATTTTTTAAAAAAAAAAATGGATTTGTTATCTCAAAATGCTTTAATCAACTTTAATTGCACAAACCTCAATTTCTGGTATGCAACTGAATCTCGCAAAATAGTGACAGTGCAGGCAATCTCAGCACCCTTCTGGATAGTGTTTCTTCCTTCTGCCTGTCTCTTCTGCCTTGGTGAGAGGAGGTGGCTGGAAGAAGAGAGCTGAGGTGTTTGTCTTCTGATTTGCTTTGTTACCTTTCTGGATCTAGTACAAATTTATGCTCTTCTCTGTGACTGAATCATTAATTGACCCAGAGTCATATTTCATGACATTACACTGATCCGGCAGTCAGTAGAGGCCTCTTACCTATATATTTCCTGTTGCAGCAAGTCTTCAGATGAAGCTGTGAACGGGTTTTTTTCTTCTTCTAAAAATTCACGTTTTCATCAGTGACTGCCAATGCTGTTCAACCTATTAAAATGGGTAGCATGTCACAGAATTATCTTCTTTCACTGTATGCTCTGTTTCAGTGACAAAAAAGAGGATGCATTAAAATCTTTAAAACTAGGTGCAGCAGATGTTGAATATCAATGCTGAAATGTGATCCCAGAGAAAAAATAAAATAGGTGAAATAAATTTTGTTTGTACATTTTGATGGACAGAATCATATACAGTTTCAATAATGACAAATAATTAGCTTTTTTGTCTTGCCAAATATATTTCTTTTGTTCCCTTCTACTTCGAGACAGAAGTTTAGACTAAACTTCTATCATTAAAGTTGCTGCATAATATGAATGTCTGATGTGCAGAAACCAATTGCCCATTCCTCTGATATTAGGGCTAGTTTAACTATTATATTTAATGGTGACAGCGGCTTTTAATATTGCCATGTGGTATCTGTTCAACTGTTTCAACATATATAAATGTATAGGGCTGCCTTATACCAAGTCAGAACAATAGTAGCTTAGTATTGTCTACTCTGACAGGCAAGAGCCAATGCAGTGGTAGAATACATACTTTGCATGCAAAATGTCCCACTCCCAAACATCTCTAGGTAGGGCTGGGGATGCCCCCTTTCTGAAACCCTGGATAACAGCTGCCCGTAAGTATCAACAATACTGAACTAAATAAACTACTGGTCTAATGGGGTATAAGGCAGCTTCCTATATTCCTAGCACTGTACTTGAGATCCTTTACAAGATTGAACCCTATGACATAGGGCCATAGCCATCTTCAAGAGTTTTCCTGAACTCTTGACTGTTACAAATATGCAGAGGAGCAGGGTGCACATGCCAAGACCTGCCAGCCAGGATGAAATCATGGTTTATGATCCTGGCTTGTTCACTAACCAAAGTTTATACTAGCCATCCAAGCTCGAGCATAAAAAGAAAGGTTAAAACTGGAACCAAAAGCTTCTGATCTTGTGATCAAGCAGGGGGAGGAGAGGGCAGAGGGAATGCGCAAGCCCAAAAGTCTTGCTGCAGCTTGTGCATGTAATGTTAAGATGTGGAACCTTGGGCATAGGAGCCAAATGTGACCCTCTAGGCTTTCTATCCAGCCCTCAGGACTCTTCTCAGGCCATGCCTCCTTCCCAGGCCACACCCTCTCTCTCTTGTGACCGCTCCCTTCACTGGCCTTGCTCCATGTCATCCTCAAGTGTTCTGAACTGGGATAATGCCTCTTGCTTGCTTGCTTGCCTGCATGGATCAAACTTTCATCTTGCTGAAATGTAGCCTACTGTACAAAGGTAAAAGTCACATCTGTTGTCCCACTCATGTTTTGCCTTTCCCACCCACCAATAGCTTATGGTTCCCAGAAGGTTGCCCCCGAGGGAATGTAGCCCTCATGTTGAAAAAGGTTTCCTACCCTTTGTTTAGCATTACATCCAAACCAAAACACTGGTTAAGTGATCCAAACAAGTGTGCCAGTGTGGTGTAATGATTAGAGTGTCGAACTGGGACCTGGGAGACCAGGGTTCAGTTCCCTGCTCGGCCATGAAACTCACTGGGTCACTTTATGCCAGTCACTGTCTCTCAGCCTAACCTAATGCACAGGGTTGTTGTGAAGATAAAATCAGGAGGGGGAGAACCATCTTTGTACGCCACCTAAACCTCCTTGGAGGAAAGGCAGGAGATAAATGAAATAATAATAAATAAAATAAAGTGCTTAAGGAAGTTGCTTTAGCAATCCACACTTTGAAGAGCTTCTGCTACATTCTAAGCAAACTAAGAATGGCTCAGGATGGTTAAAAAAAGAATAAATATTGCAATTAATGCTTCAAGTAAAAAATACATCGTAAATTATGAGAAGGAGTTTAAAGGACAAGGATTTATAGTTATGGCTGTGTGTACTCCCACGGTGCCCATGGAATGGGATTTGTGTCTAAGCCAGCTTTGAAGAAACAGTACCACTGCAATTAGGGATGGTGAAGAAATTAAATTTGGTCCGCATTTGAAGCCAAATTTATCAAATTCACACTTTCCAAAACAATTTGAGAGCTGAAATAGCCATCCTTCAAAATTCTCACTTATCTGAATTTTGCAATGCAGTTCTCCAAATGTTTACAAAAACGCATATATTGGGGAAAACGTGCATAAAAATGAATCTATTCATGAAATAGCATACAAAAATGTATTATGTTAGGAGACGTTGCTTACAAAATGTGTACATTATTCAAAACTGCATACAAAAATGTGGTTAGTGAGAGAAATTCGCACTGAGATGCTGAATAATTTTCATGAGGATTTTTTTTTAAAAAAATAGCAAATTGCTGCAGAAATGTGGAGAACTGAATATAAGTTTGTAAAAATGAGAAACTGAGAGGACTGAAATTGACAGATCTTTCCATCCCTAGCCACAAGGCCCAGAAACAAAAGGGAGCACTGGGAGGACTTCCTATAGGTAACAAATTGATAATATTATGCACAGGCCTGTGCTGTTTCACTTATGACCAATCCTTCTTTTGTTGCTGACAAACCACTCCATTCTGTTCTGGTGGGACCTCACCAAGAATGCTGTGTCCAGTTCTGAGCACAGTAGATTAAGGACATCAACAAACTGGAATCTGTTCAAAGAAGGCTGACATGGGCCCTGTTCACATGTTACATTCAACAAGTGTACAGTCCCTGTACCCGGGTACACAAGTAGCTGGGCTGTACACTCATACAGTTATTCACATGTAACATTCAACGAGTGTACAGTCTCCGTTATATACACATATGCTGCCAGCAAAAGAAAATGGCTTCAATGACACATTAAATGCTCCACTGAAGCAATTCCCTTTTACTGGCAACAAGGCAAGGCATGCTGGGTCTGTTATACTTCCTGAAACTATTTCCTGTCAAGGGTACATTCCATAGAAAGAATTTTGGCAGAAACGGGAATGTAGTTTTACTCTTTTCATTTTTCCTGCAGATTCTTAAGTTTTTAAAATCAAAACACCAACTTTAAAAAAAGAAAATACCAGTCTGTAGCTATCATAATTATAGCTATTAAAATGTTGCATTTTTCATTGCCTGTTATTAGAGTATGTATGGATATGTTGGTCAGTGAAGCATGCTGTGAGAGCCATGCTAGCAGATGCAGATATGAATAACACTTATTGGGGTGAATGTATTCTGTACACTGTTTATATTCAGAACCGCCTTATGCACAGAACAATAGGCATGTCTCCCTATGAGAAACTGACTGGAAGAAAGCCCAGGGTGAAACACATAGAACGTTTTGGGGCAAAATGCTGGGTACATGTTGCAAAACAGAAAAGGCATGGTAAATTAGGCTCAAGAGCTCAGGCAGGACGCATTTTGGGATTTCAGAATTCATATTATAGAGTTTGGTTGCCTGAGAAACAACAAGTAGTGTTAAGCAGAAGCATAAAGGTGATAGATAAACCTTGGAGAGACAGTCAAACAGTTATCCTAGATAGTGCAAGCAAGCAGGAAGCAGCAGATGTTCCTTTTGGGCAGCAAATTCCATTAAGAACTGCATTGACTGATCTAATACATGGTGGCAAACGTACTGTAAAAAGGCTGAGAAGTGAAGACATGGCAATGCAAGATACAGAAATGCCAAGTACAAGTGCAGACACAGGTGCAGGTCCAAGTAAAATAGAGAGTGAGGAAGAAATGGAAATAGATAATGTTAGAAGGTCAGAAAGAAAAACGAAAGGTCAACCACCTCAGAGATTCACATTTAATGTTACACAACAGAATAATGAAACAGATAAATATCCAGTAGAATGGGAAAAAGAAGGACCAATAGATAAAGAAACAATGGATCTCATGTGGAAGTTTTGTGTTGAGGAATGAAATATAAATGTATTATCAAATAAAAGTGAACAAAAATGACTCTGTAAAACCTGTGTGAATAAAGAAATAAAGAAACAAGAACTGAACTGAAAATGTAAATAGAAACTGTAAGAAAACAAACCATGTACTGATATGTATTGTAATGAAAAGTTAATGTTGTAGAAATGTAATAATGAACAATGAAGTTTTGTAATCTGTGAGTCTCAGGTGGGGGCTGTTGGTCAGTGAAGCATGCTGTGAGACTCACAGACAGGGTTTTTTAGCAAAGAGAGTGAAACCTGAAGCAGAAGGGTTAAGCTGTGAGAACAGAGCGCCAGGTTTGCCAAGGTCAGTAGCTGGCTGGGAAGCCTGATAAGGTGGGATGTTTGGAAAAGCTCAGAGTGGGGGAAAAGCTGTCTGTGAAGAGAACTGTGTCTAATGTCTTTGCCTAGTAAAGACTCTTACAAGAAACTTGCCTGGCCTGGCTTATTCCTGTTCTATGCGACTCTTGGATTCCATCCTTGTATGATCTATACACGCACACGCCAACAGGATATTGATGTATGCTTTCATGGAACAATCCAATACATGTCTATACAGTCCTATAGAGATCAATTGGACTTACTCATAGATAAATCTGTGAAAGTGCAGACCTAATGTGGAAATACTGTGAGCTCAGTTCAGTTTTGGAACTCAAAACAAATTCCTGGGCTAAGAATTATTTAACTCTAAGTGAACAAGATCACGTGGAGAGAATGCAGGGAGACATGAACACGTGAGCAGAGCTCAAGTTTATTCAGGGGACAGCTACATGTGATGACTAGAAAAATCACCACGTGTCAAATCTTTCTCACGAGCAGCTGTACAAAGGTACAGGCAACTTGTACCTGGGTACAGAGTAACATGAGAACACCCCGAAAGATATAAATATAATAGTTAAACTAGCCCTAATACCAGAGGAATGGGCAATGGTTTCTGCACATCAGACATTCATATTATGCAGCAACTTTAATGATAGAAGTTTAGTCTAAACTTCTGTCTCGAAGTAGAAGGGAACAAAAAAAATATATTTGGCAAGACAAAAAAGCTAATTATTTGTCATTATTGAAACTGTATATGATTCTGTCCATCAAAATGTACAAACAAAATTTATTTCACCTATTTTATTTTTTCTCTGGGATCACATTTCAGCATTGATATTCAACATCTGCTGCACCTAGTTTTAAAGATGTTAATGCATCCTCTTTTTTGTCACTGAAACAGAGCCTACAGTGAAAGAAGATAATTCTGTGACATGCTACCCATTTTAATAGGTTGAACAGTATTGGCAGTCACTGATGAAAACGTGAATTTTTAGAAGAAGAAAAAAACCCGTTCACAGCTTCATCTGAAGACTTGCTGCAACAGGAAATATATAGGTAAGAGGCCTCTACTGACTGCCGGATCAGTGTAATGTCATGAAATATGACTCTGGGTCAATTAATGATTCAGTCACAGAGAAGAGCATAAATTTGTACTAGATCCAGAAAGGTAACAAAGCAAATCAGAGGACAAACACCTCAGCTCTCTTCTTCCAGCCACCTCCTCTCACCAAGGCAGAGGAGACAGGCGGAAGAAACACTATCCAGAAGGGTGCTGAGATTGCCTGCACTGTCACTATTTTGCGAGATTCAGTTGCATACCAGAAATTGAGGTTTGTGCAATTAAAGTGGATTAAAGCATTTTGAGATAACAAATCCATTTTTTTTTTTAAAAAAATGGACCTTTTGTGGTTAGGAAAGTTACAGGTAAATGTACTAAAAAGCAGGGCTGTGGAGTCGGTACGCCAAACCTTCAACTCTGACTCCTCTATTTTTCTACTGTCCAACTCTGACTCCAACTCCGACTCCACCCAAAATTGCTTCCAACTCCACAGCCCTGGAAAAGGTTGTAAATGTCTTTTTAATTTGGAAGCTCTCATAGGAGCATTTTTATCGCTGCCTGAATATGTGCTGATCTTGGCATCACAGCATTTGTCTTCATCTGGGTCCTGTGTCATACACTGACACACAAAATGTTTTCCATCTTGAGTTATGGTGAAATGCTCAACTACAGCTGACTTCATGGGAAGCTTCTTTGACATTTTGAATTTATATTTAAAAAAATTTGTCAATCAAAAT
The DNA here is from genome assembly GCF_030035675.1 of Rhineura floridana. Taxonomy (NCBI): domain Eukaryota; kingdom Metazoa; phylum Chordata; class Lepidosauria; order Squamata; family Rhineuridae; genus Rhineura; species Rhineura floridana. The sequence continues at coordinate 86,905,919 of NC_084487.1, forward strand.
TTATTTTGAAGCCGGAGTTGGAGTCGGTACATTTCTACCGACTCCAACTCCACTCAAAATTGCTTCCGACTCCGACTCCACAACTCTGACTCCACAGCCCTGCTAAAAAGTGTGGGATAATGATCAGTTGATAGGAAGATATTTAATCTCCCTGCAAACAAATCAGCTCATTGTTGTGTAACCTCCCCACAAACAAATGAGAATAAATGCTCAATAAAGAGCGGGCATATTGTGTAACCTCTGTGCAAGCTTTGTGAAAGCAAATCAGAATGAATGCTCAATAAACAGCATTTCTAGGAGAGCCCTGAGTTCCCTTCCTGTACTTCTTCTCTATCATGCCATAACAGAAGACAGGATGGACGCTCATTGTTCACTCCTCAAGAAGTGGAGCCTAAAGTAAATGGACAATCATAAAAAAATGGTAACCACACACTTTTTATTCATGTATTTCATTTAATTTCCACCCCAGGGTACTAGGCAGGTGAGGCTGCCATGGTGGCAGATGCTGGGGGGGGGGAAGGGCCTGACAGCAGTGAGATGTTGGAGGATGTAGCTGTATGTGCAACATGGTTTGCCTTGCATCAGGAACAGGAAACCTGTGGCCCGCCAGAGATTGCTGGACTCCAACTCCCATTTACCCTGATCATTGGCAATGATGCCTGGGCTGATGGGAATTGGCGTCCAACAAGAGCTAGAGCGTAACAGGTCCCTGTTCCTGCTCTAAGCTAAGCTGCTCTTCTCAGGTTTGGTGGAGGATGCTGCCAGTTCTGTACGTGGAACTGGGGTGGGGGTGGGGTGCCATCTTGTCCTTCACATCAGGCCGCAAAATGTCTTGGGCACAGAGGGTGATATTCAAAATTAGTCATACTTGTCCATGGATTTCAATGGGTCTGCCCCTGATATGACTTAGTTGGAAATCACTCACTGCCTTCATCAATGCCCTCTGATTTGAAAAAGAGAAAAACTCCTGAACTTCATTTCTGAGGTGAATCTGTATTGCCTGTTTATCATGCAGGAGCTTTTATGTGCATGCTATTTAGAACAAGTAAACAGGCATGTGACATTTCTCTTTTTGACAAAGTTTCTTTGCAGTTGAAATAAGATAAGAGTGTTGCTATTATAAAAGGCTCGGCGTACAGAGCTGAGTTGCATATTACAGGAGTTGTCATCAAATGTATTAATTACTGGTGGTCTCTCAGTTCATAGTAAGGGGTTCATTTGAGCCATAACCACAACAAGGCAGGTAATGGAGTACCCTATTAATAAAGCTATAAAGGCAATGAAATGATTTTGTTGTCACTGACACTTCTGAGTTTTGCAGAATCTGAACTGAACGCTAATACTGTCAATCAACAGGATGTAGTCAAGTCATTTCCAGACCAGAGAGCAGTTACAAGCAAGCATGTGACAGACATGAGTCTAAGGATGATATAGAGATCCAAAACTGAATGCATTGGATGGGAAAGAGAATAGATAAAAAAGCATGAGAAAGTAGCTGAGGGAATAAGCAAACATAAGATGTTTTAGTTTATTATTGTTGTTGTTATTGTTGTTGTTGTTGTTATCACTGGTTACCCAAAGGTCTCCAAGCGACTTACAATGGTTGTACCTATAAGAGAATGTGAGACTTTCTCAGCAGACTGGTACAGCTGAAATTGGGAAGATGCCAACTTTCCCTTCTGTGACTGTGACAGGTGCCTTTTTTTCATGGAGAGGAGGACGCTGATGGGGGTCATGCTGTTTCATTGAGTGGGAAGTTGAAAGGGGGCTTCTCTACTCTTTTAGATTTAGCACCCATTTTTTGTTATGTCATATCCCCTTGGGAGCCATTTTGTGACTGGCACCCACAGCACTCAAAATTCCAAATGGCCAAGTGGCCTAAAAAGGTTAGCAAACTGGTTCCAAGAGGTGCTTCACATTCTGCAGCATTTGGTTCTGCATCCTCCTTTCCCTGCCCTTTTACTTACTAAGTGTATTTCCATCCTACTAAAAGTGTTGTTCCTTAGAAAATGCTGATGAAGTCACCCTTCTAACTAAGGTGTCCTGGAGTAGCTGGATTAACCATGAACACCTCTGGACATACAGTTCAACATAGTACATTACAAGGCCTGAACCAGTGAAACTCCTCTTGCTGGAATTTAAAGGAAAAGAAAATGTTTGCCATTCACCAGCTTCCGAAGCTGCATGACGTCCTTTGCTTTTAGGTATAATATTGCCTACTGGGGCCATTTGGAGAGCTTCTCTAACAGCAAGAATACTTAACATGTATTCCAGGTGGTGAAGGCCACTTGTATCCACTGGATAATTGGTCTCAGCATAAATATGAGTATTCATGCATGATCATTCATTGTAAAGACATGCTTGTATGCAGGGCCAGCCCAAGGCATCTTGATGCCTGAGGTGTAGAAGAAGATGGTGCCCTTCTTCATCCGATGTGCAGAAGCTGACTGGACTGAAAAGGCGTGCCAGGATAGCATCCTTCACCACCCCTGAGGCAGCAGGCCAGACAAAGGGGCCTAAGACAGGCCATGTGACAACAAGGGAACAGCTGGAAGCTGCTGGTGCTGCTGCCGCCAGCATCTGCCACCTGAGGTGATTGTCTGATTACATAATGCACGGCTGGCCCTAGGTGTATTTATGTTCTTATGTTTCTCTTGGGTTCTGGACAAAACAATGGGTGACATCCAGCTAGTCATACTCGGAGCAGACCCCCTAAAACCAGTGGTCCTAAGTTATCTGGCATAGTGGTTAAGGTGTTGGACTACTACCTGGGAGACCAGGGTTCGAATCCCCACACAGCCATGAAACTCACTGGGTGACCTTGGACCAGTCACTGCCTCTCAGCCTCATGAAAACCCTATTCATAGGGTCGCCATAAGTTGGAATCAACTTGAAGGCAGTACATTTACATTTTTAAGTTATCTGAGTCCATCGATTTCAATTAGTTTACTCTGGATATTACCCAGTGTTCATTTCCCCATTCTGTCTGCTACCAAAGAAGAGGCCCCATTGTGTTATTTGGGCTGTTTATTCTTGTGAAAAGATGCTTGTTGCTTTTAAAAGTCATTCCTTGCATTTCTGCAAAAGTTTGATCGAGAGAAATGTATTTATTTAACAAGCCTTTGGAAATGTGCCAGCAAAAAAAAAAAATGTGTTGACAATTAACTTAATTTCTAAAACTGAAGCAGTAACAGCAATGGTAGCAGAAGCCGTATTGTCTGAGGACTGTGTTAATGTACTGGCATTGACCTTGAAAATCCTGTTTTCACTCTGAAAATAACCCCAAGCAGAGGACTGCAGCTTGGCTGCCAGACCAGCACTGAGTGGGCAGATTTTTTTTTTTAAGCAGGAAAGTCAGTTTAGTCAGGGGACTTTTTTCATATTCTGCCATTCATTGGCAATATTATGTGGAAGGCAGAATAATAATAAAAGGAATTGGCTCAGGCATTTTTTTTCTTGAAGCAGAGAAAGCTATTGAATACCCCCCTGGTATGTGCAGTAAAGCACTTAGGAATTTAAACAGAAGATGGATTTTCTTGTCATTATTAGCCCTTGTCAGGGATACTGAGGTGGAGAAACTGTTTTGCTTGTTCTGAGAAAAATTCTCAGACTGAAATTTAGTTGATTTAAATGGAAGTGGGGATAGGGCATGGAAATCTATATAACAAATAACCACTTCTTTTTAAAGAGGGGCAGGGAGGAGTGTGTGTGTGTGTGTGTGTGTGATATATATATATATATATATATATATATTGCTTCAGCTGATTGCCTGGAAGCACAGCACAGCAGTTTCTGGTGAGTCTGGAATCACAGGCCATCACTATCCTTCTCACACACCAGAAAATCCACCTCATACAGCATCTCATCTTCCTCTCATGTTCCCCCTGCCCCCAATAAACAGAGGATGCAAGGATTTGCTGCTGCTGGCTAAAATTGCTTTACTGTTGTTTAGCCAGCTGCACACATGTCAATGATGGGGCTGTCTTTGGTGCCTCCAATCAGGGCCGGCACCAGCCTGTCCCGCAGCTGGGGCACCTGCTTGCATTCCCCGCCTATCTCTCCCATCGCCTCACATGAATGCTGTGTGTGCTGTGCATGCATGCCTCCCATCAACCAAGATGGCAGCAGGGGCTTCCCTAAGGGGCTGATGTCCCCGCCGCCATCTTGGTTGATGACACACATATGCACTACACTACACGCACATGTGCCTGCCATCAACAAAGGTGGTGGCAGGGGCATCAGCCCTTTACAGAAGCCTTTGCCACCATCTTGGCTGATGCAAGAGCACACAGCATTCGCGCATAGCATTCACAGCAATGGTAGAGGTAGGTGGGGTGTCCTTGTGGGCTTATTGAAGCCTGCATGGTCTGTATGGGGCGGTACCTGGGAGCTTCCTCTTTGTGATCTGCGGCAGGGTCGGCAGGTGTTCTTGCAACACTGTAATGGGAAAAACCACAAGGTGGAATTCTCCCTTCCCCCTGCACCTACCCTGTGGAATTCCCTCCCCTTAAATATTAGGCAGGCACCAACTTTGCTATCTTTTCGGTGCCTACTGAAGACTTTCCTCTTTCAACAAGTCTTTTAAGTTGAGCCCTATCCCAGTCTGTGTCTGTGTTAGAACTGCTTTTAATATGTTTTCTTTAATAATATGTTTTTAACCCTTTTTTAAAAGATGTTTTTAAAGCTTTAAAAAAATGTTTTTAACGTTTTGTTTTAATGTATTTTAAGGTCTTTTTATGATGTTTTAAATTTATTTATTTATTTATTTATTTATGATATTTGTCAGACGCCCATCTGGCAGAAGTTAATCTGCCACTCTGGGAGACTTACAACCAAACACAAGTACATTTCATATAAAAATAATCAAAACACAATCAAAATCCTAAAAATTAGAAATTAAAAATTAAAAGCTTAAACATTTAAACCCCCCAAGATCTGCAGTGTTTTTAGCATTTCTGTTTGCCGCCCTGGGCTCCTGCTGGGAGGAAGGGCAGGATATAAATCAAATAATCAAATAAATAAATAAAAAATAAGCACAAGAGCACTCTCCCCTCCTGCAGTTTCCAGCAGCTGGTATTTGGAAACATGCTACCTCCGACTATGGAGGCAGAGCATAGCCATCATGGCTAGTAGCCATTGATAGCCTTTTCCTCCGTGAATTTGTCTAATCCTCTTTTAAGCCATCCAAGTTGGTGGCCATCACTGCCTGTTGTGGGAGTGAATACCATAGTGTACAGTTTTGGTTGCCTTACCTCAAAAAGGATATTTGTAGAGCTGGAGACGGTTCAGAAAAGGGCAACGAAAATGATTAAGGGAATGGAGCAACACCCCTATGAGGAAAGGTTGTAGCATTTGGGGCTTTTTAGTTTAGAGAAGAGGTGAGTAAGAGGTGACATGACAGAAGTGTATAAAATTATGCATGGCATGGAGAAAGTGGATAAAGAAAAGTTTTTCTCCCTCTCTCATAATACTAGAACACATGGACATCCAATGAAGCAGAATATTGGAAGATTCAGGACAGACAAAATAAAGTACTTCTTCACACAGCATGTAGTTAAACTATGGTATTCACTCCCACAACAGGCAGTTATGGCCACCAACTTGGATGGCTTCCACCCACCCACTGGCATGTGGCCCTTGGAAGGTTGCTCAAAAGGGAATATGGCCCTTGGAGTGCCAAAGTTTCTCACCCTTATAGTATAGTCATCATGAGTATTGATAGCCTTATCCTCCATGAATTTGTCTAATCCCCTTTTAAAGCCATCCATTTTGGTTGCGGTCATGACATCTTGTGGGAGCAAATTTCAGAGTTTAGTTATTCACTGCCTTTCCTGAGACCAGCCATGCTTCTATCCTGTAGGAGAAGGATGGAGATGAATGAGCAAAGAATGGATTTATTGCAACATAAGTATCACATAAAATAGTAATTAGGGGTAGGAAAATACTCCAAATGAAACCCATATAGGTATTTGCTAGAATTTCTGTACCTCCCATTTCTTTTTATTTTCTGCACCTCCTTTTTGTTTTTCTTTTCTTTTCACATTTCTAAGCCTCTGATTTTCATTTGCATGGCTACTTGTAAAACGAAATACTTGCCTGATTAAGAACTGGGAGTGGTATCAATAGGATGTGGCATGTCTGATGGCAGAACAATGATGCAAGGTTGAAAAAGGCTTGTTGGATTTTGTTTTCCTGGGCCAGAATCAAAATGACTGGTAATGTTTCTTATATATTTGTGTGAATCACTACAGACTGATTCTCTTCTGTTTATAGGTCCAATTTTATTTATGGCTTTTTTTCACAGCTAGGAAGCTGTTTTTCATTGTTTCTTATCATCAGTGCCTACCTGGAGTAGAACAGAACACCAGATGTTGCAATGATTACCTTTATTCAGCAGACATTGTGTTAAGAGGATTTTTGACAGGTTGCAATGCATTATCTCTGTCTTTATGACTTAGTCCTGCTGATTCCTGGATTAATTGCTCCCAAGTTCTTTTGGTGAGGGCCAAAGTACATACAATATTTATCATGTAGTTCACACTTGAGTGCAAGCTTTTTCTTTCACAAATTGTCAACATAGCCCTCCTCCAGATCAAGACCTTGGTGTGAGGGGAGGGGGCTTTAATCCTTTGCTCCTTGAGGTGATCCTGATGCAAATGAGAGGCACTGGAAAACAGCTATCATTTGTTCCAATGGGAAGTTGGTGATTTATGAAAATCAAAGTCTCACCCATGCAGATATGCTCAGTTTTGTAACTTACTGAAATGGTCTGGTGTAGTGAGTGAATGACAGGTGGTTCAAAGGGAGTCCGTCCAACCACCTTTATATTTTGTGATGGCCACTCTAGTTACTATTTTAAAAGGCTGCAGTGAAATAATGATTTGGCTAAAATTGGGGGAGGGAATATTGGGCGTGGGGTTTGTAGATTTCATGAAGAGCCACCTTTTCCCCATGTGCAAGCACAGGTCAGGTGAATACCTTTGACTGCCTTAGCCACATGGCTTTCTGAGATATGACACAGTGATGACAGAAAGCAACCCAAATAGGTGAAGTGCTACTTAACTTAAGGCAGGAGCCCTTCAAAATTTGGTTTTGTCTTTCCAGCCATTTGGAATTTACAGAATTTCTCTAGGATCCCAATTCAGCTATGACTCTCACATGACTTTTTAATATGTGGGCTAATACCATCACAAAATGTTTTTACCATTTCAGTTTTGCACAGTGTGAGTCTGTTTGACTCTACCCTTGTGTTGCATGCTGGATTGTGGCCATAGTAAAATAACATACGAGCACAGAGTAACTGTATTCGTTTTAGTCATTAGCTGCTCTCTGATTCATAGCTTATAGCATATGCCACTACACCGTGTTAAAAATAATAAAACAAAATGATTAAAGGCAAACTGTTGAATGAACCAGTAAGAGAGGAATAACCATTAGTATTGTGAAGAGATAATGAAATGTATTAGTAAACCGTTTTCAAATCCACTCACCGCCAATTTCAGATTTCTTTTGTTTCAATACTTTTAAAGTGTTTGATAATAAAACATATAATGCAGATGTTTATTTGAGTAGTTAGATGCAGAGTACAAATTGCGATTATAATATCCCAATAGACCTTACAGGCTTCTAATAGGCCTTACAATGTGCAGTGGTCTAGAATGCTGCCTGCACAGTTCTGAATTGCTCTGGGGCATTTTTGTTGTTATTGGGTTTGTTGTTAAAGCAGAGCAGTGTAGGATAATTTTTTTTAAAAAAAACAAATGAATCTTTTAACTTTTTTTAAATCCTCCACTGCTGTACTTAACAAAATCTAGAGCTTATTAGTGCTCCGCAGGCAACATTTTGGACAGACTCACTTCTTGAAAAGCCCATTAACCTAGAGAAACCTAGAGGTATAGAAAAGGAGAGAGTTGTAAGGTACAGGTAAGCACACCAATGACAGAGTGACTCTCAGCTGGGGGCCCCCTGATCTGACTCAGGTGGGGCATTACTGACACTGTGTTTTAACTTGGGAGGGGAAGTCCCAAATCACCCCAATTTACCTTGTTATTTGGCCCACACAAAGAGTTGGATGCACACCCATAGTATTTATAATATTTCTGTTAAGAGACTCATTGACAGGCATCCCAGTTCATGAACCTTGTCATACTTTAAGAACATAAGAACATAAGAAGAGCCTGCTGGATCAGGCCAGTGGCCCATCTAGTCCAGCATCCTGTACTCACAGTGGCCAACCAGGTGCCTGGGGGAAGCCTGCAAGCAGGACCCGAGTGCAAGAACACTCTCCCCTCCTGAGGCTTCCGGCAACTGGTTTTCAGAAGCATGCTGCCTCTGACTAGGGTGGCAGAGCACAGCCATCATGGCTAGTAGCCATTGATAGCCATGTCCTCCATGAATTTGTCTAATCTTCTTTTAAAGCCATTCAAGCTGGTGGCCATTACTGCATCTTGTGGGAGCAAATTCCATAGTTTGACTATGCGCTGAGTAAAGAAGTACTTCCTTTTGTCTGTCCTGAATCTTCCAACATTCAGCTTCTTTGAATGTCCATGAGTTCCAATATTATGAGTGAGGGAGAAGAACTTTTTCTATCCACTTTCTCAATGCCATGCATAATTTTATACACTTCTATCATGTCTCCTCTGACCCGCCTTTTCTCTAAACTAAAAAGCCCCAAACGCTGCAACCTTTCCTCGTAAGGGAGTCGCTCCATCCCCTTGATCATTCTGGTTGCCCTCTTCTGAACCTTTTCCAACTCTATAATATCCTTTTTGAGATGAGGCGACCAGAACTGTACACAGTATTCCAAGTGCGGCTGCACCACAGATTTATACAACGGCATTATGATATCTGCTGTTTTATTTTCAATACCTTTCCTAATTATCGCTAGCATGGAATTTGCCTTTTTCACAGCTGCCGCACACTGGGTCGACATTTTCATCGTGCTGTCCACTACAACCCCGAGGTCTCTCTCCTGGTCGGTCACCGCCAGTTCAGACCCCATGAGCGTATATGTGAAATTAAGATTTTTTGCTCCAATATACATAATTTTACACTTGTTTATATTGAATTGCATTTGCCATTTTTCCGCCCATTCACTCAGTTTGGAGAGGTCTTTTTGGAGCTCTTCGCAATCCCTTTTTGTTTTAACAACCCTGAACAATTTAGTGTCATCAGCAAACTTGGCCACTTCACTGCTCACTCCTAATTCTAGGTCATTAATGAACAAGTTAAAAAGTATTTGGAAATTCTTACTATCTATCTCCTTTTAGTCTTCAACAAACAGGCACACAAGATTATTCTCTGAAACCACTTCTTTTTCTTTGTGTTACACATAAAAGACTAGTAAGTCATGAACTCTTTAAAGTAAGCTTCCTTCTACCATAAATGTAAAGTTGTCTTGGGACAAGGCATTAAAGGTATACAGTAAGGAAGTTTATGGATAACTCCCGTTCTCTCTTACTTGTGAAGTGTGAATAGTGCTCATCCTGTACAACCATTAATTTACATCTACTGGACTCTGGATACTCATCTGCAGTCCTGTTATATTCTCTTATCTCTCTCACTCCAGTTGCAATAATCCTGATTCACTGAGCACTGAAATACATTTTCAGCTATAGCTGAAACAATTTAATTTTTTAGACTCAGGAACAGATTGATTTAATTGGTGAGAATCTTTCTTATCTGGGGCAAACAAGTCAGGTTTGGTAGAGTAAATGTCTGAGCATGGGAAGAGCATAGGAATCCAGAGAGATCAAATACCAAAAGAAGCTTTATTTATTTTTATTTTTTATTTTAAAAAGCATATTGGACCTTGCAACCCTATTAAGGCTTGATTGCAAACAGGTGTTCAGCTAAGTCCTGATCAGAGTAGACCCATTGAAATGAATGAACCTAAATTAATCATGCCCATTAACTTCCAAGGGTCTACTCAAAGTAGGATTAGCATAGAATGTCACCCACATTCATTGTCGAGGTTGGTCTCTAAAACAGTCTAAACTGGAAAAGTGTTCCTGCGAGCAGTGGCAGCTCACGGCCAATGTGAATTTTGATAGTTGGCCACCAGTACTTTATAGTATGTGTGCATATTTGTGTGTTTCTATACTGTATGTGCATTCGCTGCCACCACCATGAGCAAAAAAAGCAAAATCTGTACAATTCAGGTGCAACCACATTGCATGTGTGCAAATATCTCTAGTGGTCTGTGCGGGACAATGGCATTATTGGCAAATACAGGCATAGAATTGTATTAGCTGCTTTGCAGGTGCAGTATGATATCTTCTGCATTGTGCAGATTGAGTCCTCCTCCTTCTTGGGTGCTGTCTGACAATGGCAACCAAGCATTGCAACACACACCATTGCACAAGCTGTTGCTGTCCAGACTGTGTTTCACATGGTTAGCATACATTCAAAACAGACCTGGAATAATTTGGTTTGAAATAATAGTCTTGATAGATCACTCTCAAGGATTTATTTATAGTCCAACATCACACAAATTATTTAATTTCTTGTTTCTACAGCAACCATTGGAGGAATCAGGCTGGAAAATATTACCAGTAGCCCCACATACTGTACTGTACTGTGTTTATGAAGCAATGTAAAATTATAAAGCCTGATTCATTGCTTTTAAGTGTTTGTAGTTCAGTAGGGACAGACTAGTGAAGAATATGATATCACTTGCTTAGGTATGTATATCTGTGTCATAAAGAGATGCAGGTTACCAACATAATGAGTTGCTGGATTCCAGAAAAGAGAACAGTTATACTTTAGGATATCAGATCGCCATCATGCTCTCCAAAAGATGTATTTAACTCACAAACACAATGTTGGAGATGCAGGGTTGTTGGCTTTTGTGACAATCGTGATTCTCATAATGTCTCATTTCAGCCTTACAAGTTATGTGGTTGGCATGCCCTCGGTTCAAGACCATGTGGCTATTATGATATATTTTATGGGTTTACCAAGAAAAGCAGGGATGGAAACTTATGGCCCTCCAAATATTATTGGGATACATCTCCCATAATCTCTGACCATTTTGGCTGAGGCTGATGGGAGTTGGAGTCCAACAACATCTGGAAGGCTACAGGTTCCCATACCTGAAGTAGAGTAATAACATTGTGTGGAATGTCTCTACACTAGCACTGCCTTTTCCCTGGGTTGCTGGCAGTACTGACATGGGTGAGTGATAACATACACTTCCTCTTGCTGGGAGGAAGGGCAGGATATATATATATATATATATATATATATATATATATATATATATATATATATATATATATATATATAAATGTCTCTTCAAGAAGCAATTGGGAATATAGTTTTTGGTGGCAACTATACAACCCCAACTATGTATGACCCAGTTTTGAGTGATCATGGAAAAAAGAATTTGCAGCCTTCAACCAGATTTCCAAAAGGCTCTCAGTGTTAGAAATTATTTTTATTTATTTTATTTTATTTTATGGCATTTTACATTTGCTTTTCTGGGCAAACCCATTCAAAGCAGATTACAACACATAAGACCTCCAAAATGGGTGAACAGTAAACTATCAATAAACAAGTTAGTAAAAACAAAATAAAACAATATAATCTAGTCAATAAAACCACGTCATGCATGGAAGTCTAATATAAAAATATATGTTCCCAGAGCCTTCTTGCAGCATGTACAGATCTAAAGGGAGAGAATCCCAAAGCCACAGGCCACCACAGAAAAAGCCTGTTCCTTTATGGCCTACCCACTCATTGGCCTGGGAGGTGGATGCTCGAGGAGGACCTCCAATGCTGATCTCAATATGTGGGCGTTGAGCAGGAGCACATGGGTGCAGAACGAATTCTGTTTATTATGTTCAGCTAGTGCAGTATGTCAATTGAAAATAAAGCCAAGAAAGGATAATTCAGCAGCCTGTCGAGGTAGTTATTTCAAACATGTGAACCTCTATGTGCTAAAGATATCGAGACATGTCCAGGGGAAGATGGCGACCTAGTAGGATGCTAAGTCTGGAGCTCTGCTTTCTATCAGTTTTTAGAGTTCTTATCTCAAGGCTAAGCAACCTGTTTTGCCTCAGCTGAGGATCTTACACCAACTATATTTCTCTCGAGACTCGAAAGGTTGTCTTCCTTGTGTTTTCTTTCCTCCTCCGTCGTTAATTACTGAGTAAGTAATTTCGTTATCTACAATCAGGGAGTAACCTTCCTACCGTCTGGTAAATATAACATCAAAAGACTTTTAGGACTACTTGCTATATATTTTGGCTTTCTCCCTCTGGATTGTTATTTATAAATTTTAATCTTAATTTTTCTTTTGTATGGATGTTGACTTGGCCGCTCGGAATTAGAGTGCAGTGCTGAGTCAGAGTCTTAAAAGTCTACCAAAGTCCATTTGGGGCTCTGCAAGGGGTCCTGGCATCAACAGTTCTGAATCGGGGGGGAGGATGTTAATACTCTAATGGTCTTAACAAGAAGTGCAAGAAAAGCCTTGGGAGCCCCCCTCCTGTTTGAGAGTATGTTACAACAGAGAAGACCCGGGGGGGGGGAGTAAAATCACAGCTACAATCTCAACCCGTTTTGTATACCTCCAAAACCACTGACAAGGTGCTAAATATATCTTTGTCACCTCCCTGGCCACTAAAAGAAATGATTGCTAAGTAACTATGTATATAAGCATGTCTTTCTTCTCTCTAAATTTCATCAACAACATTTTAAAGTGATTTACTGTACCTTGTAATTGGTTTGCTGAATATGAATATTTTACTGCCACCATGACAACTCTCCACAGCATCCATAATAGTGACATTCAACAGGACATGATTAATGAGTTTATGCTTTGCTTTGTTGTGAAGTAAAATGGTTCAAAGTCTTATATTGTTCTACCACAGAGAATGGGCAAAAAGAGTTTGCTACTGTATTTATATGATAGAAGCATGTGGTTGCCTTGGTGGACAAGTAGCTCACACAATCCAACATGGTTTCCTTTGAGAGGAAGGGCGGGATATAAATTTAACAAACAAACAAACATATATTTAAAGCTCAAGAATAAGATTTCATATAATACAAGGCAACATGGCTGATATGCTTGTTTATAGTTGACTAGGATTACCACAGTTATGAGATACCTGGAAGATGCTGAGGTTTACAGAAGGGAATAAAGCTATCTGTGGACATTAATGTTTCAGGCTTGTGTGATCTTTGAAGAAATGCTACAATAACACGGAGAAAGTATATTTTTGCTTATCAGAGTTAATTTCCCCTTTAACTTCTTCCCCTTTCAACTATTTTGCTAGATATGCCTTGTTTCTTTTTCTCTGATAATCTGATCAATTTGTCTCTACATTTAATGTTTACCTCTGGTCTTTATTTTTTGTAGTTGGGATCAGGAAAATGTCTCCCTTCCCTAATATAGAACTTAACTGACAACATGGTGATGAAATTAATTTTGACCTTCTTTTCTGGTCTAAATGCTTTTCTGGACCCCTGAATTGTAGCGATTACTTGAGAGGAATATAAGACCAGAAGATCTTTCCTGCTCCACTATGGGTATGATATGATATAAGTATATTATGTAGATCTGAAAAAGTGACTCTCATAGCAGGCAATGTACTGAGCTGAAAAAGGGAGTTTAGATACCACCCACAGGATTTAGATCCATTTTGTTAACAGTAGAATCAATCATTTAGAAGAGGCAATTGTTAGCACATCTGCAAATGTTGCCATTGCTATAGCAATAGAGGTTGATGCATTTTATTTACTTATTTTATTTAGAGGATTTCTAACCCGCCTTTCCAGTCATAGACTCCACAAGGCAACTTACAATAAAAATATAAAATACACGATAACAATGAAACAATGCAGATATTAAACCTGAGGAAAAAAGAGCAGCATAAAGTAAATCCAATTATTTAGAAAGGGCCAAAAAGCATGGTGTCATTAACAGCTCATAGAAAAATCAGAAAATAGTCTGGGGAAATAGAGCAGTCTTTGCCTGATATCTAAAATATATTAATGAAGGCCCCAGGTGGTCTTCCAAGGAGTGAAAACCCTAGCTACTTATTTTACAAATGTGAATACATGTATCATTCACAGCACATTTTTGAACATGCAGTTCCTGGTTAAGGGCTCATCCAGACGACTGCAAAATGTGTGACACGCCTGCTATGTGTGTTCATTATTTTTCTGTCGTCCAAATGACATCTCGCGCTGTTACGCATTTTCATGGGTTAAATCCGCTCCTTGCAATACCGGCAAAAATGTGATTTGCTGTTTAAAATCGGGAATCATCCGCTGTGCCTTCAGGAGGTAGGATGCAATACCGCGGACTTTACAGCTGATGGGTGGTTCTTGGGCGTTGCTCCTTGCCCCTTCTCCTCATTCCAGCCAATCACGTATCTGCACTTTTGCACATGTGCAAGAATAAGCCCAGGAAAGTTGAACCAATCATCGGAATGGTGGGGTGTTGGGGGGGGGTCTGCAACTACTGCGCAGATGCATTTTATTTTTTGCCAGCCTGCAAACTGGGCGGCCGCTCTGGGTGAGATCTGCAATGCACAGCAAGCGAGAAAGGGGCTGCTGGTCGGTTTCACGCCTGCCTCTAAAGCTTTGTCAATTTCGTTCTACATTTCACCGCAGGAAGGAAAGGGAGAAGGAGGGGTGTGTGACATGTTTCTTGCTTTTTTGGAGAAATAAGTGCAATTGCCAGCGTGTGTATCTCCTTAGAGACTGGAGAACCATAGAGAATGAAATTGACAAAGATTTTCCAGAGGCAGGCATGAAACTGACCAGCAGCCCCTTTCTTGTTTGTATTTGGGATATTACACTTAAACAAATGTATGCTTTTCTGCCTTTATGGATATTTAAGGAGATACACATGAAAAAGAGGAAGGCCAGACAAGAGATGGATTGATTCCCTAAAGGAATCTGAACTTACAAGATCTGAACAGAGTGGTTTATAACAGATGCTATTGGAAGTTGCTGATTCCTAGGGTCGCCATAAGTTGTAATCAACCTGAAGGCACATAACATTATGTAAACACAATTAAAGAGTTTCATGATCAGACAAAAGAATAACATTGTGTGCCCAAGTGCATCACTGTGTGACCATGTGTGTCATGTTTGCTCAGGTGGCTGCTCTGTGGCTCCTCCATCTTGACAATTCCAGCAACTGCTGAAGAACCTCTGTGTGCCTAGACTGTTTAAACTCCTGAGTTTTCATCAGACTCCTCTTATAACAAAATGGCACCCATCCACTCAACACACTCTCTCACTTAACCTCATTCCTATTCATTGTCTCATCCTCCAGCTTCCTTCTTCTCTTCCCTGTGAAATTGCCACTCCCTTATTTCCCTAGCCCCATATACCTTATTGCAGGGGGGTGGGACCTCAGGCCGAAGGGGAGAATGTGGCCCTCAAAGCCTCTCTATCAGCCTCAGGACTGTCCCCAACTCCTGCTTGAGTGATATTGCCTGGCTGGGATATGTCCTTGAATTAGGATAATACTTCTTGCTTGCCTGGATGAAGAGGTGTGTGTGTGTGTGTGTGTGTGTGTGTGCATAGGCAGAAATCTCTGACTTCTGTGGGCTGGAATGCAGTAGACTGTACAAAAGCAAGAGTCACATCAGTCACTCCACCCACTTTTGCTTTAACCCCCCCCATTACTGGCACACATCCCCCAGAAGATTGCTCATGAGGGTATGTGGCCCTTCAGCTGGAAAATGTCCCCCATCCTTATTGTAACTAAGTCAAAATATAACTGAAATAATCGCAATATTTTTTCCATGCTTATCCATGTTTCCTTTCTCGGTTGTTTCATGTTTCTATTTTCAATGGTTAATCCCCTTGGAGGTAGTCACCTGCCATGCCTATCCTTTGTAAAGTGCTGTGTATGTACATGGTGCTAATATTTTGGATGAAATGAAGGCCTGATTGTATGAGCTGGCCTGGCATACTGGCTGGGCTGGTTCACACATACAAATTGGCTGTTTATTTTCTCTATGCAACTCTCCCATGCACGGGATAATATGGAGAAACTTCAGTGTGAGCCAGGCTGTCTATGTGATAGTGGGACAGGGATGCATGCCTCAGTAGCCAATCAATACAATGGGAATAACAATGATAGAGTTCAAAGAGGTCTGCAGAGGATAGTGGCATACTCAGAACACTGGTATTCTTATATAAATTACCAATTGTATGAGGAATCTAATCTATCTATGGAATTTTTGTGTGTGTGGTTTGTGTCTGGTTTGAAAAACCATTCTTAATTTATATTCACTAATAGGCAAAAAACCTTGTGGTTTAAGAATGTACCCACAGATATTTCTATCAAACTTTAAAAAGCAGGGAAATTGGGCAGCTATAGTGAATGCACCAGGGGAGCAGAAGACCTGACCTCCTCTCTGAGATATTGGACTGCCCTACAAAGTGGTCAAAATGCAAAGCACTGACCTGGGGGAGGGGCAGGGAGGGGAGGGGAGAGGGAGGGGGAGGAGATTGGGCGGATGGGCACTGGGCAGAAGGGAACCCCCTTTCCTTTCCAAAATGAATACATTGTGAACAGTATCATTGCTTTTCAGAGTTTCCCCCACCTTTTTATTCTACAGCAGGCACAGGTAGCCTCCCACTCAAATTTAAAACAAAGCTGTCCCTGGCCACACCCATACCAGGCCTTTATTTCACTTTGGACAGTCATGGCTTTTCTCAAAGAATCCTGAGAAGTGTAGTTAGTGAAGGGTGCTGAGAGTTGCTAGGAGATGCCCTGTTCCCCTCACAGACATTCAATAAGAGTGGCTGACTGTTAAACCACTCTGGCCACTGGAGCTCTCTCAGTGGAACAGGAGTTTCCTCTCAGCACCCTTCACAAACTACACTTCCCAGGATTTTCTGAGGGAAACCATGACTGTCTCAAGTGAAATCAAAGTCTTATGTGGGTGTGGCCCCCTGATTCGGCAAGCCCAGCAGCTGTGAGTCTGGCTTTTAGAACTCTGACAGTTGGTTCTTACTGAGCATGCCCCGTGTTATCATAGGCTGCCAGCCAAAATTTATTAAATTAAAAATCAGCCAGGCATTTTTTAAACTTTTAAACTGCAGAAGATGAAGGTCAGAGTATGGGGCAAGGTCAGTATTAGGATTCCAGGTACTCTGTGAACATGGATGATTTTTAATGAATTTCAACAGATTATGAGAACTCTGAGAGAAAAAGTCCAAAAGTGCTCTGGGGTTTTTTCTTATCTTTTTAGACTTTGAACTCTTGATTCTCTGTGACTGTTTTGTGTATTGCCATGAAATTGAGAGTGTTGTTAAGCAAGCATTTCTGAGTTGAGGAGTATAAGTTTTCTAAGGTTTTGTTTTGAATTGAGTTTAAGGGAAGCGTCAGAATGGCATGGGGGATATTTTCAATTTAACATTGCGGAATGTGAAAAATCCATGCTGGCTATAGTATACAACAGCCACTCTTGTGGCTGTATAATAACTGTAAAGTATTTCACTCTAAGAATGTTGGGAGCAAGTATATAAACCCATATTTAAGTGTGTTGTATAAAAACAGCTAATGCTTCCATTAGTGTAATTGCATTTTCCCAATAATAATGAATGTTCAGCTGACACTTCAAGATGTTGATGACTAATCAGGGAAAACATTTATGTGCAAAGCTATTTTTCTAATTTTACAGTCTACTCTTTCTCTATAGTTAGTCTCTCATTGCTTCCAACTGTATCTTCTCAGAAGATCATATAACACACACGTTTTTGCCACATGTTTAATTGCTACTTTCTTCTGCAGCTGTATTTCATATAGGCACACATCCTCTAATAGCACCTACTTTTATGATGGAATTATTGTTATTATTATTATTATTATTACTATTACTATTATTATTACTATTACTATTATTATTATTATTATTAATTTATTTATACCCCGCCTTTCGGCCAAAGGCCCTGAAGGCGGCTTACAGAGAAAAATAAACACAAGTATAATACATCAATGAAAGCAATACAATTTACAAAAATTAACATTATTAAGAAATAATAACATTATTTAAATAACATTTACAAATAACATTATTAAGAAAAATAATGTCCAGGAAATAAACTCAGAACTGACGACCTTGTCTTAAAAAGACATCCATCCTTTTTCCTGCAATATTTTGCATCTCAGTGTCACAATTCCTTGAAGCCTGTTCCAACTGAGGGTGGCGGCGGCTCCATGGTCTTTTCTTGCACTCCATGGAATGGAACTTTCTTGCTTCAACAAAGCTTCCTTAGAATGTAGCAGATTCCCCGCAACACACTTGAGAATTCAGTGTTTGATCCCTTTGCTCCCTTATTTACACCATTAGGGTACAGGCAGCAATTCTGAAAGGTGCATCTCTCCAATTGCCAATGGGAAGAGATGGCGGCAGAGAAAAGCTCCCATGGGGAGAGCAGCACATGCATGAAGGTGTGGGAAGGATGTGGCAGGAGAATGGATCATGTCCTAAATATGTATAACACAGTACATTTATTTATTTAAATTTATTAGTTGCTTTTCTTCATAAAAATAAATCCAAAGCGACATACAATAAAAATATCAAAACCAATATAAAACTAACACAACTAAAAAGTTAAAAAGCGCAGAACATGTATAAGAGTGGAACAACCCACTCCCTAAAAGAGCCTACCATGTCAGAAAGCCTCCATAAATTAAGAGCCGAATGTCTGGGAGAAGAGGAATGTTTTTGCCTGATGCCTAAAGATAGATAATGATGGCACCAGGCCCTGTTCTCATGTGACCACCCTCTGCACCTCCCTCCAACGGGGCACACAAAGAAGGGCCTCAGATGCTGAACTCAGGGTCAGGATTGGTTCATATGGGGACAGGCAATCCTTGTGGTGTTGGGGGTCATGAGCCGTATAAGGCTTTATAGGTCAAAACCAGCACTTTGAATTGCGCTTGGAAACTAACTGATAGCCAGTGCAGCTGTACCAAAATTGGTGTTATATGCTGAGACTTGCCTCAGTGAGCAATCTGGCTGCTGAATCTGCACCATGTGTGTATATACGAGTGTGTATATGTGTTACTTAATTGTAAAAGAATGTGTTTCCTAGGGGTTGTTGGGCAAAGTACATTTTAAAATCAATATTGCTATGTTTTCCCCACTTCTAAGTGGTAAGAAGTTCCAGGAATGCACTGTTTATCTAGGTTTTCTTTCCTTTGGAAAGATTCACTAGAGGTTAATTAATGTTTTGTAATATTCAAACTGATTTACAGATATACAGGTTGAGATTAGGTGGAGGCATATAGCTCAAACATCCCAGCAGAGCATATTCTGCTGCTCCACATCAGATCTCCTGAGAGAAAACCCCCGGGAGCTGCTGCCAGTTGGTGGCACTGAAAACACAGGGTTCTATGGACCAAGGCTGCTTCATTCTATTTCAGTCTAACCTACCTAAGTCAATTGTTATGAGACAAAAAGGTGCTCTACTTCCCAGTGATATCTTGCTGATTTTACAACAAGGCACAAAACCTTGCAACAGACCTAAATGTCATCTATGCCCTCTAAATCAACATGAACAACACTGTGTGTGGACCTGACCTGGTGGTATCATCCATCACATTCATGGTACTTATACCTGCTGAAGTGGGGTACTTAACTTTATGCATCAAATGTCCACAAGCAAAAACTCAGTGGATACAAGTCAGATACAAAGAGCAAGAACACTAAGAAACCAGTGAGTGATCATTTTTAATTTCCCTGGACACAGCATTGCCCACCTCAGAATTACTGCCCTTAGGAAGGTAAAATGTATGGACATAGGAAATGTAGCCAAACAGGTTAATACATAAATTTGACTTTATTAATAATGAGATTAATTACAGAGATTATGGTTTCTTAACACATTATAAGACAGCCAGTGTGGCGTAGTGGTTAGAGTGCTGGACTACAACCTGGAAGACCAGGGTTCGAATCCCCACACAGCCATGAAGCTCATTGGGTGACCTTGGGCCAGTCACTGCCTCTCAGCCTCAGAGAAAGGCAATGGTAAACCACCTCTGAATACCGCTTACCATGAAAACCCTATTCATAGGATCGCCATAAGTTGGAATCGACTTGAAGGCAGTCCATTTCCATTTTATGCATTATAAACATTCTGTATAACTTGCACTGTTACCATCCCTTTAAGAACATTAGACTTTCCTCTTAATCTCCTTTTCACTGATGTTGACACATTGCTTTTTGCACTTCCATCTCAGCATCTGAAGAAGTACATTGTTGCCTACAAAAGTTCATGCTATTTTGTAGTAAAAAGCTTATTATAAATTAGTCTCAAGGTGCCATCAAATACATTTGTTCCGAAACATAAACTATTATTTGAAACCATCATCTGAAAAGGGTTTACAAATTATCATTTTGGAGGTTATTCCTAACCCTATTAATAATTATACTGGTTATATTTATATCTATATATACAAATATAGTTATATTTGTTGTTATGTGCCTTCAAATTGATTACGACTTATGGCGACCCGATGAATCAGCGACCTCCAATAGCATCTGTCATGAACCACACTGTTCAGATCTTGTAAGTTCATGGAATCAATCCATCTCTTATTGGGCCTTCCTCTTTTCCTACTCTCTTCTGTTTTCCCCAGCATTATTGTCTTTTCTAGTGAATCATGTGTTCTCAATATGTGTCCAAAGTATGATAACCTCAGTTTCATCACTTTAGCTTCTAGTGATAGTTCTGGTTTAATTTGTTCTAACGCCCAATTATTTGTCTTTTTCGCAGTCCATGGTATCCACAAAGCTCTCCTCCAACACCACATTTCAAATGAGTTGATTCTCTTATCTGCTTTTTTCTCTGTCCAACTTTCACATCCATACATATGGATTGGGAATCGTTATATATTAGCAATAATGATGATGATGATGATGATAATAATAATAATAATAATGACAGCAACTAATCTAATAGTCTAATCTACTAAATAAATTAACTTTAGAGAAATCCAGAAATTGTGTGGAGGAAAGTGGCATGCACAAGAAGCAAGAAAAGAATGTGCACAGATTTTATGAATTAAGCAAAGAGAGCCCTCAAAACTCATTCTCCACTTTTTTTTCTTTTATGAAAAATTAATGAAGGCAATCCTGCAGTTGAATTCACAGTTCTGTAGCCCATGGCAGGGATTTATGGAGATCTATGAAGTGGTGATATTAAAATACCAGTCTCTTCTAGCTAGAACAAGTTTCATGAAAGTAAGTGAAATTATTGAAGACTCAGTCATAAAGCAGCAAACTGGAGATTAACCCTGGATTCAATGCTTTCCTCTGTACCACGAGAGCATATATAAGAGTGGCAGTTTAGCCACTTAACTCTCCTTAAATCATGGTCAGAGATGTGAGCCAAATTCCCTGCTTATTACTTTGAAAATCAAGGGTTTACTATTGAAACATAACTTACTTTGTCTTCTTTGAAACATATTCTTTCATCTCATAGCTTCGACTATGGGGCGGTATAAAAATATAAATAATAATAATAATAATAATCTGTACTCTAAGCAATATTGTATCTGTCTGTAAGGAATGAAGGTAAGACTGGAAGTAATCAACACAAGGGAATATCATTGTTTGAAAAAATAAATAAATTTGGCTATTTATAGATAGGTATCAGTCTAATATATATTGAGAGAGAGAGTCGTTTCATATATGGGACAAAATCTAGGAGAGAGAGAGAAAAGCTGAGCTTTGTTTGGTTTTTAGTATTATCACTGCTCAAGAATTTTCCTATTATTGGCCACTTGGTTGGTAGAGTGCATATTTTCTATCCAGTTAGTGTAACCCCCATGAATACCTTCGTTTAGCCCAGTAGAGCAAAATCGTTCAGTGGAGAGCTAGAAAAAGTGAAGTTTGTTGTGCTAGGAGCTCATTAACATCAGTGGACTCATCACTTTGTGTATAGGAGGTCCAGTACCTTGATTGATTAAAGCAAAATTTGAACTGGGTGACTATGAAGTTTACAAGCAAGAATTTTCTCTTTGGATTCAAAGGGACTATTTCATTGTTCATGTGTTTAAAAAAAAATTGTGCATTTTGTTATTTGTGGGCAGTTCCTATATTGTTTTGTATAATGATGGTTCTAACTAAATACAATTTGGTCACCTTAATTGTTTGCAAGTTTTATTCCACCTAAATCCCATAGAGTCCACGCAGGCAAAGGCTACCTCAGATTCTAGTGTAGCATCCTCACAGATAAGTATCCAATCAGTGGCAGAAATTATAACTCTAGTGATTTTTCATCATAGTTTAGACCTGTGCAGGAGTGGCTGGCTGCCACTTATCAGGAGGGATAGTGGGAAGGATAAGGCAGCAGGGGGGTCAGGGTTTTGTGGTTGAATGGTGGGAGCACTGATTGGCTGTGCCTGTGTACCCACACTATCCCCTCCCCAACCTCTCCTGGTAAGTGGTAGTGATGCTGCTAGGACGCTAGGTGCATGGTGCCACCTCTCCCCACCATCTGCTCCTGGGTCTGTGTGGAAATACTCAAGACAGCAGGAGGCACACACATCATCATTAGCACAAAATGAATCTAATGGTCAAAGGAGGCAGAAAAGGAATAGCAAGTTATACATTCAGTGATTATGTGAACTGGCCTTGTGAATTATGTAAATCTACAAAATTGTGCCTTGCCCAAAACCTGTGCATGGGTTCTTAGCCAAGAAAGACTTGTACATTGGAGCAGGTTTCTTCATGCACAGCCAATGCAGACCCAGGTGTTTATCTTGTACATAACTTGAGATGCTCATCTTGAACTAATAGCATGTGCCTTTTGAGGCAGATAGGAATATGCATCCCATCCAGGGCTACTAATGGTTCCATGAAAAAAATTGCCATGATTATGGCGGCACATTTTTCTGGCATTCTTGATCATGGGAGTTGCAGTATGTAATATCAACAATCAATTACATTACGTTTATCTATGTAACTGAACTGGGGGATAATTGGGAGGGTTCACAAAAAAGAGGTATTGCGTAAACGGCCTATTAGCACACTTTTAGTTCTGTGTAGCAGACTGATAAATTAGAGTTGGGGATAACTAGCAAAGGGGAAGGCATTACGTATTTAATGTTTAATCTGTAACCCTCACTGGAGACAAAATTTTCACAATCAAATTAAAGTTTTCTCTTAACGAAATACATCAAGGCAGAACAAAATACAGTGCCACCTGGGATCTTTACATGAAAAAGAGAGAACTTACTAAGAATGTGATATGTCACGAGCTGCTTACAGATTCCTTCCTTTATGCAAATGGTGTTCCATTTCTGTATTATTATTCAGCAGCAGAAATCACAATCACTGAACAGTTAAAGGCCAGACAGAACATTTTGGTAGTTTTTTTTTTAAAAAAAGAATTCAGCATTCCCATTGCTTTTTAGATGAACATAACTACCTATGTGGGGGATGGTATAGAATTAATCTTGCCACTCCATTTCATTAGACTTTCTTGTAGTGCACAGCATCCATTTTAAATTGAAAATTTTCTCTTTTCATCATGAAAATGAAATGTTCCAAATGGCCCATAAATCCACATGCCCATTCACCATATCCTGTCTCAAAGCAAGCCCAGAAACTCAACATTACTTTTGGCTCCCAAGGTGTACCTGTTGGAAGTGAGGGCACTCGTTGTCGGGGTGGTGAATGAGAAGCACATTTATGGACTGATAGCAGCCATGGCATCGCATAATGCTATTAACTGTGTAAGCCTATAATGTTTTCTTTCAGCAATTATAGTATGCTTTGAAATGCTTTACTGTAGCTTCTCATCACAAAACACACATGCCATAAAGGGTGGATAATGGCAGGTGGGAAAAAGCGTTTTGAATGGATCATGCAAGGAACACAAAATCACATACATTAAATGGCTCTTAAACAAAGGAAGGGTTTTTTTTAGTGCTAACTGTGTTTTGT
The DNA here is from genome assembly GCF_030035675.1 of Rhineura floridana. Lineage (NCBI taxonomy): Eukaryota > Metazoa > Chordata > Lepidosauria > Squamata > Rhineuridae > Rhineura > Rhineura floridana. The sequence goes on from NC_084487.1 coordinate 86,929,849, forward strand.
TACTCAGTTCTGAAGAAGTAAATAATTGTTCCTTGCTAGGGCATTTAAAAACCTGCTGCTTTGGGGAAGAGTATGACTAAAAGATTGGGGAACTCAATGGGACTCTGTCTCTTTCCACCACACCATTATATGGTTAATTTCTCAATAAGGGATGGGGAACATGTGCCCCTTCTGATGTTGTTGGAATCCATCGCCCATCAGCCCCAGTCAGCATGGCAAATAGTCAGTGATGATGAAAGCTGAAAGTTCAACAATATCTGGAGGGCATCTCCTATTCTAAATGGAGAGGGATAAGTGATCCAAGATGTGTGTGGACTAGCAGTAAGAAAAAGAAATTCTGTGCATGTTCAAACGCTCTGTTTTCTATATGATTATATTACATGTTCCAGGGCATTTCCAACATTTTCTTGGCTATGCACTGATTATACTTTGTTTCTTTGTGACACCTAGAGCATGAGATGTAGAGAAGAAGGAGTTCATCCCACCACATCTGTTTCTCTGCTTCCTCCTAAGCTCAAACATCACAAGAATCACCATCTTCATTTATTTGTCTATCACACTGGCAGTCCACGCTTCATCGACAGAGCTCCAAGGGGCTGTAGTTGTCATTATTCCATTTTATTCTCACAAGACCCCTGTGAGATAGGTGGGCAAGGAAAAGAAAGAGAGACGGGCTCAGGGTTAGCCTCACGGCTGAGCTGAAATTTGAATCCAAGCTTCCCTGACCCAAATACCATACCAAGAGTCCAATAACAGACAAGAATAAAGAAGACAATGTTTATTCAAGCACCTACATCCTCTTACCACCTTTCACCTTTATCACAGTTATGCTGCTGATTAGGGGTGGGGAATCTGTGGCCCTCCTGATATTGTTGGGCTATTATCAGTCCCAGATAGTGTGGCCAATCCCTTGTGTGCCTGACCAATTCCTATTTGTTCTCCCAGTGGTTCATTTCTAAAAAGCAAAAGCAAAAGGCACTGCTGAGACTCAAGGCTTCATAGAAGCTCTAGAATCTGCCCTAAATAAAATCCCAGATGAGTGGGTGTGAGTTGTGGTTTCTGAGGTATGAAAAATATTCTCCACAAGCTCAGGAATAATCTTCCATTATATTGTTATCAAAATGCTTATCAGGGTCTCTCGCTGCAGCTGGCTATCTAGGTATCTGTATCACTGGTCAGAGATGGAGCAGCAGGTTAGTTAGTTGCACACGTGTTGGTTCTTCTGTTGTAGATGTGACTCTGGTGTGTGTGTACAATGCCTCTGTTCATTCATTTACCCACAAGTTTGTGAACTCAGCCATCTCTTCATCATGCAAGGGCAGTGACCAAGAGACAGAAGCTGGGAGTTACATCTATAATCTATCCCAGAGAGAAGCGTTAGCATTTGGAGCAGTTTCTGTAGCTAAGCATTAATACTAGTTAAAACCTGTAATCTCATCTCCCCTACAAAGACTGTAATGTGCATGTTTGGTGGTGGTGGGAATGGGAAACTTGGTAGGAGCCATGATATCAGGGAATGGAGAAGGTGCTCCTCATAGACCAGAAAGAGCCCTTGTCTAGGGCCAACATTTTTCTTGTTGATCCTATGACCATGAAAAAATAAAGCTGAAAAACTAGGGAATCAGAAATCAGAAAACTCTCAAGTAGCTCATATTTCCAGTAGCACATTGCATCAAAATTTGTTACACTGTATAATGCCATGGCTGGTATAAGCATAAGCATCTCTGCGTTGGCAATACAAATCTTAGGAAAGAGACATAAATGTCTAAGAATCCTTCTCAGCTTCCCAGCCTGCCTTCCTGCCTGCTTTTATTTAGACATTATCTGCATTTTGTCATGTCACTCCTCTTTGCTTGAAGGTTAAAACCTGCTTTGTGAAGGTGTTTTTTTGTGCTCTTTAATAATTGTCCTCCTCTCAGTTGTTATGGAGATAAAGCTTATGGAGTCCTTTCTCTGCTCACTTTATCGTATTTCACATCCAATCAGACAGTAAACATCCTATTAGGTAGCCTATTTGTCTATGTCAAGTTGCTTCAAGTTCAGGTCTATATGGTTTAAAACTTGTGCCTTCTTGAATCTGTCTCGAGTTATTTCACTACAAATTATGCAGTTTAATTTCATATATACCAAGTCTGTCATGACAGATATTTAAACTATCTGTTTGGAAGTAAAATTCTGGTAAAATTGAGTTTTTTCTCAAAAAAACATCACTTTGCTTGCTTCCACATCAGGGCTTTTTACTGTTGCTGAGGCATTGCTTTCCAATAGTCAGTAGGAACTGGAAGCAGAATTTAAAAAGAAGTTTCATACAGCACTTAACCTAGTGCTGTATCGGGTGGGGAAACCCAGGCCCAGCGGCCAAATGTGGCCCTCCAGGTCTCTCTATTGGCCCTCAGAACTCTCTCCAGGCACCAGGCAACTTCCCTCCCGAAATGTGTCCTTGAATTCTGGTAATGCATCTTGCTTGAACAGAGAGGGCTCTCTCTCTCTCTCTCTCTCTCTGTGTGTGTAGAAAGTAGCATACTGTACAAAGTAAAATTCTGCTCTGCCCATTTTTGCCTCTGGCCCTATCCACTACTGCCAGGTGGTCCTCAGAAGGTTGCCCAAAAGGGAATGTGGCCCTGGGGCTGAAAAACCTGTGCTATGTTGTCCACCAATCCTCTTCTCCATGGCCAAGATCAGTCTATAATGTTTACCTACAAGTAAGTCCTATTCAGGAAAGGGCTCCTGAAACATTACTTAATAGTTTCCTCTTTGTAGGTTCTTCTCTGTTATTGCTTCTTGTTCTGCTGGGGCACTAATGATGAATTGCCCCAGATTAGGGCCTGAGACTGATCCTGTATCTTTAGGAGAAGAGAAAATCAGCCAAGTGCAGGTGTTCTTGCAACACTGTAATGGGAAAAACCACAAGGTGGAATTCTTCCTTCCCCCTGCACAACTTTTAAAGATACAGAAGACCTCTTGGAGGCCAGGTAACTATTTTGTGGGAGGCGTGCAAGCACATACCAGAACTTTATGTTTGCACAATTCAAGTGGATTAAAACACTCCATTGCCCTAAGTCTAGAGCAGCCTTTCCCAACCAGTGTGCCTCCAGATGTTGTTGGACCACAGCTCCCATCAGCCTCAGCCAGCATTGCCGATGGTCAGGAAAGATGGGAATTGTAGTCCAACAACGTCTGGAGGCACACTGGTTGGGAAAGGCTGGTCTAGAGCAACAAATCCACTTTTTTTAAAAAAAAGGCAGGCCTTTTGCAGTTTGGAAATCAATAGGGAAGTGTACTTTGTACAGTAATAACTCGGTTAATAAAGTACATGTGTTCCTGGACATTACTTCTTTAACAGAAACTTTGGTACCAGAGGTAGGAATAACATGGAAATAATAGGTTTTTACATCTGCTCATAGATGGTGGGGGCAACTTCAACAGGGGCTTTAAAGGGTGCCTACCCAGCACCCATCCACTTCTCCTCTGAATCGAATTGGATCCTTCCCTCCCCAGCCCTGGGAGACAGCAAGAGATCTCTTTAATGAAAAGCAAACACACAGGCTTATCAGTTTATTGATAGTAAAGCAAAGACAAAGGCTGGTCAGTTTCACCTTAAAGCAAAGGCACAGTCTTTATCCACAGCAAAGCAAAGCTGGTCAGTTTCATCTTTTAAAAAGTCTTCCTTAAAAGGAGCTTCCATCCTAGAAGATTCTTTAACTGAGGTGTTACTGTACTGAAAGTGTGGAATTAACCAACGATTAATGGGAAGATGTGTAAATACCCTGCAAACAAATCAGGATAAATGCAAGATGAATACTCATTGTCATATAAGTGCCCTGTAAACAAATCAGAACAAATGCTGAATAAAGGCTAGACATGTCTAACCATTGCATAAGCTTTGAGCAAGCAAATTAGGATGAAAACTGAATAAATAGGTTGTCTGGAGGAGCAATTATCATCATCCCCAACCACTGGCCATGCTGCTAAGACTAATGGGAGGGAGAGTGCAACAACACCTGGACAGCTACAGGTTTCCTATCCCTGCTATCGCTGAAATGTATAGTGTACCTTAACAGCTTCTGGGAATATATAGAGTCACACAATGCACCACGGTGCTATTGTGCTGGAGATTAGGCCTATATGAAGACAAACAATCTTTTCTTCCTCAGCTGAACACAATCTAAAAGTATGTTTAGACAGACATTCTGAAAATTGGACCCAGCAATGTTTGCATCTGCTCATTTCCTCTCATTGAAACAATATATTTGATAACTTTATGATTTTGTTCTTTGACTTGCCTTCTAACAATTGCTCAAGTTTATGACTGGCAATCTTCATGATGACAAATAGCCACATAATATGCTTGTGACTAACTATTTTGCAGTTCTCTTCTGAGTTTTAAAGAGATCAACATCAAACTGTCCCTCCTGCATCTCAAAGAATAGCCCATCTTCCACAGAGCAAGCCAATATGTGTGAGGACCAAGCATGCATTTGTCATTCAGGCCTACTATAAAGAACAAACAATGGAATATAATATGTCACAGTCAGTGCAAACTAGCATGGCACCCAAGAGACATGATATAATCTTCAGTAAATATGAGAAAGAATGCCAGAAAGGGCTGGAGATAAAGGCCAAAGGGGAAAAAGCCGCATTAATCAAACTGGTGGCTGTTAACAGTTCTCTGTAGATTGCTTGTTTCATATCAGACGTCCTAATAAGACATCGCATTACTATTGTCAGACATCACAGTTTCTAAACAATTGGGGTTTTTATTAATTAAAAAAAACACTTCCAAATCATTCTCAAATGATTGGTTACAGGCAAAGTGGTAAAGCATTGTGTATAAGGTGTTGTGTATAAGGGAAGGGCCGTAGCTCAGAGGTAGAGCACATTTTGAATGCAAAAGTTCCCAGGTTCAATCCCCGGCATCTCTAGGGAGGGTGGGGAAAACTCCTACCTGAAACCTTGGAGAGCCTCTGCCAGTAACTGTAGGCAATACTGAGCTAGATGGACCAATGGTTTGATGCAGGGTAAAGCAGTTTCCTGTGTTGTTGAATGATGCTCCTGTTTAAGGGATGAAATTAAGACTAACAGTGCAAGCCTATGTGTGTTTAGTTTACTCAGAAGTTAGTGCCACCGTGTTCAATGAGGCGTTCTTCTAGAAAAGTCTTTCCAGGGCTGTGATCTATGATATTTAGAGCAAAATAACAGGCAAGTGCCAAAGCAATAAACTGTCCAGAATTTCAGACGAGCATTCTGCTGGTTTAAATCACATTGCTTCATTAGAAAACTTAGGCTGCTGTCCCCACTTTCCCACCCAAGACAGCCACCTGGCTTACTCTTTCTTACGTACTTTCCCATTATCTCTGCTGATTCATGTACCCCACTACTGCTACTGTTCCACTACTGCTACTGTTCTGCTAGTTTTGAAAAGCATAGCATCCTGATCTCAGTGGGACATTCTTAAAATATATCCCTTAGCTCAGCACAAAAAATCTGTCCTGACCTCTGTCAGGCATGTAGAAGGCTATGGATGATGAACATGGTGAACTGTATAATACTATCAATGTAGCGAGTGGCTACTCTGAATGTAAGGAAGCAGCCTGGGGAGTGGTGACCAGCACTGCCAGGATGAATCCTCCTGCATACCAGCTGATATGCAGAAGGATTCCATCCTATGGGGTCCTGCTCCTTCGCCAGCAGCTTCTCTTCATGCTGGGAAGCCACTGGTGAAGGGAACTTGGGGAAGCCTGGTGGAAAGAAACAGAGGTCTGTTGGGAAAGGGATCTTCCATCTCCTGCAAAGAGGTGCCTCCTTTGCCCAGGGTCTCCTTATTCCTGTGCAGGCCTCTCCTTTCTGCTCAGTGCCCCACCCCAATAGCTCTGGATCACTCTGGGTCACCCAACCTGACCCCCTGAGATATGGGGGCTATCTCAGCCCTACTCAGCCAAGGCCCAAATACCTCAGAATAGGCCCAATTTGACTCAGGCCTCAGCAAAATCTGGTGCATAGCCCTGCTATTGGCCATGTACCAATTGAGCTAAAGAAGTGTAACTGCCCCAATGCATTTGCAGGTGAAAATGGTATTGAATAGGTGATTATGTATAACCACCCTGATAGGATCAGGAGCACAAATCATGATGAACTAGTAGCCTCATACCTGGCATTACAAAAAAGAAAAGAAAATCAGTGCAGTTTGGAAAGGTTCAGTCCACCACCTTGAGTCAGAATGGTATCCTATTGTATCCAAATCTAGTCTTTGATCTCAGGAACCATCATGCAAAATTTGGTTACAATATCTTTAGAGGTGTCCAAATGCATAGCAAATGAACAACTTTCCAAAATATATAGTAGCTGCACAATAAAAAAGGATGTGTAGAGGGACCCTAAGTCCTGAATATCAGTTGCTAGGGGTCAGAAGCCCTGCTGCACTCATGCCCTACCTGTGGTTGACCTCTGTAGGAACAATGCTAGATGAGATAGGGCTTTGGTCTGATCCAGCAGGGCTCTTATGTTTATTCTAAATTTGGAAGGGTTGGATTGATAAGACAATACAGAGAAGACAGGCAGGGAGAGATCACGTTAAAGAAAAAGTTAACTGGGCAAATGCATTTACATGAATGAAAATGAGGTTTTTAAATTGCCCCAGAAGGCAAGAGGGTGGTGACCAGACAAGGCTCAAGAGGCTAAAATCTGTTTGGAAAGATTTATTTTAAATACATCAACAGAAAACCAGTGAACACATTTTTTTAAAGACATTTTTCAAAGACATTTTATAAAAGACATGAACATAATAATATCAAACAGAAATCAACAGCACATTATACATAAATGAACCTTGGGAAAGAGAAAAATAAGGAACAGTATATGCAAATAGTGATTATATGAAGAAACAAAATAATTATGAACATGCAATTTAAGTTATAAACTGAACTCTACCCAGCAGAACAATATGCAAGGCTAAAATTAACTACAACTTAACTACTGCTGAGTCCTACATTGGCCCACCTAAACTCCACCAGCTCTCTAAGTTAAAGCTTGCTACATTATCCCAGCTGTCCCAACTATATGAATTTTCTTTTAAGAGAAGTACATAGATACCAATCCAGAGTGACATTTCAGGAATCAGGCTCCTGTGGTCTTAGATGCATTTTAGTAGAGATCAGTCTGGTGTTCAGGTAATATCCAAGCAGAAAATCAGTCCAGGTAAAAATTAATCCAGATTAAAAAAAAATCCCCAATATGTGCAACTCAGCATAAGGCCTTTTCAGGGCTCCTAGACAGATAAAAAACCAACCTAACAACCAATAGAAAAGATCCCAATTGCTTTCCACAATTAGTTTCCAATTACTTAGTTAGTTCTTTATGCAGCAGCCAGTTAAAAAGTTTTCCCTTGATTGTCCAACAAGAAGGAAAAAGTGCTTTGGTAATGACAGTGAGCTCCTGAGCTTGGCTTTGGTACTGCTTAGGTATCTCAGCTTTAGATTCCACCTGAACTTGATTAAGCCTCAACTGTTAACTGTCATTCACTTTTCCAAGATTTGTAGCTTATCCTCCTTGTGACATTATATATGACATAAGAAAGTCGTGTTTTCATACCACCTACATTATTTCCACACTGACAGTGGCCAGTAAAACTCTGCAGCTATATAAACATAATCCTGAATCAGCTATGCTGATCATCTTTTTCAGATAGCCATCTGATCAACTTTTTCATTTCCCCCAAAATAACTCTTTTCATTATCTGACACAAATATCCATCTTGATTAAGCCTCAGCTGTTAACTGTCATTCACTTTTCCAAGATCTGTAGCTTATCCTCCTTGTGATATTTTCATATGAAGAATCGGTTCAAGGGTTTATTCTGAACACAAGGAAAATTACATGTGCTGATCTTCTTTGTAAAAATGGATGTACACTTGATAATTAATGCACACAAGTGAGATTACACTTCACACTTGTATTTAGGATGTGTTTGTTTAGTACTGGAAACTGGCTTTCAGTGTACACCAAACTCTTATCCAGGCTTAGGTTATGAGATCAGATATCAAGCTTGTGAAAGATTCACAGTTATAATAAGCATGGTACCTGTTATATATTTTGAAAAGTTGTTTGTTTGCTATGCATTTCAACATCTTTTAAGATGTTAAACTAAATTTGCATGGTAGTTCCTGAGATCAAAGAACAGGTTTTTATCTATTTTTGGATTCTATTGGATGCCATTTGAATCAAGATGGCAGACTGTACCTTTAAAAACTATATGGATGTTTTCATTTCTTAGAATTCCCGAGCAGCGCTGGGAACAATGCTAAAAGAAGCTGTATGTAAAATATTTTTCCACTATTCTCTTTTTTTAATAAATATTATCATTTCATTTAGGTTTTGCATTTATTACAGCTGAAGAAAACAAAACAAAACCCTAGAGCAATTTGCATTCAGTTTCATATAGTGGAAATCAAATGCCGCATGAGATCCACCTTTGTGTATTTCATGGCCAGGGAAATGAAACACTTTGCATCTTGTTTAGTTCTGACTCCTTGAGGAATTGCTTGCACAGGTCCCCCTTCCATTCTAATCCTCTAACCAAAACAGAAGGATGGAATAAACTGCTGATCTGTCATGTCCATAATGGTGCCTAAAACATTAATAAATGTCCATAAATGGAGCCTAAAACATTATCACATATCTACTAATCTGCTATTAATCACAGGCACAGCCACAGAGGATAAGAGTAACTAAGACAGACACATTGACAACAATTGAAGATATAAATATCTAACAGATTTCATGTACCACTTTGTTTGCCTGACAGCCTCATAAAATATCTCATGGTTAAACCGTTCTTCGCACTGCAACAGGAACTGTTCAGCTTATTGTGAACAAATATCACTGTGATTTATCTGGTAGGGCTAGCGCCTTGGCATATTGCTTTGTTTTGCTAGTAAATCAAAGCTGACCATATCAGAATACTGATTTGCTGAGAGCACCTAAACAATCTTGGTTTGCTGGAAAATGTGACAAACAAACAACCTATAAGCAATGCATTTATTTTTGCTCAATATTCCATATTCTTTGTAATGCTTTTTGCTCTCCAGAAAGTGGTATGGTAGATGTTTCCATTTCCTCTAGAGAAATTGAGGAGTCTGTTAAGATTGAGAGCCAGGGTGGTATAGTACACAGAGTGTTTGGCTGAGGCCAAAAAGACTACTGTTCACTAATTCTTGCTTAGCCACAGTGCTAACTAGATAACTTTGGGCAAATCACTAGCAGTTAGCCTAAACCATCTTACTTTTTCTTGGAAGATAAAATGGTGATGGTGGTAATAAAAACAGATTAGTATGTAGATTTAAGAATTCATCATTTACTTGAAGACTAGATTTTGACTTGACGAAGAACAGCAACTGTAATGGGAGCTTCAATAAACTAAGCAGCAGTATCTACATTTGGCATACAGGATGCCATTAAAGAAGAGGATGCTAATAGATGGACATTCCTTCACAAATATTAAAGGAGATAGACGTATCCACTAGTGGGGTATATTTTTTATGAGTACCTGTAATTCTTCAATGAATATTCCTGAAAGACAGTGAACCTTTAGTAAGGTATTAATAATGGATAAGAATACAATCCTAAACATATTTGCTAGGGTATAACCCCTCCTGAAATCACTAAAACCTGAGGGCCAAATGGCACATTGTATTAACCATGCATATATGTAAATTAACTGAGAACAACAATTATTTACCTGTATCAGATAAATACCAATAAACAAAATGTTGAAACAGAGAAAAAGATCCAACAATTACAAAGGCACAATACTGGAGCTAACATAAAATTCTTTTTCATTGTGGGTCTAATATAGAAGAAGCCCATCACTGTCATCAGATGGAGGGACTTAAGGCATCATAAATAACATTAACAGATGTTGATTTCCCAGACACTGGAATCATTTATTATTTTTTTCCAAATTGTCTCATATTGAGCTAGAAATGTCCTTATACTTTGTCTTATTAGAATGAATACTAGAACTACTCCGTCCTGCCAAAGAAGAAGAAGAAGAGGTATCCTGTTTTGCTTGTCCCTTGATGACATGGATTTGATATATAAGCTTCTCTACAAAGGCAATTTTCCATAGTTAAAATAGCTATAGTAAGAGTCCTATGGCTCTTCCACAGTTGTGCTATCACAAGTCTGAAAGCAACTATCATGAATCTAATCAAATCCTTAAATGCTACTGTGAGATTACTACTTTTCCTTCAGCATTCTGTTCCTCTATTCCAGCCTTTCCCAACCGGTGTGCCTCCAGATGTTGTTGGGAGTTTTGGTCCAACAACATCTGGAGGCACACCGGTTGGGAAAGGCTGCTCTATTCACTCTGCTTATCACTGAGGTAAATTCTCCACTTGCCTTGTATTCAGTTCCCTCTTCAGTCTTGGTTTGTGGATCCGCTATACTACAGTGCTGTATTGTCTTTAGCCTTCAAGGTCAGTTGCTGTCAGATGTGTGTTGAACCTCACTCTACCTCCTCTGGCTGCACCCTCTCCCTATATGCTGGCAGGAGAGAACAAAGCATGTGAAAGCCTCAGCCAGCGTCTCCTTACAGTTACTTCCCATCCCCCTCAAGTTAAACAATGAAAGTAGCATTATTTTTGATGTTTTAATAACTTTTTACCCAGTTATGATGTTGATCTCCTTGAGAATCTCATCCCAAACCTCACTATCTGCAAAGACTCCTATCACGAATTAATATATCTGCCCCATCAACTGCAACACCTCCAACAGTCTGGAGACACTGTATCAATCTCACCAGGGTATAATACCATTTGTAGATTTTTTTTAAAAAAAGGTATTCTTTCTGACATACACAGAAGCAGATCACAGTGGCTTCATCTTCCAGATGTTATCCCACTGACAAAGTAAAATTCTTCTATATTTTTCTCCCAAACTGTCCAAAGGCCAGCTATATTTCCTATGGTATATTCTGTTAATGCAGAGTATGTTGTTGCAATCAGGCCCCTCGACTCACCCTCCATACCCAAAATCAAGGCCTCAAAATGTGTGAGATCTCTGGTAGCTTGCTCCTGAATCTCCCTGTTGGAAATAAAATAACTGATCTGATGGATGTTAAGCCAGTTGATTTGGGCATTGGCTAATACATTTCTTGATTGTCGTTGCATGAGTGGGCTGGTGTTGATATAGAAGTTCTTAAGCCGGTACAGTCCTTCCCTTCCCAAGTCTTTCATTTGTCCACACTGTAGAAGGATGGATGATTTAAAACAGGTATCAGGGAAGAACCTACTTGGGATTTATTTGGATTGCCATGCTTTCCAAACCATTAATGTGCCCACTGTGAAAGCGGTTGCAATTGTATGGGGATTTGCAGTCCTGCAGAATGGTTACACCAGTAGAGGGACATCCTTTGATCCAGACAATTCCATCTCCTCCAACCCGGGCTTGTCTTTATTGCCAAGTAACAGGCAAATTAATTGGCACAACTGAAAAGTTATGTAATATTTTTTCAGATGTAGAATTTCCTCCTGGTCCCCCATGGATTGTCCTTTTGTATAGTAAATCATAACCTCTTGATGTCTTCTTCACCGGCTTTCACTTTCCTGGGATTCTTCCCACAGGACAGTTGGTTGGTAACTACCTCTCTCTACTGCTCCAAGGTGGCTTAACAAGTATAATCCATTGTAATAAATTAATTTCTCTACTGTTCTCGTAGGGGAAACTGTTACAAAAATGAGAGATGGCAAACAACTAACAACCCTGTACTCTAGACAATTGTAATGAAAAAACAGTCATGTAAGGACACTGTCATTTCCACTAAAACCAGTAAAAGGAAATAACTGTGAGAGGTCAAATCCACTTGGACACAATCTGTGTATTTGAATATGAAGATAAAGATGTAATTCTCACTGAAGCGCTAAACCTAAACCTGTGTCTGGATTGTACCACTTCAGACTCTCTAAGCGAGAGATAATATGATTTAATGATCCTCCACACAGTGCCTTTCCCTCCACATAGAATATTAGACATCAGGGAGAAGGGCTGTAGCCCTTTTTCATGTGGAATATTTTTTAAAAAACAATGAAGGAATATTCAGTTATGTGATCACCCACCTGAAGTCTGAAACAGTACAGCCTAGCTGCAGCTCAACATGAAAAAGGCCAAAGTATTTTCTCTTCATCAGCACCAGAGCATTTTCTTTTTCAAAGTCTGAAACTTGAGTCGAAACTCCAAATAGATTCCTGACAACTGTCACTTTTTTCATTACATAGAGAAAGTGACAGTTTTGCTCAAATCAGGACACAAATCACTCTGATAGCAAATGCCTTTGGGAATCTGTTTTAGGTAGTTGCTCTTCTGAGTTTAAGCAAAAAAATTTTTTTTAAGAACAGAAACTCTTTTAGGAGAAAAGAAAGGTGGCAATACAGAAGAATTTGGAGATCAGGTAGAAGCTTTTTAAGGTACCCCCGCCTTAAACAGGTGCACCCTTTTGACAGAGGGAGGTGGAATCTTGTATTTGTGAAAAGGGCACAGGAAGAGAGCATACTACAAGTACAGGACAAGGACAGGGGAATGGAACATTCTTCCTCCTCAACTAAGAGCAGCCTTGTTGCATAGAACTGTAGCTGCAGTATTTCTAAGAATGTGCTCTTTGAAGTGTCAGTCCTAAATCAAATGTGGAGTGAGAGGGTCAAAGACAGACAAGAAATCCAGCTGAAAAGGCTGTGCTAGAGTGTGCACAACATTCAGGCTCCTTAGCTAAGATGCCCCATTGAAAGGTCAGCTTGAAGAATAGAGGTTTCCATATCCATCTGAAAATAGAGAAGAAAAGGAGTTAAAGCGAGCCACATACACCCAGCCCCCCCAAATACAACTAACACAAAAGCAATGTGGTCCAATACAATGTTTTTTCTTTTCTAATTTTATCCTTTCTTTTCATCAATTTTATTTCTTTGAAGCATTGGTACCCCATTCTGCAACTTCAGTATCAGGCATGGGGAACCTCTGACCCTCCTGTTGTTGCTGAACTAAAATTCTCGTTGGCCATGCGTGCTGGGGCAGATAGAAGGTCAAGTTCAGCTACGTCTGGAGGGTCAAAGGTTCCCTTCACCTGTTGTAGATGAAGGGTGGTTGAGAAATATTTTAAATAAAATAAAATAAATACCCTGCTCTGCCAAAAAAGGCTCCCAGAACAGCTTACAAATCAATAAAAAACAAGTCAGTCTCTGTCCTCAGGCTTCCAATCTAAAAGACACGATACAAAAGGAAAAAGGGAAGTGGACAGAGGAAGAGGGTGGGGGAAAAGCAATTCAAACCCCACTTCTTAAGTCACAGTGTTCTTATAATGTCTAGCTGTGATGGAAACTCTTCAGGGAGATGAGGAGTTAAGGGCAGCTGGGCTCTCAGCTTTGCAGATGGATGGGTCCTGCTTCCCTTCCCTCCCTCTGTCTTGTAACCTGAGGGAATGGCTGCTGCTAAGCAACAGTTAAAAGCTGTATTTGTCACTGACTGCAAAGAGCCTATCTGGTTGGAGCTCACCATGCACATGAAGCAAAAGTTAGGTTTTATATGACCTTTTGACTCTGTGGCAGCATGGGGGTCACATGGACCTGAAGGCTGTTATCTGACTGAGTCCTCCTGAGCCTATACAAGCAGTAAGAAACTGACACAATGAGACTGCAAATATAGGAGCCCCTGCTATGTCATTTGTAATTAACTTTCCTTACTCACTTGTCCTTAACTCCTTAGTATAGACCAGTGATTCCCAACCTGGGGGCCGTGACCCCCAGGGGAATGAGAAGAAATCCAGAGGGGGCCACGAACAGTAAATAAATGAATTATTATTTTTTAAAAAAAGTCATTACTCCCACTGCCACTGCAGATGACACCTCCCCCTTGCTCTAAATGAGAGGTGATGACTTTTGCTGAAGCACCAGAGCATCTTTCAGAAACACCAACGGCAGGCATCTGCCTATAAAATACATGGCAGATGCCAAATGAGGCTGAGGGTGGAGATACCAGAAAGAAGATGGGATTACTATGACCGACTCCCATCTTCTCCTCGCACTGCCACTGCTGCTACTGCCCTTACTCAGAACAAGAGGAGATGGCTTTTTGTGAAGCAAAAAGAAGCAAGGCTGCAAGGAAAGGCTGCTTTCCCCCTTCCTTTCTGACAGCCAGCCTGCCTCCCTAGGGGGAGGGGGGGTCACAATTTTTTTTGAGCTTATAAAGGGGATCCTGTACTCATAACGGTTGGGAACTACTGGTATAGACCATAGGTATATTTTCTGAAGGTGGCTACAAGTGTTCTTTCCAAGCATCTGGTTGGGAGGCATGAGAGTAGATGAGTAGGCTGGTGGAAAATAAATGGGATCAGATGCAGAATGGTTCCTCTGACGCAACCACAAACATGGCTGAAGGTATCATTGTGGCCAGCAAAAGAAAAGAAAAGATGGAAGACAGGGCACCAGAAGTGATTGTGAACATGAGGCAGAGTTTACTGCAACAGAGTGAGGCACATAGGAGGCCTATGGCTTTTTCAAGAATGGCTTTGTAGATGAAATGACTTGGATGCTGTTGTTGTAGCAGAATCCAAACCATGGGTCTTGTCTGAACATGTTTGCTTGGCTCAGATCCCATAGCTGTTAATGGGTGTTGCCCATGTTGAGTAGTGGAATCTTCCCATGTGAAACTGGCCTGCAAAGGAAGGGCAGTTATGGGTGTCTCCGTAAGAGAGGGTGAATGTTCTCTTCTGTGTATTGAAGGAAGCAGCTATGTCCCTTTAAAAGAGTGTATTACAAAAAGTAAAAGATTGCAAAGGAATGATAAATTATGAAAGGTATATAAAAGACAAATATGCACATATAAAGAAAAAAACAAGAAAAAGGAAAGAAAAATAACAATACAATAGTTCAACAATCTTGAATTTTTCATTGCAGAGCAAAATATTTATATGTGTTGTAGACACTTCCAATTTAATAGTTTACATTATCTTAGAACTTTTCACAGGAGTATGTAATCAATCCCTGCTCCTGAAATTCCAAGCTTTTGTTTGATATAATATATTGTTCGTTCCCAGCCAATCAGTGCTTTCTTATATCCCTCCTGCAATTTCATTGTCATCATCTCCAGTTGTTCCCATATTTTCCTAATGAGTTCTACTTTAGTTGGTTTTCTTTTGTCTTTCCACTGTTTAGCATATTGTGTTCATGCTATCATGAGCATCTAAAATACCTCTATTTGACTATTTTGTTTGTGGCACGCATACTATACATAACTTAATAACACAATTCATCCTGATTGGCTTGCGAGGTGTTCATATGTTGTCCTGTTAATCATTTGTCCATTCCACACTTTTCAATGTGTTTCCCTGTTACTTTTCAAAGCGCAAATAGTCTGCTTCTTTTTTAAAGTTCATTTGTTGCATTAGGGTGACAGAACACTTTAATGCGTTTTAATTGCACATGCTTAAATTTCCTCGTTTTCACTTGAATGCCTCCTGCAAAATACTAACAGTCTGGGGGCATCCTTAGACTCAACTCCAGAGTTGTAATTATCTCCTAGTTATTAGTTTTACCTAACTCTTGTGTAGAAGTTTTGTTGTATATGCTAGTGTGGTTTCATAGAGATTAAAGGAAATCCTGTAATAAGGCTTGTCTTCCCTATCAGTGTAAACTGTAATTTTCTGTGTGTTCAGAGAAAAGGGGACAAAAGCAGATGGTGTCTGCTCTGCCTCAAAGTAAGTAACAGCCTGTCCTACCTTACACAGATAGAAGGTGCATGTGGGACCCCCATTTGTCACATATTTTAGCAATCAGGCATAGAATGGTCTACAAACATTTTAATAGGATTGGCTGTGGCTGCACTGTGTCCAATTCAAGTGATGTTATGAAAATAAAAAAGGCTTTAGGCAAATGCCACTCTTGAACAGTACTTAAATAAACAATGCAAGGGCACAGAACTTTTTCAAATTTGGAGAGAGAGAAGGCAACATTTTGTTAAACTGTAGACAAGGTAAAAACCATTCCTCATGCATCTTACTCTGTCTGATTACAAAAAAATAAAATGCTTGCTTCCTTTCAAAATGAGGTAACCATGTATGTAAATCAAACAGTTCCACTCTGCATAGTACATAGCTCAGAGCACTTACAAATTAATAAAAAAATAAATAAATAAAAAGAGCGGGTCTTGCTACCAAAAAGAAATACAAAGTTTTACTAAAATGTTTGTAGGCAAATGGTACCTTCATTACCAACAAAAATTCAAAATCCATATATTTCCTTGGAGAAAGCTATTACCAAGAAAATGAGAGCATGAGGAAACACTATCACACCATCATTTCATTTGGGAAATTGTGAGGCAACTGGGATAATGAATTTGAAAAGCAGCAACTCTCTATCTCATAGTGGACCAGTAAAACAATAATAAATTAAATATGAAAAATACATATTGGAGACAATGTTCTGAAGGGGACTTGCAGAATTAATTCCTTATCACATACGATGCCGAGTTAGGGGTGTGATTGCATTATGCAAGCTTTTCTGTAACAAGTAGATAATTGCATATTTTCAAGATTGCAAACCACAGTATAAATCAGTGCTATAATTATGTCCTATGGTCCTTACAGGAACCCCAGGAACTGGACACATTGTGTATCTACTTGCTGCTATACACCAGTCTGTAGTGACACATTTGTTTATACATAAAAGTAATTGGAAGGAACCAGTGAAGAGATGCAATGGACAGATGCAATGGGACTTTAGTTCATTAGGACAGGGAGGCCAACAGTAGGCAAAGCCAGAGCTAATAGCTGGTGGAGCCAACAAATTCTAGTCTTGTCCCTATCTTCTGCTGAGTTCTAGAAAGGCAAACCTGAGACTAAGGCAGAGGAGGAGGGTGACAGCCCCTAGACTGGGGGGAGACAGATGGGGACTGGCTGAGGACAGACTGATCTTGGTCGGGAAGAGCCCCACTTGCTCTCATCGACCAGCCTCCTTTGGTACAGGGCATGGTGGGAAATTGACTTGAAGTGGTGGTGATCAGAATTTATTTATTTATGTATTACCTCTATCTCACCTTTCACCCAAGGAGATCAAGGTGATGTATATGGTTCTCATCACTTTATCCTCACAACAGCCTTGTGAAGTAGATTAGGCTGCGAGACAGTGACTGGCCAAAGGTCACCCAGTGAATTCCATGGCTGACTGAGGATTGGAACTCTGGTGTCCCAAGTCTTGGCCCAGCACTTGAACCATTATGGTTCTCCCAGTGTGGAATTTGTGACAGGAGATCATTTCAGAGAGAAAAAAGCATCAATTCAATTATGTTGTATATTTCTTCTGATTGCAGACTTGAGGGTCACCTTGAAAAAATGGGTTGATTTGCTTGGGATTGTACTAGTGGGTTGGAAAAATGTCAGAAATGATGAAATTAATGGAACGTGGGGCAATGATTAAGGATCACTAGGCAAGTCTTGCTTACTTTGAGGATTGTGAGACTCATCCCTAAATCTTAATATTTCCCACCTGATATTTGTCAATAGATTTCAAAGGTATCTCACTAATTTTGGCGCTATTCACTGGGACACTTCCAGTATAAAGAATGGGTGTTGTAGAATATCACAGCCCTGACTTTCCCATCCTTTTCCATGGAACTTACAGAAAATAAATATTCAGGTGATTATGCCCCTGGATGGGAGCATAAAATTATATATTAAATGAATGTGGGGTTTATTTTGCTAAATTAACAGCACAATCCTCAACATCAGGGATGGGGAACCTCTCACTTGCCTCCCTATCTGGCCCTTGGGACTCTTCCTAGCCCATGTCCCCTCCCTAGGCCATGGCCTCTCTCTCTCCAGGTCATACTCTTTGCTGGTCTTGCTCCACAACCTCCCTGAGTGCTTTTGCCTGGTTGGAATGTGCTCTTCAACTGTGATCATGCCTATTGGTTGCCCGGGTGGTGGATGGAAAGGTGGGGGGTATAGAAATCTATGACTTTTGTCTAGCTGGAATGTAGTCTGTTGTACAAAGGTAAAAGTCACATCATTTGCTCTGCCCACTTTTGTCTGTGGTCATGACCACCACTGGCATGGGCTCCCCAGAAGGTTCACCATAATGGAATGTGACCCTTCTGCTGAAAAAGGTTTCCTACACATGCTCTACATCTGTCTTCAGAAGTAGGTCCCACTGAATTCAATGGGGCTAACTCACAGGCAAATGCATATAGGATTCGAACTCCAGGGATTTATTCCTTTTCCTTCCCTGGGATTCAGCCTTTCAAATATAACCTTTGAAAGCTTCTGCTTCCCTCTGACTGTTCAAAACAAATGTTTAGCACCTACCTCAAGCTAGTTTTTAGATGTCAATAGATGTGAAAATGAATTGTGCACACTGGTTGACTCTAGGTAAAATGCACACATCAGCTGAATTAACATGCCAGAGTGTGTCAGTCATTCTTACTGCAGCTCATTTTTATGTAAATTATCTCCTGGTATGCCTGTGTAGCACATATGTTTCATCTAAGAATAACAAAGTACCAATATGTTAATAGGCAAACTTTCTAGCCTGATCTAGATAAAATGCTATGTCTTGTGCTATGAAAATAACAGCTGGTTCTAGCTTATCTTTTTAAAATTACAGATGAACCCGAACCTATAATTTTACTTCTGCAGTCACCATTCAGACACCTGAAAAAAACAAATGCAAAACAAAAGTCACTTTTGTTCAGTCATTCTGCTGATAAAACTGTTAATGAAAGAAAAGGAAGAAGCGCAAATAATGCTTTGAGGAAAACTTTCTTTCTTTCTTTCTTTCTTTCTCTCTCTCTCTCTCTCTCTCTCTCTCTCTTTCTTTCTTTCTTTCTCTCTTTCTATACATATATATTATCTGAAGCAAAGAATGAGCACTCTTCTTGGACCTTCCCTTGTTGTTTTAACGTAATGGTTGTCTTGGGTAGAACTGGAAGCACAACTTTTTTCTGAGGGAGAAAACCAGAGGGAAAAAAGCTTCTCTCTATCCACATTCTCCATACCAGGCATCTTTGTATGCCATCCTGTCATGTCCTCACTAATTTTTTATATATTGTTTCATTCATCAATTCATTCCATCTTCAGATTCCTGAATGTAATTTTTGTGGTTGTGTGAACTTGGGTTTTATCATCTCCCCTTATTTCTATGGCAATCAGCAAATATAGCTACAGGCATATACATAGCTGCTGAATATATGCAGTATCTCTATTTAATGCTCTACCCAACATTGTGCCCAGTGGTGGGGAAATAATTAGTTACAAAGTGCAATCTCTGAAGACATAAGTGTTATTTAAGCATTATTTAAGGCATTTGCTTCCATAAAATGGTAATTAGAAATTCAGGTGTGTGTATGTGTATGTGAAGTCCTCAGTTGCCCTTTATACAATCAGAACTTCAGCTTCATGGTACGCTTCCCCAGTAACTAGCTACAACCACAGATATAAGTCTCTCACATTAACACGTTATTGTGTACCTTTTAATTTTATCCATAACAACAGTGGAGGCCAGTGGCCCCAATGTCAGTGAAGCAGTGAATCTGCTCCAGGTTTCAGTCTGTACTTCAAGGAGCTGTCAGGTTCAGACTAAAACCCAGAGTGGATTCACTGCCCCACTGACATTGGGGCCTCTACTGCATAACAACAATATCCAATTTGTCAAAAGGTCACCCAATTTCTAACCAAAAGAGGAGTTTACCTTGAGTGATTGTATCACTATCAACCACCTGTGAACTCCAGTAAGTACAAGGACGTCCTTGCTGAGGCAATTTTGTGACCAGCGGAATAAAATTTTTGCAATGTGGAATATGAATGCTTTGATCAATTATGCTGGAGTATTATGGCCTGTATGTATGAGAAGGAAGGCCTTGTTTTCTGGCAATGACTTCAGAAGGTCAACTAAAAATAGGTGATCCTGCATCCTTGCCTTCTGCATTCAGAAAATTTCTACATACCAGTTTCTAGACAAGATAATATGAGCAAAGGAAGCCACTAAGTTTTGGGGATTTGTAAGCTGAACTTAAAATGCTTTTGTGCCTTTACTTGTCAGATTGCTCATCAAGTCTTTGATCATCACATAAATCTTAAGAGAGATTTCCTCATGCAAGTTAGACAGCTATAATTAATGATCTTATGTATATCACAAGAAACTGTGCCATCTTTTAAGCCAGTCTGATATTCAGCAACTCAGCCAGGAAAACAGAAGGGAAAAAAGAAATGTTTTCTACTGACAGGGGAGGGAGCCAAGCCAGCTGTACTAATGTTGCATGATGGCCTCAGGCTTGCTCCCTACCTTCTGCTCCAGCCAGCATGTCTGGCAAGGCTGCGGAAGTGATGGTGGTCCTACAGCTTTGTTGAGGTCCACCCAGTAGTGGCTGGGGTGTGGACTGCACCTTTCGTGAGTTTTGCGATACTTGCAGAATGAGTTCTTTTTGTAGAGCAACCAAGGCGTCCACTTCCCACACTGGCATCTCCTTCCTAGCTTGGCTGAAGGCCTGTGATAAGTTGCCAGAATTTGAGCCCTTTATTGACTAAAGATAATTTTGAAAGAGATGTACCCCCTTTTTATATCCCTTATCCTCTAACCCCATCCCCCAACAACTTCCACACCCTGCCCATGCAGTTTCCCTTCTGCAAGTCAGCTAAATATAGCAAATGAACCTCTCTCTCTCTCTCTCTCTCTCTCAAACCTATTTTATGGAGAGGCTTTCTCTAAAAGTGGAATATAAATTTATTAAATAACGTGCCTACTCATGCTTTGCTACCACGGTGAATAGCAATTTGGAGAAGGAGGTGATTTTTATCTGGAAACTGACATGGAGGAGAGGACTAAACGCCTCCCCTTCTGCACCAGTTCTGCAAACTGGCAGGTACAGGGAGCTGGGAGAAGAGGCTACCCTGACCACCCAAACCCTCTGGGGCAACGGTATGGCTGGACTGACCCACTGGGAAGGAACAGAGAGAGTCCTGCAAAAGGGATAGCCCCAGGCCCCCTGAACCTATCCCTACTCAAGCTCCATACCCTGATAAAGGGGCTACTGGACTTAGAAGGGCTGCAGTGCCTAGTTCTACCTTGCCAAGGATCCTGTAGACAGGCAGAACTCGGTGCGTCTACAGCAGCTGCCACTGGCAAGGAACCTGGAAAAGGGCAAGTACAAATAGAAGGCTTTGAAAAGGACTTGTTGTTGTTGTGACTCTGAGTACGGGGATTGAGCTTCGTGGTGCCGGGAGAAGAGAATGAGAATCTTTAGTGAGGGCGAAGGCTTCAAAAAACTCAAACATATTCCACTCTGGTTGTTTGTAGTAGTAACTGGGAGGTGGGCCTAAATCCCAAGGAACCCATGGACCAAGTTGCTTTCAAAGTGCTCTCTCCCAGGAGGCACCCACAGGCACAATGAAAAAAAAGTTGCATTATGAATCCAAAATTATATCCTACAAATCATGGAATATTTTTTTCTTGCTTCCCAGAGCCTCCTAGGTTAAATAAAACTTAAGAGAAACATCCAAGATTGTTTGGGCAGCATGTAGAACATTTTAACAAGCCAAATTGAATGAAGCTCTTCCATTTCCGCTTTGTAATAGTTCAGATTACCTGGTGACCGCTTGGTCAAGCTATGAAGAATTAACCTTTGCTTATCAGAGGTTACAAATGCAAATCTCTGGACATTCTAGCTTGTCCAGTAGTGTAGTGGCAAATTTAGAAGTCCATGATCCCTTCATGAGTCATCAGGATCAGCCTCACAGGCCAAATTTGACAGGTGACTGGGGGCACCTACTTGTCAATCACATGACATCATTATCTAACCCACTTATCAAAACCCCTTGCAGGGGGTTCCCAAGCCACAACATCCTTCTGGCAATCAGGTGCTTGGACGCTTCCCTCTCTTAACTCCTGTTGACTCTCTTCCTTTTCGTGTTTCTCTCCTCCCCACAACAATAGATGGCAGAGCTTGGAAGATTACTTTTAAAAAGTAATAAATTACAGTTAAAGTTACATGGCCCAAAAAAGTAGTAACTGCTGTTACAATTACAATTGCTCTGAAAGTAACCGATTACTTTGCTTTTTCTCAAAAGTAATCACTACAGTTACATTTGTTACTTAAAGAAAACATGTAGAAGGTGCTGGCCTTGGCTGCTGCCAGGGCCGGTTCTAAAGGGCGGCCAGGTTGGGCACTGGCCCGACAGCCCCTGGAACTACAGGGGGGCCCTCAGCCACCCCTCCGCTCCCCTTCCGTGATCTGTGCCCCCCACATCCCCCCACTTACCTGTCTGCTGTCTTTTACCGTTGCCCTTAATGAAGATGTGCGCATGTAGCACGCATGCGTGCCATTGATAAAGATGGTGGTGGAGGCTTCATCCCCTTAGGGAAACCGTGGCCGCCATCTTCGTTAAGGGCAACAGTAAAAGACAGCAGACAGGTAGGTGGGGGGGCTGCGCGCACATGCATGCGAACACAAACGCAAATGCACACACACGCCAGGGGCCAGGGCAAGCTGATGCCTAAGGGCCTCGGCATTCCTGGAGCCGTCCCTGGCTGCTGCACATCTAGGTAGCCTAAAACAACATTAAAAATAAGCACACACACAGAGGGTAGTAGAATAAAGTTTTTTATTGGTAAGATTAACAGAATGGCATAACAGAATATCACATCCCCCCACCCCACCCCCAGCAATGATAAACCCCAACACACATATTGCACAGAAGCCCAATTTGAAGCACATGATTTTTATTCACAAATCAGAGGAGCAGAAGACTTCCCCTGCTCCCCCCCCCAAGTAATGCACAAAAGTAATGCTGGAAACATTACAATTACTCCTCAAAAGTAATGAAGTTACTACTTGTTCTATTACCAGCAAAATGTAATGAAGTTATCCACTCGTTACTCAAAAAAGTAATAAATTACAAGTAATTTGTTGCTTGTAACTAATTACTTCCAAGCTCTGGTAGATGATGGGAGCCAATTAGCACGCAAGGGGATTTGTACTGACAGCTGATGAGCTGTAGCGATTCCTGAAGTTGGTGGATTCTCTGGCTCCCCTAAGGCAAGAGGAAAGGGTGTAATTTTTAAAGGCCAGCATATACTCTGAGCTCGGAAATTGTGGTGGCTTGATTGGCTGTAAGAGACAGACAGAGGGAGTCCAGCAGGGGGCCAGCTGCAAAAAAAGTAATGGGGGCTGCATCCCAGAGTGTCTCCCCAGGGAAACGTACTTGAGCATGTCCAATTAGTGCGTCTGAACAATTTTTCATGGACAAAAGAAGCCAAAACCATTCCTCTGCAAATTTAATTCTTTTCCCACTAATCTCTCAATTCATTTCTAGAACAATCCCAGGAAGCCCTTACTTTTTTGTCATATGCATGAATATATGGACATAAAGGACCAATCTTGTCATATCAGTTCCAGGGGTAAGAGATATCGTAGAGACAAGGTAATATTCATTTTTGGTCACTCAAGTTGCTTGTCCCCTTATTATATAAAAGCAAGAATTGTCCTCAGCTTTCTACAAAATACTTCTGTTTGGCCTGAGTAGGAACACGGTGGTTCTGGAGATGGCATGGGTGAGAAGGTAGAGGGGTGCAATAATCATCCCATTCAGACCACATTGGCCAGAATCAAAGCAACAATGCTTAATGTAGCTTTCCAATGGAAGTGTGCCCCACTGAAACTAAGAGCATTGTCAAGGTAATTATCTCTGCATTGCTGTCAAATCTGGTTTGACAGATTTATTTTATCATGTGTGACAAGAATGCCTGCAGGTCCAGTGATTCTGGCAGGCAATACTTAGAGAAATCTCAGACATTGTATCACAGGTGGTCACTCTGAATCCACTCTTAGCATTGCTGTTAATTTTTGCCACTGGTCATGACCACCTGGTACACAGGAGCTTGATTCTATTGAGGGTCAGTGTGTTGTAGTGGTTAGAGAGTTAGTCAGGGACCTAGGAGACCAGGGTTTGGATCCCCACTCAGCCATGAAGCTGACTGGGTGACCTTGGGCCTGTCTCTCTGCCGGGCCTGCCTCTCTGCCGGGCCTGCCTCACAGGGCTGTTGTGAGGATAGAGTTGTGAGGATACCCATGTGTGTATGCTACCTTGAGTTCTCTAGAGGAAATGTGGGATATAAATATATAAACAAACAAACAATTCCTGTTAGCTGCAAACACACTTGGTAGCAGTGCTCCATTGGGGAGCACAGTCTCCCCAAGTGTCTACTAAGGATCATTTTGTAGATACCTGATTTTCATTTATAATATACAAGAGCAGTTCATTCTAGAATGGAAAACATTCAGATTATTATTATAGTATAATGTACACACACACACACACATATCTATCTATCATCTATCTATCATCTATCATCTATCATCTATCTATCTATCTAAGTCTTGATTATCTTACTTAGCCAATAATTTTTCCTGAAAACTTTAACTGATACGAAGTCAGATACCATTGTTACAAATTCTTTTGGAAATGTTCCTAGACACTGTATCATGTGCCATCTCTAAATATATGAAATGATACCTGTTCTTGTCCTTTAGACATTTAATTTTACAGTGGTTCTGGAGATGGCATGGGTGAGAAGGTAGAGGGATGCAATAATCATCCCATTCAGACCACATTGGTCAGAATCAAAGCAACAATGCTTTGACAACTTGAGCAGGGAGATCCAACAACAAGTGGTAGTATTTAGAAAGAAGTCCCTTTGCCTATAAAACTGATTCTGTATTTTTTTTTCTTTTTAAAAACATTTTGTCAGCTTATATAATATTAAACAAAGCTTTAGCTCTGCAGGAAACAAGTAATATGTGGATCCTTGGCTACAGCTTTCCATGCTATAGTATCCTCCAGGTTATACTAGTGTTGTATGTGATGGAACAGGTTTTGAAGGCTACCCAGAAACTTGACAGTTTGAAATACAGCTGCTAAGCTTCAAACTGAAGCTTACTGAAGCAAACTGAAGCTTGGGGATTGTAATGTAATGTAATTCTCCAGTGTATAAAGAACTCCAGTGGCTTCTGCTCTGCTTGCAAGCACAATTCAAAGTGCATGTGCTTACCTTTGAGGCGTTTAGGTTCTGGATATTTGAAAGAACATCTCTCACATCAACATGTCTGTACACTAAGATCTTCCTCAAAAGCCCTCTTTCAGGTGCCCTGACATTTGAAGGAAGGTGAGTAGCTCCAGCAGAGAGGGACTTTTTCAGCTCTGTCCCTCGCTTGGGGAATTTCTCTCCCAGAAATGCTTGCCTGCTCCCTATATTGATCTCTTTTAGGCAACAGGCAAAGACCCTTTTATTTTCCCAGACTTTTAAACTCTCCTGTATTTCCCTTCACTGTGCTGTGGTTGTTCTTTATTGCGATTATATTAGCTATTATAAACTGTCCTGGAAAATGTTGCACTGAAATGTGGTATTGAAAGTTTCTTTAGTCAATAAATACCAGCCATCCACCATATCTCTCACTGCATTTATTTGAAGAAACTCAATATGCACAAGGATCACCATTTAATCCTGCCTTTATCTTTTGCAGTAATGTTTAGTCTCCCAAGCTTAAAACTCCCAGTGTTTTTAACTAATACTAAAATCTCATTGCCCCAAAATTACAGCATTGTTTGAATAGGTTTGACATGGTATTCAAAGAAGGTATATTTGAGTCTAATAAATACTTTCTTTCATATTGATATTCCCCTCTGCCAAAGGATGTTTTGACAGAAAGGGTAGTTTTGTTTTGTCAACTAACCTTAGTGGGCAACGTGAATGGACTTTGAAAAGGAGGCTCTTGGATTGCCCCAATGGGCAAGAGGGTGGTGAGCAAACAGGACTTGAGAAGCAGAAGACCAGTGAACACATTGCAGTCTATAAAATATATGAGCATATTAATGTCAAACACAAATTGACAGCACTTTATATACAAATGCATCTTGGGGAAGGCAGAAATAAGGAACAGTATATACATATAATGATCATGTGGGAAAACAAAATAGAATATGCATATGTGGCTTAACTATTAAACTGAACTCTACTCAGACGAACAACATGCAAGATTAAAATCAACTACAATTTAACTACTGCAGAATCTTACAATGGCCACCTAAACTCCACCAGCCCTCTAATTAAAGTTTGCTACTGGGGCTGTGATCCATTTTTGGTTGAGACCTGAGCTGAATTGGGCCTCTTTGGAGGCTTTTGGGCCTTGGCTGAGTCAGGTTCAGATAGCCCAGTTCACTACGGGTCAGGTATGGCAGCCCAGAGTGATCCGGGGCTATCAGGTGGTGGGATGGTGTGGTGAGCAACAACATCCAATGTTGGGTGCTGGCCTCTGGAGGGAGGAGGCTGCAGAGCAGCGGGCAGAGAGCCCCAAATGATACCAACCTCTTGTGGTGTTCTTTGACAGTCTCCTCCAACAATGTCCTCCCTTCAAAGCTGGCACACAAAGGAAGAGGCTGGTGTCGGGCAGGCCTAGACTTTTTAAGGCCTGCCCTTGACTATGCCCTGCCTAGGCTCTTGCAGGATTACCCAAGATTGCTAGTCATACAACAAGAGCACGCACAGGTGGGAGAAGGAATCTCCCTCCCATTGCTCCAAGGACATGTGCTGCCCCACAAATGCGCCCTGCGCCAGGTGTGAACCAGTTCTTATGTGGTGTTAAATGCACCCACCTGCTCTCCGAATCTTCTTCCCCCCAACAATATTTTTAATTAAAAAAAAAATTAGCCCCACCCCTGAACAACTTTGGGAATGGATCTGTGGCGGGTCGTGTCGTCCTGTTTCTGGCACAGGGTGGATGGGCCCTCCTTGGGGCCTAGAGATCGAGGCCATGGGGCAGATCAGGAGGGATGTGCACAGCCCTACTTGCTACATTTTACCAGCTGTCCTAACTACATTTTCCTTTAGTGTAAGTGAAGAAGGTAGATAACAGTCCAGAGTGAAATTCCAGGAATCAGGCCTCTGTGGTCTTAGATGCATGTTACTAGATATCAATATGGTGTCCAGGATGTGGGACTGAGGAAAATCCAAGCAGATCATTAGTCCAGAGAAAAATTAAAGAAAATGTTTAAAAATGAAATAGTGAAGTCTGAACTCCAAGGAGAAATAAAATAATCAGAGCTGTACAAAAAGTATGGGGAAAGCACAGAAGAACTTAACCCAGTGTAAAATTATTACAAGCAGCAAGAATGGAATCTGAAAGCAACATTTTCTTATCTGTGTGTGTGTTCCAGAGAAGACATACATTGCAGTACAAACAAAATGGGAAAAAGCTGCTTGTATGAAACTATTGTTGTTGTTGTTATTGTTGTTTATTACATTTGTATACTGCCCCATAGCTGAAGCTCTCTGGGCAGTTTACAACAATTAAAAACATTAAAAACAAATACACAAATATACAAATTTAAAAACACTTAAAAAAAAACAATTTAAAAGCAATGCCTGGGAGAAGAGGAGAGGAAAGCTATGATGGAGTCCAGAGAAGAAAATGTCATTTCACTCTGTTTCCTAACTTCCCAGAAACCTTCTTCTACTCACTGATTGGTTTCTTTTAAATTCCCCCCTTGCTCACAACTAAACTTGGTTCTGTATTGGTAAATGACAGGTCACAGATAAAACACCTGCACAAACAGGTTTCCATTGTTTTAAAAGTTAACATAATCTCAAACCTTATTGCATTATAGGGAGTCTCATGAAGGGTACCCAATAGTGCTAGCCACATGGAGCAACAAATCTTGCATCTTGTTCAGAGTGGTGCCTTGTCATAGCTCGACTGAGACCTTGTCAGAATTTCTCCTTCTCACACACTCCAGACAGGAAAAAAACCCCAATTTCAGCCCTCAAGACAGACATTCTGGCCTACTTCTATCATGAACCAAAGTCTCTTGACCAAAGTTTTCTTCCTTTCCATTCCAAATCTTCTGGGGTGATCACCTTCTCCAAGCATTCAGATTTGCCCCCAAACTGAGCTCATTAACAGACTAATGCTAATTTCAGTGCGTACAGAGGCAAGGAGCAGATTTAGATGGCATTCTTGGGCAGCTACCTGGGCCAGCACCTCAACAGAGCCAACTGCTAATACCTGTCCTCCCCCCTTTTTTAAAGAGACGAAGTTAGGGATCTACCATTTCTTACAACACACTGGAATAATGCTACATCCAGAGCATTGCAGAGAAATTTAAGTGCCATTTGGCTCCTGGATCCAGCTGTCTGGTGCTTGACTGGCTTTCCACCACTTCTGCCACCATCCACCATTGCTACCAGGTAGGCCACCAGGACAGGAGGAGAGCAAACAGAGAGCATTTTGCCAAGGGCCTCCATAAACCTGGAGTTTGCCCTGGTTCAAAATCCCTTAGTGGGGTTCGTGATATCCATAGCCTGTGGCACCAGTGGCTTACACCAACCTATCCGCTGCCTCACCCCTTCTTCATTCCTCCTGGTAAGCAGCAACAACAACACACCTGTTGGGGAGATGGCAGCTCTGCCCCACAGCGCGAGCCACTTCTAGCCTGTGGATCAATTCAGTTATCACTTGAGCAAATTTTTATATATGCAGAACGAGGTGAAGTATCCTCTTTTCCACAAAGATAAACCAAACTGCTCATGATTTTGTTACTGTTGTGTGGCTTATGTGGGCAGCAGACTAACGCAAGACAGCTCATCTTCCAAAAATAGGTAAGGGAAAGACTCCTGGAGGAACTCCTGGTGCTGCTGAAGGCTAATTGCTGCTGGAACTGTGAAGTAATATGTAGGTGTAAAATTGCCACTTTTCTGCTGTTTTTTGAGAAATGCTGATGAAAGGAAGACACATTTTAAAAGCAACTTACATTTTGAATAGGTAACACTGGAAATACATTCTGGATACTGGAAACTAAATGGCATCATCTGCATATTAAAAGAAATAAAACAGACCTCCTTGTCACTACCAGGGCTGCCATAATCCAGTTCTCCGAATCTGGCAACCTAATTGACATATTATGCATATACTGCTTGCTGATTCTGTATGCAATCAGGCACATTAATTGATGCACCAGTTGACTTGTGTGCTCCTGGCAACAACCTCAAACAGCTGTAAAAAAACCAGAGGACATATCTTTTTACCTGACCACTTGCTCGTGCCTGGTGCATTAAGGCTGAAATCCTATAGACAAGTGGGGTGGAGGGGGACGAAATAACTGAAGGTGGTTGAACCAACTCAACCAACCCTCCTGCCAACAGGGTGGAAGTGAGGGTGGAGTGGAGTGGCAGTTGTGTATTCCTACATGCTTTTCTGAGTATTTTTATTTAAAAAATACGTATACAAGTCTGTTCCCATTGGAAACACTGGGAGGGAAATCAACTATGGCAGCTCCAGGCTGCTGTAGTTTGTTCCCCATTCAAGGCACACGTTGGGAAATCCATAGTCTCTCCTAGTATGCCCCAAAATGCCTTCTTTTAGCCCTCTCTGATTTTAGGGAGGAACTGACTATGAACCTTTCCACAGCAGGTCAGAAGAGCCTTGCGATGTTGGGTCTGCCTCTTCAAGGATGAACCTGTATCTCCACCTTCAGAGAAGGAGATCAGACACATTCTGTGGTCCCTGGAACTCTCTTCCCAACAACCATAGGATTGCAAGGGTCAACAGCAAACAATTTACAAGTTATGTACCTGCTGTTTATACTAATGCTCCACAATACCTGATAGAACGCCTCTCCCGACACAAACCCACCTGTACACTAAGCTCAACATCAAATGCCCTCCTCTGGGTGCCTACTCTAAGGGAAGCTCGAAGGATGGCAACAAGGGAGAGGGCCTTCTCAGTGGTGGCCCCCAAATTATGGAATGATCTTCCTGACAAGGTGTGCCTGGTGCCAACACTGTTATCTTTTTGGCACCAGGTCAAGACTTTCCTCTTCTCCCAGGCATTTTAGCATGTGTTTTTAAATTGCTTTTTAAAAATGTGTTTTTAAATTTGTATATTTGTTTTTAATGTTTTTAATTGTTGTAAACTGCCCAGAGAGCTTCGGCTATGGGGCAGTATACAAATGCAATAAAGAAATAAAGAAATAAACAATGCTCTGTAAAGACAATTGTTTTTGTGGAACAGCAAAAGTAACTCCCGTGCCCCAATTACTGCTACAATGACTACAGCTGCTGGATAACCATGAAGGAAGGAGAACTTTGCTGTGGGGGAGGAGGAGAAAATGCCTGGTTTTCTCCATTTTGTTTTCAATCCCAAGAGCTGTTAGCTCTAATTCTTGCAGAGGAGGAAGCACTCTGTTTGGGAAGAGTGTGCATAATATCCAAGTTAGGTTGCCTGGATTTGGAGAACTGAATGTGGCAATGTCCATATGACGTTGTAAGCTAGTATGGATTTTTGCATTCACAAATTTGCATTAGAAATACCACCAAAAAACCACTATCCTTTCCTAAACTGATAATCAATCACATTAACGTCCTTGCACTCTGATGCAATGTCGCAGACTTTCCTGCAATAGGTTCATGGGTGTTTGTCCACCATGTGCCACACTCCTTACCTTCTTCCCACCCAATAGCACATCCACAAACCTGCACCTACGTGGAAATTAAAAAAAAAATGTTTCTGCACTCTTCTGAAAAAGCTTGCAAAAAGCAAATGACCATTATGGACCAATCACTGAAAAGGGGTGGGCTTAAGGGAGTGGCCAATGCTAAAGCAATTTAGGCAAAAAAAAAAAGCCTGCACGTATAGATGCTTGATAATTGGATTTTCACAATAATTTGACCACAAACAGGGCATGTATGGATATCAAGGCCACCAACTGAATATGGAAAACACAGATTTTGGGGTTAGGTATGGATTGGCCCTCTTTCTTGCTTCCATTCTCCATCTGTGTGTGGAAAAAGTGAGGTTCAGTCGAAACCCTGCATTGCTTTGCCATTGTGCAATAGGACCAGTGCTAGGCTTCCAGGTCTTGAGCAGTTCTGGCTCTTCACAGGCAAAACCAACATTCCTCTTTGCCTCCCACCCCCAGCTACATTATGGAAAATATGTCATAAAAATGAGCACCAAGACAGTGCAGGAAGATGTTGCCTTTTTTTTTTTTTGCTTCAAGTGTGAACGTTGGTGTCGGGGGGGGGGTCCTTTCAACTGCACATAGCAGTTTTAATGCAGCCATTTTTGTCATGACTACAACAAGAGAGGAAAGGGTTAAATTTTCCTTCCTTGTCTGTTATGATTCCAATATTATCAGCTCCCCTCAATGGCTGCTATTTGCATTTTTTTTAGAAAGAGCAGATTAAATGCAAAGACACATTTGATGCTATATTTATGGGAAAGGGCTGTAGCTCAGTGGCAGAGTACCTGTTTTTCCATGGAGAAGGTTCCAGATTCAATCCCTGGCAACTCTGGTAGAGCTGAGAATAGCCCCCGTCTGAAATGCTGGAGAGCTGCTGCCAATCATTGTAGGCAATATTGAGCTAGATGGACCAATGATCTGACTCAGTATACAGCAGCTGCTTATGTTCCTATCTTGCTCAGCCCTAAGTCTCACCCGCAAGATTTCCTTGATAACCACAATTTTACAAATTCTGTGATATCTGCTATCTGTGATATCTGCCCAATGGTTGTTTAGCAAACCAATTTATCTGATGTCACCTTTTCCCAACAACTCTGGATATAGTTTAGCAAGTATTGGAAAGTAGGCACTAGAAGGAATTAACTTGCTGAGGAAGGCTGTCAGATCTGCCTGATGGAGGGTGAAGGACTACACGAACCAATGGCATCCTTTATGTTGTCCAAGGGGAGGACCTTCATGGTTGAATAAATCCTGAAAAAATAAAGAAATACTCAGCTGATGCAAAGCCCTGTCAGTTAACCATAAGGGTGGAAACACAAATCCACCTGTGCTGTATACATTGACTGATCATAATCATAATCTTCATAAATGTGTTGAGCTCTGTGAATCCTTTAAATGAACTATTATGATTCTGAAAGAATGGGAGCAGAATGGGACAGATGCAAACTCTGCCCCAAAATATATGGATTAAGTCCTAATCTGTGTTAAACATGCTTCAGTCCATTACAATCAATGGACCTAACTCTGTGTTGGATTGTGGCCACTGAGGTTAAGGGATCAGGGATCAGCTGGATATTTCTGGCAACTGCTTTCTCTGCCATATGACATACTGCTGTTGAGGTCACCCAGTTCTCCATCTTGATATGTGAACATGGCAGACATGTGAAAAGAAGCACATATCTGCCATTGTCATGTCTGGCTTGGCCTCATTTATCCAAATAGCCCATAAATTCACACTCACAGATTTCAAAGTCAAGAACAAGCTGAAGCAACTTAGGCCCTTCACATCTCACCTAGTTTTATGCTACAGGCTCACAGTGCAATCACATGATTTATGGCATTAGACTCAACTGATTTTATTAAAACTAAATCAGAGATTAATACAGTAAAAAATAGAGAACCTGTATATCTCACCAAGGCTTGTGCTACTTCATTTGATGCTCCAGACACCACAAAACCTACTAAACATCAGTTCACTAACCTCTTTCCAGATATATGAAACAGATATATATGCACACA
This sequence comes from Rhineura floridana, assembly GCF_030035675.1. Taxonomy (NCBI): domain Eukaryota; kingdom Metazoa; phylum Chordata; class Lepidosauria; order Squamata; family Rhineuridae; genus Rhineura; species Rhineura floridana. Next base: position 86,962,408 of record NC_084487.1, read on the forward strand.
CTCAAATCTGTGTCAATACAGCCTCTGGGACTGCAGCAGCCCTGTAGCCAGGGTGGGGCAAATGGGTGTACTGCATCCCCCAGAGCTGTGCTCCGTGTGTCCCTCTTTTTTATTTTTGGCAAATTTTTAATTTGTGACATGACAGACAGTGATGCCCTCAATTTAAAGAATGACAGTGTGTTATAAGAACAGGAGAAAATTGTCCCAGAAAAACTGGTGGAATATATTATTCAGGATAAAATAAGCTTTACTTTAAAGGTAATGGGAAAAAATAGCACAATGGTATCAGTGAAATTGGATAGGCAATGATGAAACACAGTTGTCTATTGTTGTTCCATACAGAGAATTGAAAACTGTTTCTGAGCTAAAATAAAAACATAAAAAAGAAGAAAGAAGAAAAAATAGAAGAAAAAGCATTGCAGAAGCAGAACCAGGAAGGCTTCTGCCAAGGGTAAGTTATGTCTCACTTTTATTTTTATTATTTATTTATTTATTTATTAAATTTATATCCCACCCATCCTCCTAGAAGGAGTCCAGGGCAGCATTAACCTACTAGAGTTCTTTGAGAGTGTCAACAAGCATATAGATAAAGGTGATCCAGCAGCCAGTATGACTGACCAGGAATGAGACCTTGGAGTCATATTGATAGCTCAATGAAGATGTCAACCCAGTGTGCAGCAGCTGTGAAAATGGCAAATTCCATGCTAAGAATCATTAGGAAAGGTATTGAAAATAAAACTGTGTATTTCAAAATGCTGTTAAATAAATCTATGGTATGGTCACATATCTGTGTACAGATCTGGTCTCACCTCAAAAAGGATATTGTAGAGCTGGAAAAGGTTCAGAAAAGGGCAACCTAAATAATCAAAGGGATGGAGCAACTCCCCTATGAGGAAAGGTTGCAGCATTTGGGGCTTTTTAGTTTAGAGAAAGCAAGTAAGAGATGATAAGATAAAGGTGATAAGATAAATCATGGACATACAATGAAGTTGAATACTGGAAAATTCAAGACAGACAAAAAAGTACTTCACACAGTGCATAGTTAAACTATGGAATTCGCTCCCACAGAAGGCAATGATAGACACAAACTTGGATGGCTTTAAAAGAGGATTAGATAATTCATAGAGCATAAGGTTATTAGTGGCTACCACTCATGTTAGCTATGCTCTGCCTCCATAGTTGGTTGGATTTTTCATGATAACAGTCTCCCTATAAATACTTAAGTGATTCCCCCCCCCAAAAAAACAGCCTATTTAGGAAAATGACCATTGTAGAGTTAAATATTAGAACTTTGTATTATGGACCAGAGTTAGACTCCACTCCTTGGACTTTCTTTTGCTATGCTTTTCAGTTTCATTTGTGTTCTCTAAGAAGCATGTTTGTTTGCCTGCAGTAAGTAGTAATAGTTTATTTATTCTGCAGCTATTATAACAAGCAGAGCAGAACTGGGTGCTTATTGCTAAAGAGTAAAATAAAGAAATAATGTGATCTTCGTAAATACTGTATATGCTGTAATACTCCCAATCATAATGACTATTTTTTCTTATTTTTCTTGGGTACTTGATGGCAAAGGTTGAAAATAGCAGTAGAGCAATAGTAACACTCCTGTATACACTTCAGATAGCTGGCTGGCTGGCCATCTAGGCTGTAACTCCTGATTTTCTTAATGTATACAGTTCAGCTTGAGGCCTTTCCAGGGTTTCTGGGGAGAAAAATAAACCAGGGATTTCTGTTGCCTGCTGTTCAAACAAATCACTTATCAACCACAGCTCTGACATCACTCATTGCTTAATAAGACTTACAGGCAGGAGCAGCCAGGCAAGCTCATTACACATAAATCACCTAGGAGGGTATCTACATATTTTGATCTATAACTTTCTTTCTAGGAGGGCCAGAGACTTACTTTTTTTAAAAATGAAAGCTCAGAGTTTGGGCTATCTGCTGGCAGCACCACTGAAGGCCTTTGTGGATGTCATGGCGCCCATGGACACCAAGTTGGCAACCCCTGCCTTAGTGCATATGGTCCTAGTTGCTGGATCATGCTGGATATTTTGCACAGCTTTGCTTGTGCTATTCATCCCCCAGCTAGTAATGCTCATGTGATAATCTATGTGTGTTCCCTAACTGCATTATGGAAACTGTGAAGAGTGGAGTCTGTGTGGATGGAGTATGGATGGACAAACCAGAGGTGTCCCCTACAATCATGGACCTTATTTATTTATTTAAAATACTTACATCCCTCTTCATAACCTTACAAAAGATTTGCATAATGCAATCACATTCTTGTATCAGGAACAGAAAAAACATGGGGCCCATAATATGATGCCCAGGGCACTGGCCCGAGGGCCCTGGAGCTACAGGAGTCCCTGAGGGGCCCCTGAGAGGCCCTCTGCTGCCCTTCTGCGATCTGTGGCAGGAGCCGTGGATCGCAGGACAGAAGGAGCTTCCAGGCTGCCCACCATCCCCCCACCATTCCCCCCGCTTCACCTACCTTTCTCTGCTGTTCCTTGTGGCTGCCACTGATCACAAGACAGGAGCTTCCGAGCCAACCGCCATCCCCCTGCCATCCCCCCCACTTCACCTACCTTGCTCTGCTGTTCTTTGCGGCTGCGCACACTGCGCGTGCAGGGTTGCCATCAGTCAAGATGGTGGCCAAGGTTTCCATAAGGGACTGAAGCCTCTGCCACCATCTTGGTTGATGGCAGCAATACGCATGCTGCGTGCCATCAACCAAGATGGCGGCAGAGGCTTCAGTCCCTTACGGAAACCTCGGCCGCCATCTTGTTTGATGGCAACCCTGTGCATGCAGTGCGTGCAGTCGCAAAGAACAGCAGAGCGAGGTAGGTGAAGTGGGGGGGATGGCAGGTGGATGGTGGTTGGCTCGGAAGCTCCTGTCTTGTGATCCGTGGCACGGCTCCTGCTGCGGATCGCGGAAGGGGAGCGGAGGGGCCCGGGGCAAGCTGATGCCCAAGGGCCCCGGCATTCCTGGAGCCGGCCCTGCCCAGGATTATTCAGGCACCATATTTTGCCCTTGTCCATGGCTTTTCTTGGTGTTGTTAGCAGGTTCCACTGAGACAAGGGAATGGGGCCAAGCCTCCATGATGGAGGTTTCATTTATTTTAAAATCATTTACATAGCACCATCCATGTGCATGCTGTTTGACAGACTACAAGCAGAAAGGTCCCTGCCCTGAAGAACTTGCAATCTAAAATTTGACACAGCAGAAATAACACAAAATCTTTAAATTCTGCGCAGAAACTGATCAGAAGCCATTGGAGTTCTTTATACACTGGTGAATTACACTTCCAACACATTGCTTCAACTTGAAGCCTAATGGCTGTGATTTGAACTGTGAAGTTTCTGGGTTGTCTTCAAAAGCAGCCCTTCGACATACATCACTATGCAGCTGTCTAACCTGGAGGATACTGCAGCAGCCAGGTATTCACAGATTTCCAGTTGTTTTCTGCAGAACTGACACTTAGTTTAAGATTACATAACCTGACAAAATCTTTTTTTAAAAGAACTCATCATTATAGGCAAAGGGAGGTCTTTCAAAATACTACAAATTGCTGTAAGATCTCCCTGTTGAAGATGATCACTGTAAAATTCATTTACACATACTTCAAATTGGTTACTGGGTTAGTTGCAGTAGAACATGTTATGCAAGCAGTTCTGAGGCAGCGGTCATATGGATGTAGGCTGAGGTTAGCTGTGGTACAGCCCATCCCCATCCCCGGGTGTGCCAAAGTAAATCTCTATCAAGTGGGGTGGGGGAGATTTAAAATGAAGCATGAATAGGCAAGAACTGGGCTCTTCTCTTGTTTGTATTGTTGTCCCTGACATCAATTATTGTTAGCCCCCCACAGCTTTCTGATGGAGATTACATCACTCAAGGAGTCAAACCAGAAGTGCATGGGGTGGTGGGGTGACAATACTTGTCTGACCTCCTGACAGCTGAGGGGAGGGAGAGGGGAGAGATGGCTTGGAGGTTCATACAGTGCAAATGCACCGATGGGAGTGCTGGACTTGCCCCACTGGTGCTGGTGCATTTGCATAGTGCTGAGCTCCTCACCGCTTCACCCCTCCTCCTCTCCTTCCCGGTAAGCAGCAGCGAATCAGCTGTCAGGAGGTCAGGTAAGCACTGCTGGCCTACCATGCCATCCACTACTGAGTCCAACTGTGTGAAAAACCAGGGAAGCATTCAGACTCTCCTTTAAACCTCTCCCATCCTGCATCCCAGTTTGTAAGGATTCAGCGGCAGCCCAGTCCTGAATCACAGGCCTGCTGTCATGACATGGAGCCTGGCCTATATTCTGCATTTTTAAAAGCTGTTCTCACTTTTGTTTCCCTTCTAAGTTTTACAATTTTACTGTTTATAATTGCAACATTGAAGAGTTGTTGCTATTTAAGTGACAATATCTCTTGGCAATCATTAGCTTGTTGATTTCCTGTCGCCTCAATCACTTCAAAATCGGCCAATTACTTCTTTTTAAGAAATAAAGATATCTTTATGGACTCTTGTGGTATCCTGCTGTGCGACAGCTTTTAAATAGTTCAATAATTATATCTCGTTGTTTAAGTTAATTTATGAATAAACTGATCCTGACTTAGGTATTTGAATTCTCATCTGATTACAACCTTAAAGAGCATGTTCAAGAAGATCTACAGTGTAATTGACCCTTAACAGTTATAGAATATGTGGTGCCACTGAGATATGACATATAGCCAAAAAGATTAAAGGAAAAGCATTTTATTTCTATCCAGTCTGGTCTATTTGAATTAACTATATTGAGCATAATTTTTTAACCAATGACTGAAACTCCAAGAAGCTTGCACACCAAAAAGTATTGTGCATGAGCAGTTTATAAGCATGGAAGTTGCAGGATGCTGACATAGAAGTAAGAGGTAGATTAGACAGACAGGTTGCATTTTCCGCATGCAACAGAGTCTCTTGAGGGCTTTTGGGAAGAGAACAACAGTTCTCCACATGCAATAAAACTCTCATGGAAGCATATCACTGATTTGGAGCAAATATGATCAGGGTTCTTATGTTTATTATATATTAAATATTTGAATTTTTGTTTTGGTTTTGCTTCCTCTTTTTGATACCCCCCTTATTTTCTTTTTTTGGGGGGGTTGTAGTCTGATTCTTCCATTAAGACTAGGGATGGGAAAATCAGTCACTTTCAGTTCTTAACGTTCCTCATTTTTCCTTTCTTAAACTCAGTTCTGCAGCAATTTGCAATTTTTTAAAAAAAGAATCTGCATCAAAATTCATCAGCATTTTTGTGCAAATTTCTCCTAATAAACACATTTTTGTATGCGGTTTTGACTAATGAACACACTTTTGCAAGCAGTTTCTCCTGATATAGTGCATTTTTATTTATTTATTTATTTATTTATTGCACTTGTATACCGCCCCATAGCCGAAGCTCTCTGGGCGGTTTACAGCAATCAAAAACATTAAAACAAATATACAATTTAAAACACATATTTTAAAAACAATTTAAAACACAATTTTAAAATTTAAAACAATATAAAAACAATTTTAAACACATGCTAAAATGCCTGGGAGAAGAGGAAAGTCTTAACCTGGCGCCGAAAAGATAACAGTGTTGGCGCCAGGCGCACCTTGTCACGGGGATAATTCCATAATTTGGGGGCCACCACTGAGAAGGCCTTCTCCCTTGTTGCCACCCTCTGAGCTTCCCTTGGAGTAGGCACCCAGAGGAGGGCCTTTGATCTTGAACATAGTGTACAGGTGGGTTCGTATCGGGAGAGGCGTTCTATCAGGTATTGTGGTCCCAAGCCGTATATGTTATTTTCACTAATATATTAATTTTATGCACATTTTCCCTTAATATATGAATTGTTGCAAGCATTAGTTGGAGAACGGCATCACAGAATTCAGATGTGCAAATTTTGATAAATCTAGCTTTAAATGCCAGCCTAATTGAATTTCTCACATATCCAAAATGAAGACCAAAAAATCTAACACTATCCCTGCTTATACATTTCTCATTTGTTTTAAAGGTGAGAATATTTTGTATGTGTAATAAACTCTTCTATTTTTAATGTGCTGTGGATTGTTGGTCTGTTTGTTTTGCTTTTTTTTTTTTTTTTGCTGTAAACAACTTGCTCTGAAAAAGAAAACCTGCATATTGCATTTTCAACATTAGCCCAAATGAAGTCATTCCTGACCCTTGGGGGACTCCATTTTCTACATCCTTCCATTGGGAGAACTGTCCATTTATTCCTACTTTTTGCTTCCTGTTACTTAATCAATTCTTGATCCACAAGAGGACCTCTCCTCTTATTCCATGACTGCTAAGCTTACTCAGGAGTCTTTGGTGAGGTACCTTGTAAAACGTTTTTGAAAGTCCAGGTATACTATGATAACTGGATCACCTCTGGCTATATGCTTGTGGCTAAGGAGTTCCATAGCACAGCTTTCCTCAAAGTACAGAAATTTGCTCTGGAGATATTGCGACAGCCTCCCCAGTATAGGCAGAATTTGCTGATCCAGAGACTGTATGGCACATGCTTCTCAAAGTATTTCTACTCATCTCCTGTAATTTCTCCTTCCAATTTCCTTTCATACTCAACTTGTCCCTTATTTCTGCCCTCCCCAACTGCCAATTACTTTCATTGCTCCTCCCTGGTCCTTGTACATCCACATTTTCCCTCTCTTATGCCCTTTCTTTCTATTCCCAGTTTATTTATTTATTATCATATTAAGTATTGTTGCCAATGTTAGTCAGACTCAGAATAGACCCACTGAAATGAATGGACTTCACTAACTTGGGTACATTAGTTTCATGGAGTAGAACTTAGTTGGATACATCATACAATCATAATCTTTTATCTCACTTTCTCATTTCCTTCAACACCTTCTCAGCCCTTTCCCTCATCTCCTTCAACGCCTTCTCTGCCTCTCTCCCCCGCTCCCACTTCTAGCCACCCTTACTCAGCATGTGAGGAGTTGCCCAACCAAAAGACTATGGCACAGCTAGGTGGCAGAGCAGGCAAGTGAAGAGGCAATGGGGAAGCTGTGACACTGTCTGAGGCCTCCCTGAAAGTGGCCCAAGACCCACTGGTTGGTACTGGTCCACTGGCTAAAGTCCTATGTACATACATGCTGCCCTGAGCTCCTACTGGGAGGAAGGGTGGGATATAAATCAAATAATACATAAATAAATACATAAATAAGTACATAAATACAGATGATATCATCAATTTCAATTAAACACCGATTTGGAGTGCCTATATTAATTTATACCTATAAATCCAGATTGATGGAATATTCTTATTGTCAGGAGGCAATGCTTTTTAAATTATTGTTGTTTGTTTTTCCTCTTTCTTCATTCTTTATGTGATATTCACAAATAAAAAATTGAAGGAGAAAAAAGGTGACTCTCTTATTTGCATCTGCACACCTTAAGCTTCTACAATTCTATTGCACCTGTGGGTTTGTTTCATGGGCTGTTTTGTATCTGTTGGTGGGTGTGCACTTCAGTAAATGCAAAACCTATTTACATTTATCCAACCCCCCTCCATTTTTTTCCCTCCCTCAGAATTCTTCAGCTCTTTTATCCAACAAGGAACCTCCAAATTTGCTTTAGGTGAAATTTCAATAGCAGCTCTATGCTGAAAAGATAACCATATGTCAATATTGAGTGTTTTGTGTTTAGGGTTAGGTAGCAATCTTGTTTAGACTATCCAGGTATGGGTGACAAAGCTGAGGATGTAGCCCTCTAGATGTCGTTGGGACTTCAAATCCAATCAACCCCATCCAGCATGGCAAATACTCAGGTATGATGGGAGTTGTAGTCTACCAGTATCTGAAAGACCATAGGTTCACCATCCATGAATACCCAAAGTTTCTTGAGAATGTTCATGGCTGTATTTACTGAACATGTTTGCTTATTGTCAAAGTGAGGGCTGATTCACACAACCCAACTGGTATCGTTCAAATATGGAGAGTATCTTTGGACTAGCTTCCTGTTATGAAAGGGGCAGGACTGAAGGGCATGGCTGAAATTCTTAAACTGAGATCAGATTTTGAAGAGTCTGTTTGATCCATGCATTTTTTTTACTTGTTAAAGCATTTTCTTAAATCTGAAGAAAGCACTCTGAACAGTTGATGAATATCTCAAACACAGTAAATATTTTGTCATTATGCATTCATGTGGTATCAATTTTAACACCACTAATTAGTAAAGATGCAGATTTCATATGCTGTGAGTGTGTATTATTCTAGTTCAGAGCCTCATAATGTTATATTTGTTTTGCAGCTAAGATTCATGGGAAATGTTGATAACATCTCACTACTGTGAAGATGGGACAATTTCATGACTTGCAGTCTTGACAATGCATCATAAAAGGTGCAAAAACAGAGGGAAAAACTGTTCCTTTTGCTGCTCTTAAAAACAGAATTCCAAACAGGCAATATCAGATGAAAAGAACCCCCAAAAAATGTATTGGGAAATTCTGTGAAATTAGAGATGTCAGAGATAGGAAATTCCTTCCTCACAAGCTACATACATAGTGCCTCTCTCTCTCTCTCTCTCTCTCTCTCTCTCTCTCTCTCTCACACACACACACACACACACACACACACACCAGATCAATCCATTGTCACGAGAACTTTAATTTTTAGGATAAGGAAATAGATAGGTGATTGGCCTTTGCTTATTTGCCCTTGAATATATAAGAATATTTAATAATAAGCACCTGCCTCAGGGCAATTTATCTCTTTGCTCCCTGTAGTTCTGATCCATATTCTCAATTGGAAGTTTTTTTCCTGGGGCAAAAAGCAGGTGTGGAAGGGGACCTGGACCCCAGTGGGTTGAAGAGTTAAATCCCCCTTCTTTCATGCCATGCTCCTGATCTGGATTGGGGGTCCCTGCAGCTGCTATATAGTAAAATAAAAAAACAAACAAGCATGTAAGGACCAATCATGCCCTTAATGTCACATTTAGATTGGCACTATGATGTGATGATGAAACCCCCAGGTGCTGCTGGTGTCATATGTATTAACCCTCACCAAAAAAAACTTCCAGGGTGCCATCAGAAAGCATTGCCCTCATTCTGATTTGGCTTCAGACACTGAAGCCTCCTGCTGTCAGATATCGAAGCCCAATCAGAGCGAGGACTATTCTTCTTGGGGGAGTTGGGGGAGGGCATTTCTTCTCAGCAGTAACAGTAAAATGCTCTGATTTTCATCATCAGAGTTTTATTCTTA